>NC_080020.1:207844546-208158759 GCF_030020395.1 Manis pentadactyla | reverse complement strand
TTTCAACATCAACAAGTTGATTTGATGATTTCTGTGAAGATTAGCATAGAATGATATATATTCTCATATCCCCTCTAATGAAAAGGCCCTTCATCTAAATAACTAATCAGTGGTAGAATCCACCTGAATCCACCTACTTCCATTTTTTCCATTTACTTAACCACAACTATTTCCAAAGTAAATTACTACTGCTGGATTGGCAGGTATGATCATCTTTCTATTATTATTCTTACAGAGTCTTTAGATCATTTTCTCACTTTAGAGTTCTTTTTTCTGGGAATAATTTTCACATTTAATGAATAATAGAACAAGTCATGTTTCCACCTAATTAGTTAGATAATAATTTCATTAATTTGAATAAATGAACAAGAATATAGCACTCTCAGTTAAAATGCAATTCTCTTACCTAACCCATCTCTGTACTCAGCAAAGAGGCAATATTTGCATTTGAACTTTCTGGATAAAGGATTGCTACATAATTATATGCTAATATATTCTGATTAATTTGGAGAAGCTTCAATATTGAAACTCAAGTAGAAGATTTGAAAGTTCTCAGAGGTGTGGAATTTCATTTTGACCCTAGTTCTATCTGTGATTGCAGATAACTCTATTCACATCACATAATGAGACTGAATATTTTTCAAACCTAAAATGATATTAATACTTATTTAAATAATTCAACTAATAAATTCTTCCTTTTTGTCAACTAAGCCATCTAAATTCTTATTAAGTAAGTAACTTACACAGATCACCTTTGAAAGATTTAGATATGTAGCTTAAAGAGGCTTTAGTCCACCTTGTAGATACATTCATAGATATAACATTCATGGATAGAGTGTTAACTATTAGACATAATCCCAATAAACTATTACCGACATACAACTGGGTATAAAACATGAGTTAGGTGCATAACACTAAGGCCAAAATCCTCTTGAATAAATTACAGCATGCTAATACTATGCAGGATAATTGAGAAAGTTCAGTCCAATCTATATTAGCTTAAGCCCCCCCAAGCTAACGGTGCAGCTGCCCAGATCACTCATTAAAAACACCATTAGCCAACTGGACTAATTGGTTTGACTGTGTTTTCCTTTCTTTGCTTGGCTACATATAAATGCTTGATTTCTTCTCACAACTGGTCCTTTTCATTGTGTTTCCCAGTCTAACACTTATTATCATCTTATTACCAGTGTAAATCAAGAGAATTGTATATATAACCCTCAAAATCTTCCTCTAAGCCAGAATTTATTAACCCTTTAAAGTATTCTTAAAACATATACACTAAAATTTGACAATCACTTCTATCTTCAGCATAATGTTTTGCTTTACTAAACTGATGGCTGCTGTTCAAATTACCAGCTGGCCTATCAAAACAAAATAAGAATAAACCTGAACAGAAAGGAGTAATATATCATTTTGATTTACAAACTGCTCCTAAAAAAAGAATGAAACCAGTGAATAGATGAACTAGGAATCAAAGTTGTGACACTGACATCTTTGGAATCTGGCAACCCCCACATTTTTTTCAAACAGTGTATTTGTTGTGATTTATAGAAGAAATACTGCTTTGAACAATAGATTCAACTTATGGAACATATTCTAGCAAACTGTGTTATGGCAGGTTACATAACAGTTTCTGGAAACACTTAGACTGATTTATAAAAGGCATATCCCAAACATAAAGAGCTCATACAACGCAACACCAAAACAACAAATAATCTTATTTTTAAAATGAGCAGAGAAACTGAATAGACATTATTCCAAAGAAGACATACAGATGGTCAACAGGCACATGAAAAGATTGTCCACATCACTTGCCGTTAGGGAAATGAAGTCAAAACCACAATGAGGCATCACCTCACACCAGTCAGAACGACTAATATAAAAAAGACTAGAAATAACAAGTATTTGTGAGGATGTGGAAAAAAGGACCCCCTGCATGCACTGTTGATGGAAATATAAAAAAATGGTGCAGCTACTACAGAAAATAGTACGGAGGCTCCTCAAAAAATTAAAAATTAGAAATACCATACAGCCCAGGAATTCCACTTCTGGGCATTTATCCAAAGAAGGCAAAAACACTAATTCAAAAAGATGCACCCCTATGTTTATTGTAGTAATATTGTACAATAGCCAAGATATGGAAGCAACCTAAGTGTCCATCAATAGATGAATGGATAAAGATGTAGTGTATATATTACAATGAAATATTACTCAGCTATAAAAAAGACAATGAAATTTTGTCATTCGTGACAACATAGATGGACCTAGAGGGCATTATGCTAAGTGAAATAAGTCAGAAAAGACAAATACCCTATGATGTCACTTATATATGAACTCTAACAAACAGACACAGACTCATAAATACAGAGAACAAATTGGTGGTTGCCATAAGGGAGGGGACTGGGGATGGGTAAAATAGGTGAAGGGAATAAAGAGGGACAAATTTCCAATTTTAAAATTAAAAAATCACATGGATGAAAATTATAGCATGGTAATATAGTCAATAATACTGTAAAAATTTTGTATGATGACAAATGTTAACTACACTTATCATGGCAGAAATTTCATAATTGCCAAACCACTACGTTGTATACCTGAAACTAATATGATATTGTATGTAAACTATACTTCGTTAAAACTTCAAAAAATGGAGAGCTATAAACAGCTACTAAAGGAAAATGGAATATGCTGATGACTAAGGCCTCTCTCTTGCCTTTTAGAACCCCTGTTAACAAGTGAATATTCCACTAGATGGACAAGCTACATTATCTGTCAATTCCTGTATCTCTGTGAATGGAATTATAACTCTCCTGTCTCAGGATTAACAATATAGTGGCTTTTAACAATTTGTTCCAATGATCCCTCCTCGGATATTGAAGTAACGCTCTTGTTTCTAATGGCTCCTTATCCCAGTCATACAAAATCCTACATTGTAAGTTTTTCAGAGAACCTCTTTTGCCACCTGATTAATTTTATCATTGTGTACAGTGAATAAAATGGTGAGGAGGAAAACATGTTAGTTTGGGGCAGTGCTTTATACCTCTATGATATTAGTGCAATAGGAAATGAAACTTGCAAATCTGGGGCATATCTTCACAATGAAATTAATAAATGGAAGCACATACACGAGAAGGGCCCATGAATATCGCAACACAAATTTGCCATAGTGCGTTAAAGGTTACCCTTTAATTCTAGCCTTGACTTACTAGAAAACAAACAGTACATCATTGTATAGTGATAGATTTTAAAACCTCATTATTTTCTGGAGATTATACTTAGTTAGCTATTCTGGATATTAATATTGATGGCATACTCGTTGACCTCATGGTAGCTATAATCAGCTTGGTAAGGTTAAACAGGATAATTCAAAAACTAAGAAAGTGATTTTTACTTGTAAGTTAGATGATACAGTATATTCTTTCCCCAGTGGTTTTGTAGGAGAAGGTAATCAGTGATTATAAGCGCAGTAAGTAAAGCCTTAATGGATGATGCCAGATTTGAGATGGGCTTAAAGAGGTGTTGTTACCAGGCAGAGTCTAACTTCGTGCTATGAACAATGGTATGGATAAAAAGTTAAATTGCACATCAATGGTGAAATAAGTACCCATGGTCCAGTTCTGGGTACGTTTGCCTTGGGTCTATCCTTACCTGTGTTTGGCTCTGCTGCAGGGAGCAGTGAAAATGATGGGCTCTATATACACTGGTTTCCATTCAAGTCAAGCCAGGAGGAGGCACTGGAGGGAAGAAGGAGGACCCCGGGAAGAGAGAAACCAGGGAACTTTTTTCTGTCTCTTCTTGTGGTAGCTTCTCAGGTAATGACTATTGGTCCCCAGGGCTCCTGATCCCACTAAACCACATCTTCCATCTGCCCCATTATAGGAAAATTAAAGCTGGCTTTCTGCTAATCTCTGGGTTGCCTCATTCTCCCTCTGATTTACCAACTTCTCTTTCATATTTATGAAAAGTCCTTGACTTATATTCCATCTGATTTTAGTATACAGAATGGTTTCTAAGATGATTATTTAACCAATCCTGGCAGACCCCAATGAAGGCAACTAAACTAGGGAGCTGGGATTTCCTTTTCGAATTCCCTCTATGACTGTAGAATGAAGATTGTTATAACTCCTCAATTAGCAAGAATTTTCTGAAATTGCTTTGTGGGATGGATTTTTAAAAAACAGATTAGTTAAGGTATGATTTCATGCTATAAAATTCACTCATTTTGGGTATACAATTCTATCATTTTTAGTTAATGTTCAGAGTCTGTAACCACAAATTTTTAGACTATCTTTTTAATCACCCCATTAAGAAACCTCATGACTATTTCTGCCACTCCCTCACTGTTCCTATCCCCCAGGCAACCACCAATCTTTCTGTCTCTATGGTTGTGACTTTTTTGATCATGTCATATAATCATACAATAGGTCTTTTGTGTCTGGTCTCTTTCATTTACCACAATATATTCATGGTTAAACCATGCTGTGGCATGTATCTATAATTCATTCCTTTTTATTGCTAAATAATATTCTATTGTTTTGATATAACATTTTTTTATTCCATTCACACTTCTGGACATTTGGGTTATTCTCACATTTGGCTATTATGAGTACTCCTACCATGAATTGGCCACAAATCTTTTTACAGACCTGTATTTTTACTTCTCTTGGGTATATATCTAGGAGTCAAATCGTAGGGTCCTGTGGTACATCTAATTTAGCAATTTAAGTATGAAAACTACCCTAAATACTTTAGCAAATAGGACATGTGTTGACATGGGTAATGTCCATGAATGTCTAGAATCTTGTGAGTTTAACAAGTTATGTGGTATACTAGGTCATACCTTCTGCAGTAAAGGTCTTGTTTCACAATGTTTTAACATTAAGACAGAAGCAAAATGCTTGCTGGACCTCTTTGTACTGCATTGGGAATATAGTCCCCATTTTGGACGTATGTCCCTGACTCATTTTTCAAATGATCCAAAAGGCTCCCAGCTCCACGTGGGCGTCAGAGCAAGAAGAGGCTTTCTTCAAGGCCCAGGCTCACTGGTAAGGTGGGCCTACCAGTTAGTCCTCTATGGCCTAGTGGATTCAATGAGGCTGATATATTCTGCAGCAGATAAGGAAACTTCAGACACTACCTGACCTGTTAATCACAGGACAAGTTCTGAGAATTTTGTAGCAAATTGAGAATTTCTTTGGAAAGTTAACTACTCACTGTGTTATCAAAAACTGGTCCTTGTCACTGAAATCACATAATGACAAGGTTTTGAGGAAAGGAAAGGAATAGTTTATGAATTTGCCAGCAGATGAGGAAGAGGCAGGTTTGTGCCTTAAAGAGTCACTGTTCTCTTGAAGCACAAGCAGTTCAGGGCTTTTAAAGGGGAAATAGTGAGAGAGAGTATGGTGTTCATGACCACAGACACATAAAGTAGGAACTTACAAGGACCTGAGCAGACATTTTTGTGCCCATTCAAATGCTTTTTGTTAGTCTTATCAGTTCCTCCTCAGTACTCTGGGACAGGATGCCTTGGGGCCTGCAAAATCAACTTTTTGTGTTATCTCTAACCCTGAGACTCAGAAAATAGGGAGTATAGGAAGGAACTGCCACCCGTTAATGGTTACAGGGTTTGAGGAGCTACCTGAGTTCATTTTCAAACTACTAATCCTATTGCTAAATTTTAAACCCAGGGGTTTAATTCAGTTTTCCTCAAATGTGATTATTTCTTTTTGCTTGCCAGTGAGTTTTGATAGATTCTATGGCAAGTCCTAATAATAGACATATCAAGAGGAGACTCCCAGGATTTCCCTTGGTAAACAGCTATTATCACTTTTAGACACTGCTCCTGGATTCCTAAAGAGCTGTGATGGAATCTGCGTTCTTGACAATGGATGGTAGGAAAACTGACTGAAGCAGCATATCATAATTTAGGGTCATATTGTTAGTCATGCCCTGCAATACTTCATCAATGGATTAAATTGACATTATGATAAAGTGGCTGGCATTCAAAGTGAACAATTTTACTCTGTATTTCCATTCTTTGAAATGAGAGTTATAAGGACTAATACATAGAGAAGAAAACAAAAGCCAGCTAATTTTCCATGAAACTTGGAAAAAAACACTGACTTTGAAAATGCATAATCACATTCATTGTGTTTGAACATTAATAGGATTTGAGTGAATTTCTAGATGGTTATGTGCATTTTTGGTCCCTGCCTCAGTTTTCACTATGTACTTAAAAATTAAAAATAGATTCATTTTTTAAAACTGTTTGTGTCGTTCACATCCATTAAGGTCTGCAAGGCATGAGTTTTTATTTGAATGATGCTTCATCATTTTCACATGCCAGATGCGTTAATGCTTTAAAGTGTTTCAAGAGAAATAAGTCATGAGTTTATAAATTATTTTATACAGATGAAAACAGCTTCTGTTTACAATAATCTCCCCTCCCATCATTAAGTGAAAAGAAGTAACATTCTTTAAAACAGCAGGGGTTAGCCCGTTGATTAAAAAAGGGTATTTTCTTCTAAAGAATCTACCTCAATAATTGCCAGAAGAGTCATTTTAACATTTTTGAAGTAGAGAGGTTACTTCCCGAATGGTTTGACTTGAAGAACAACTCACACTAGAGAGTTCACAGCTGGAGCAATTCCAACAGCGAATGATAAACTTGCTTGATATAACACAGCAAGCAGCCAATAAAAAAAAAGGGTATTGATCTTAAATACCATGGTAACTTCTTATTTAACTATTTTAATAATAATAATAATAATGCTTTGGATGTAGTTCTTCCTGGCTTCCCAAGTTATCCAAATTGATTTTTAAAGTCTAATCTTATGCATTCGGGGATAAAATCATATGTAGTAAATAGAAAGCATATAATAGGTTTTTCATTCATAAAAAGGCAAGGTGAGTTCACATTGTTCTACAAGGTGCCAAGACAACAAAATCTAATACAGAGACTAGTTTCAGGCAGTGGGTAAAATTGTAATATTTCCAGAATATCTCGCCTGGCATATCTGCATATCAGTAGGCATTCAAAGGTGGAAAGAAGTATGACTTTAGGACATTTGAATCTTTCCTCAGGGATGGAGAGAAGTTCATCTCCAAATCAATGGGTAATTACCTGGGCAACCAAGGGCGTGCCTGAACCTAAGAGGTTAAGGGGAGGCGGCTGGCTTGCTTGCCAGTTTTGCTGCGGCTGGAGCAGGAGAGAGACATGGGCTGGACTGCAGTTTGTAAGTAATAAATGGCTTTTAAACTTTATTTCTCCCTTTGACGGATTTCGGTGTTTAGACTGATTTAGGTATTTTGCCCTGGGATTTCCTCTCCCCAGACTTACACAGGCATATATACTTAATTAAGTCAGCCTCTTTAGGACACTATAAATACCACTTGTATAATCTTACTATATCTTTTCTAAATTCATTAATTCCTGACATTGCATCCAGAATTATGTTCAAGATTTCGATAAACATTCACATTTTAAAAGCTAATTGATACAATAACATAATAAGAATGCCTTAGGCATTTATTTTTGGGATTATGTCATATTCATATGCAAAATGGGCTGTTGCTTGAAATCTTTTAAACAAAAACAAATTAATAAGTTTGATATATACTTTATAACACGAAACTGCACCCACCTACTTTAAAAAAAATAAGATCCAAAGGGAATGGCAGCCTATTCATAGTGATAGGAATAGCAATGATCAGGAATGGTTTTGAATGGTACCTGAGTTGCTAGAATACTGATGGCACAAGGATACAACTTTCAAAGTTTCTCCCTGGTTTTCCTAAAAGTGAGCACACTTAATACAGGCAGTTACAGAAACAAATAGATCTAAATTTGGGGTGTGGCATCTGTGTAAGAAAAGGAAGGGAGAGGGATTCTTATCTCCCATCTAATCTCCCAAGACTATATATGCTTAAACCCAAGTACTAGGCTTTCGAAGAGACATGGTTGGTGATACTTGTGAAGGATGTTCTCTCTTAGAACCATAACAAGATTCCTTGCTTTAGGTGTCCTTTGTACAACTGTTTTGTTTTTTTTCCCCCTGCAGGGGAAGTCATGACGGTCTGAACTGGGTTTCAAAGTAGCACCTAATCAACAAACCATGTTTCTCAACTCCCTATTTCCTGATGTAACCTCAGTATATTTAGGACAGCCCCTGTGCAGCAGTTCCTCTCCACCGGGGCAGGATCTTGGCTTCATGGCTTTTTTCCCTGCAGATCTTATGTAAGAGAGGAGGTTGTTTCTAACGGTCTTTCTATACACTGTTATAATGGCATAAAACCAAATGCGATGCATTCCCAGAGGAATTAACATTTAAACCAAAAAGTATTAGCAAGAAGCCCACATGTTAGAATGTGTACCAGGGAGTCACTCTGGGTGGGAGAGGGATGGAGACTGAGAAAGAGCGAGCTATGCGTCATGTCAGAAAAATGCAGAAAAGTCTCGAATCAGCCAATAAAATTAAGACAATTGTGAAGAAAGCCTAATATGAATATAACTTGCTTAGGTTCTTGGAAAGAATGTGAACCCTGAAGTATCAGCCAGTGAGGAACCAGGCTAGGGACTTGTGTGCTAAGGAATAAATTGCTTGTTGTAACCCCCTGAGTGTGTCTGCTCACCAGACACCCGATCCTGCAAGACCACCATTAAAAACTCACTCTTCTGTTCTCTTTGTCTCTGTGTTCACTTAAGTTTGGACTAGTGAGCGTGTTTCTCACATACACTATATAATGCATATTAAGTATCATATACTCATTATATCTATTCAAATAACTGGAAATGGAATTATTGTCTCAATTGTCTTGCATTGCTTCTGAAGCAAGTTATAGTATCACCAAGAGATGGAAACAATATAATTCCAGTTTACTTGACTGGTACAAATTTGTCTCAGATTGTATTTTATATATTCTATTGCTTAAAAAAAACCTCACAATTGGTAAAGCTAAACATATTCAATACGATTCATAATTTTTTCCCCAAAGCAAAATTATTAAAATAATTACTGCAAAAATGTCTCATATACAAGTTTACACTCCCTCTCTGTCCCACACATGCAGAATCAGGACATTACAAACAAAAATTAAAGGCATCTATTCTGTACTGAATAAATTAATGGTGCTTTATATCTCTTCTGTGACTTGAGTGAGTGGCTAAAGATCAATGAACAATTTAGTTGCTTTGTTAGCATTTTGGAAGTCTTTAAGGTGTCCAAATTTGAAAACCAGATTAAGGGAATGAAGAGGTTGCCTCCTTTGAGCTTGGTCACATAGCAAATTTGTTTCAAGAAACAGGAATGCTCCAGGTACTGGGAATTGAACCTAAGTTCCTCAGTATGTAGGGACTGTATCAGTAGTGGTAAATCTGGGATCATTTCCTAAGCACTGAAGAAGTCCTCTCAGTTCCAAATAGCTCTGTCAAAATTCTGTCACAACACAAAAGCTGAGATATATATTTAGGATTAATATACCAGTTTAATTTCTACCATGTGAATTAAATTCATAGATGTTGGAGGACAAACATGCATAAACAGCTGTTTTGAGGAAACAAGTTTTGATGGTGTAGAGAAGGGAGGAGTCATTATTAGAATGTGAATCTCTCTCTAGGGACACATCAGCTCTAACTGGGATGCTCAGCAGAAAAAGACAATTATGTCTTGATCCCCTCTTACTCCAACAATTCAGCAGAAGCCCTATCAGGAGCCGAGAATCTCCTTTAAAATGAAGATCTCTTCCCAATTATTGATGCCAACTACAAATAAAAGGAAGTGCTATTTAAAATTTAAAGGGAAAGGAAATGCTAAGAAAGCAATATATATATATATGTATATATATATATATATATATATATATATATATACTGTCATATTTATTGATGTGATATTTTTGTTTGAGGTGAGTCCGTGGAGTCTAAGAAATTTTTTCTCTTGTTGAAGATGTTGTCACAGTACACATGCTATGTGACACCCCAGAACTGTAGGACCATCATAGTAGGCTGACTGCGTGACTGGCAAGTCACTCCAGTCATCTCAGCTGAAACCACACCAGATCAGCTGAGAACAGAAAAATGTTTGATCTGTTGATCTCAGAGTAAAATGTTGACTGACACACAGGCTCTCTATTAATAAGCAATCATCATTTTAAGCAAAAAAATTTTGGCATGGTTTATTATGCAGCACTCTGGTGGCAATGGATAAGTGATATAAGCATTAAGTACAAGAGAAGAGAAAGGATATAATTAGTAAAACAAGATAAAAGCCCTTAAGGCATTGGTATTTCTTTTCAATCATGGACTGTTTTCATATACAGAATTCCATTAGTCTATTCCTATCATTCAAAAGAATAATTAAAACACCTGTTATAATACAGCAGTTCTCAATAGAACAAACAATAAACTAAATATTTCAAAAATGAATAGAAGATTTTGGAGTAGCCCCATTCTTCCCTGGCCCTTCCTCCTTCTACTAAAACATATGAGACAACACACAAACATAAAAAGGTTCTGAAAGTTGCTATAGTTGGTTGAATAGTGTCGCTTCAAAAGATGCCTAAGTTCTAGCCCCTGAAACATTCAAATTTGGCTTTATTTGGAAAAAAAATCATCTTTGCAGATGTAAATAAATTAAGGTATTCAGATAAGAAGACAAGATCATCCTGGATTAGGGTGGGCCTTAAATCTAAGAACCAGGGTCCTTACAGGAGACACAGAGAGAAGAAATTCATGTGAAGGTGCAGCAGAAACTGTCACAGTCACAGTCCAAGGAACGCCAGGACATGCTAGAAGCTGGAAGAAGCATGGACGGACTCTCTCCCAGAACCTTTGGTGGGAGCATGATTTTAGACATCTAAACCAACACCTTGATTTGGGACATCTAAACTACAGACCTATGAGAGAACATATTTCTGTGCTTTTAAGCCACCAAGCTTATGGCAGTTTGTTGTGACAGTCCTAGGAAACTAATAAAGGGGAAAGAAAAAGGATGACCACACAGAGGCCTTGGCGCTTGAAGGAAAACATGGTAGTGAGTTCTGGGTTTCCTCTTGCCTCCCAGACAGGAGCTGCAGAAGAGCCTGCAGTCTATAATTGAAAACAGGTAAGACAAAAACAAACAAACAAAAAAACAAGAAACAAATTTCAAGGAAAGTCTGCTTCCCTAAGCAAAGGTCCTGTCAAGAGCAGCCTAATAGAACAGAAGAACTTTGTGCCGACATGTGCCCTACTTCAGCCAAACAGCAGTGCAAAATCTCCCCCGCCCTAGGCAGTTTCAAAGGACCAAATGAGGAGCGCTTATACCCTCTGCCTGGTAGAAGCAAGATACAGTGCTCAGACTTCCCTTCCAGGATGGGGGAGGGGGCCAAGGAGGGAGCTGCATTTTAACTATTGATAGAAGCAGATAGGACTGCTCCCATTCCTCTGACCCAATTTCTTTGCCCAGGAAGTGTTAGTAGGAATTAGCAGAAGGCTGAGCTTCTATCACCATCCAGCAGCATCAAGAGTGAAGGAGGTGGACCAAAGTAGGGTTAGTTCGTACTCCACTACACCCAGACCTTCACCCTTGTCATCGGAGCTCAGCAGGGAGGCATCAATAAGGTGAAATGAAGTGATAGGAGATGAGCACTCTCCTTCCACTTCCTGCTGTCAGCAAGGACCAGAAGGACGCTGAGCTTGCATCCCCACACTTGGCAGTGAAGCGGTGCTGACACTTTGGCTTTGCTGGGGAGGTGTCATGGGACTGGGGGGAGAGCTGCAGTTGAACTGGTCATCTTCAAGGAGGCGGTGTGAATCACCGCTCCACATTTATCAGGGCAGTTTTAGTGGGGTTTTACAGGAGCTGAACATCCACTTCCACCTGAACCTGCATTCAACACCTAAGCAGGGTGACTTATGTACTAAAAATAAGATTAAATAGGAACCAACATCTCACCACATAATTCCCAAAATGTCTAGTGAACAATCAACTTGAATTAGAAAAAATAATCAACACATGCCAACAATGGCATGACACAGATGTTGGAATTGTCTGACAGGGATTTTAAGACAGACTTCATAAAAATGTTTCAATATGCAATTATGACCATTTTTTAAAAATGGAAAAAATAGAAAATCTGAACAAAATAAAAAGTGTTATAAAAAACTACCAAAATGAAATTAAAGAAATGCAAAACCAAAATAAAAAAAGAATTAGTACAAGGCTCAAAAATAGGTTAGAGACAACAGAGGAAACAATCTGTGAATTCAGTGATATTATGTGGAAATAACTATTAGGAACACAATAGTATTTACAATCACTTTTTTAAAAAAGTAAAATAAATACCTAGTTATTCATACCTAGTTATGAATCCAAATAAAACACATACAGGATCAGTATGATTAAAGTTACAAGACACTGATGAAAAAAATTAAAAAATATCTAAATAAATGTTTATTATTTATATGTGTTCAAATTCATGAACACATAACATGTCCATGAATTTGAAGATTCAATATAGTAAAGATGTCACTTCTTCCTAAATTGATACAGTTGCTAACAACATCCCACCAAGATGTTTCGAAGCGAAAGACAAGTTTATGCTTAAATTTATATGGAGAAGTAAAGGCAGTAAACTAATGTAAGGGCTAAAAACAAAAATAAAGTGGGAAGAATCATTGAATCTGATGTCAAGACTTAGTATATGTCTACAGTAATCCAATCAGTCTGGCTTTGGTGGAAGAACTGACATATAAATCAATGAAACACAATGGAGATACATTGTGTCAGAAATACACTGACATAAATGTGCTTAACTGATGTTTGACAATTTTAAATGCAAAAGCAATAAAAATGGAGGATAGGCAGTCTTTTCAATAAATAGTGATGTAACAACTGGGCATAAATAGATACAAAAGGAAAAAAAAAACACTTCAATCTGAACTACAACATATACAAAGAAATTCTAAACCAAACATGGATTTAAATATAAAACATACAGTAATAAAACTTAGAGATGATAGCATAGGAGAACACCTTTAGAATCTAGCTAAATGAAGAGTATGAGAACTAAAACATAATCCATGAATAACAAGTTGGACTTCATCGCAATTAAAAACTTTTCTGCTGTGAAAGACCCACTTAAGAGAAGGAAATGACAACTACAGACTGGTAGAAAATATTTGCAACCACATATCTGACAGGGGCTAGTATCTGAAATATATAAATGACTCATAAAACTCAAGAGTAAAAGCATAAAATTCCATTATAAAATGGATACATACATAAACATATTTCACCAAAGAGAAAATAAATATGGCAAATACTTGCACATTAAAACATATTCAGAATCATTAGCCAATAGGAAAATGAAATCAAAACTATAATATCATTGCACCTACATCAGGACAGCTGAAATAAAAAATAGTGATAATACCAAATATTGGTGAGGATGCAGAGAAACTGGATCTCTCATACATTGCTGCTGACAGTGTCAGTTGTTAGATCCATGTTGGAAAACAGTTTGGCACTTTCTTATAAAACTAAACACGCCAAAAATTAAATTTTTTTAAGAAAATTGGATAGTAAAATAAACTTTTCTTGTCTATGGAAAAAAAAAAAACTAAATATGCACTCACCATATAACCCAGCAATTGCTCTCCTGAACATTTATCCCACAGAAATGAATTTATATTGCATAAATATCTCCACATGAATGTTGGTAGCAACTTTATTTGTAATAGAAAAATACTGGATATTTCCCACAGGTTGTTCAACTGGTAAATGGTTGAAAAAAATGTCTGCTATGTCCGTATAGCTACTCAGCAATAAAGATGAGCTGTTTGATACAGACTGGATGGACCTAAAGAGCATTATGCTTTTTAAAATTCAATTTCCAAAGTTTATACATTGTAGGATTACATCTGTACAGCATTTTCAAAATAACAAAACTACAGAGATGGCAGGGATGAGAGTGTTGGGGGATATTTGTAACCACAAGAGGTAGCATGAGGGAGCTCTTTCATGGTGATGGAACCCTTTTGTATCTTGATTTTGGTAGTAGTAACACAAATCTCTATTTTGGATAAAACTTCACAGAACTGTACACACACACACACAAATGCAGCTTATAAAAGTGAAAAAAAACCTAGTAAGATCTGTGGATGAGTTCAGTTATATACTAATGTCAATATCCTGGATTTGATATTGTACTAAAAGCATTAAAATCTGCCACTATTGGTTTCAGTTGGATAAAATATACATGAGACTGTGTACAATGTTTGTGCACGATTTTTCGAAGTAAAACGTCTTATAAAAGAACAGAACTTCTTTGAACTTTAGAATATAAGTTGGCTCCTAAATGTGGACAATATTAAACATAACATAAAATTCTAGCAATATCCTAGTCATATTATTTTGATACTAACTCAGATTAAAGGAATTCTGAGTTTAATGCCCGTTATCGGTATTGTTAACTTGCCAGTGTAATGCTATAGCGTGGAAAGTTTAAGTTCACATCAAAGAATAAATAATTGTAAGACTCTGCTTGAAAGAGGCAATTATACCACATTTTAGCTAAACAAAAAAATATAAAAGAAGATTTAGTATCAAAGTTATAAGTTTTACTTATAGGTTTTGTCATCTTCTCACTATCATAGTTAATGATCCTACTGACATGATCTATTTTTTAGTCAGAATTACTCCAAAACTAGGCACAGTCAACTTGATAGAAATGAACCTCTCCAAAAATATTCTGAATGGGAAATTTAAATATTTAATGAAGAAAAAGTAATATGACACTGGTTATAAGGAATGACTACTAACTCATATCATACCCTGAGACCAAATAGAGACTGGGCATGTTTTAAGCTTTTGCAGGCGTACCTTTTCAAAGGGCATTATTAAGATGAACTTCTTTTCCTCCCCTACCTCTTTTCCCCCCTACAACCAGAGGGGCTGCAAATCCTGTTCCCTTTTCCCTCAAATTCATTTAGCTACGTCCTAATAGAAGGTGCAATCAACTCTCCCCAGAATTGTTGTCATGACCTCCTAAATGGTTTCCCTCCTTTGCCATTCCTCTGCTCAGAACCTTCCAAGGATTTATTTTCTCCCTTGAGTAAAAGCCAAGTTCTTACCGTGACCTATAGTGTATGACCTGGACATCTACTACCTGTCAGACAACCTTAATTTCTACAATTCTCTCTTGATCAAGAATATTCCTGATCTGGGACCTCTTCACTCGCTTGGTGTTCTTGGAACATATACTTCATACAAATGAATGCATGGCTTTCTCCTTCATCTCCTTCATGTCTCTGCCCAACAGTCAGCTCATTACTGAAGCCTTCCCTGATCATCCTATTTAAAACAGCTCTCTCTTACACTGTCACTTTTGAATGATCCACAACATCTAACACAATCCAATGCACCTTACTTGGTGATTTGTTTACTGAATGTCTCTCATATTCTAGAATATTAGGTTCATAGGGTTGTAATTTTCATCTGCTTTTTTTTTTCCTAGGGTCATCCTGAGTTTATAAAAGAGTCTCTGACACATTCTATGTCCCAATAATTTTCCATGAGTAAATGATCTACTGAGCTTTTACAGTGGCAATGTCTTACTTTAATACTAATAGACTCTGAACCAATGCAATTTCTTGGATAGACTTCTAAAAGCATTTGCTCTTTCCCTAATGACCTATGGCATTTAACATGCCTGTGAAACACCTGGAGATCCTCCTAAAATGCAGGTTCAAATACAGCAAATCTGGTGTGGAAACAATATTCTGTATTCACAAAAATTTGCCGGTGAAAATATCATCATCCCCTAGACCACACTTTGAGTAACAAAAGCCTACAACATACAGAACTGGTGCAACATGGCCAAGTTTCCTGATCTAAGTGAGAGACTAAGGGCTTACATGAAAGGCTTTTTTAAAATTTCCTGAGTCGATTCCATAGAATTGCCATTTTAGGTTTGGTTATCAAACTTGAAAAGAAAAATTAAAAGGTTAAACTGATTTGAATCCAGTAAAATATGGAGGAAAGGGTGCCTCTGAAGTTGCTTTCCTTTCTATATTCTCACTTGATTTTAAACAAACACCACAAATTAGTATCTTCCTAAATAGTCACATAACTTCCTGTAGCATTATGCTTCTTACATGGATCGAAATTACGTAAGAAGTCATAAGTCTCATTAAATAAGTCCAGAAAGGGGGTAGTTACCATGAAACCACCTCTTCCAAAAAAAGACCTCACCAAGAACAATTTTCCTATAAATTCTGTCTTTCATCTCCCCTCCACTTACAGTCATTACAGACCACAGGAATAATACTGCAGACAAAAACTAAAACCAACTGTTTATTTATAAAGATCTTGAACACTGAGAAACCCTACATCTGACTTTAATCAGGATCCATTTGCAGAGATAGAGCCAATATAAAATTCACAGAAAAATTGCTCAGTTTGACAAAATGTGTTTAATAAAAGAAGTCTCTATGTACTGGCAATAAGAAAGAAATTCATGTTTGTTTATAGCTTTATTATATATCTACTATATATACTACGTTTTAGATGCATAGAAATCACAAAGATTTGAAAATACTGCCTTTTTAAAGATGAAGCATATGAAGCTCAGAAATGTTACAATCTGTAGTCATATAAGAATCACGGCTGAAATTTGAACCCCAAGTCTTTCTGTATCCAAAGTGCTTGCATTTTGCATTATTCTATGCTGCCCCTTAATAATAATTTTTGGAAATTGGAGTTGGTGGTGACAATTCCATAATGTATCATACTAAAAAAGGAAATAAGTAATTTTATTATTGTTCATAACAGAAAAACTAGAAAAAGCAAATAAACATAAAGCTGTTGAGTCTCAATAATCAAAATAATTCAAATTTAATACACTGGATACATTTTTAATGATAATATTCTGTGTTGGCAAGAATGCAGTGAAATATAGCCTCTTCTGCTGCCAGAAGGTATAAAAGGGCCTATCTCTTTAGAGGATATGTTGGCAATGTATATTAAGAGTATTTTAAATGTTAATATTTTTGACTAAGTAAATCAACTGTTGGGAATTTATCCTAAGGATAAGCACAGAGTTCTACACAGAACATACTCACCACTTTTAAAAAGTAAAACAAATATATTAGTGATATCTTCAAAGCAAATGAATGAAAAATTACCATCACAGAAATTCCATACATACTGAATAAAGTGTATTCAGCCTTAAAGTCATGATTTCAAAGAATTTTAATAAGATAATAAAAAGTTTTTGATATTAGGCTATAATAATAGGCTATGAAATTATACCATCTTATTTTTGTTGCTAACCTTTTCCCTTGCTACCTTGCTATGTGTGACTGGAAGTCAAAAAGTTATTTTTATAATCTCTTTGTGTTGATGGTGTTTATCTCTGTTGTACCTAAGCAGTGATGACTTTACCCAGTAATGGGGTAGTGGGGGGAGGGACTGGGAATTGTTGATCCTCATCTCTGTCCCCACCAGAAGCCCCATAAGAAGGCTGAGAAGTAGTTATTGTTCCAGGATGATCAACCCTTCCAAAATAAATACCACAGCAACTATCCAAATTCTTCGGATCTCTGGTTGATCTCAAATCATCAGTAGAGTATGGAAGGAACAGAAGCTGTAACTTCACTAAAAAGCTTTAGGCTATTTTGTTTCACTCTATCTTAATGTCCCTTGTCCCCCTTCTAAGGAGCCCTATCTCTGAGGTCTCTATATCAACAGGAATTCTCACATCCTCTGTTTGAGATTAGACTGTGATGTAAGCCAACACGATCATATTGTAATTCTTGCTTATTCTTGATCATTATTTTGTTATATCAGTCTAGTTTTTATTGTATCAGGGTCTAGTACCATTATTTTGTTATTCTTTTGTTACTTTTTGTTATTCTTGATCATTATTTTGTAATAGCACAGTCTACTTTTTGTATCAGAGTCCAGTCTCATTATTTTGTTACTTTTGTCATTCTTGATATTATTCTGTTGTATCAAGTCTAATTTCAAATGAGAATATATATAAAATATTTTTGTAACATATATACAATCTATATAATATATAAATATTTTGTATATATGTCACTATCTTTTAACCTTTTCCCATGAGAATTAAAACAATAACTCTAGCATTATTGTGCTAAAAGCCTTTGACTCTTAACCGTGCTTTTAACAAAAGGTACTTAAATAGTTACAAGCGGCTCTAATTTTGCCTTCCTATAGAGGCTGAGCCAGCCCTAGTTGGTTCCTCTTATACTATGAAATTTATTAACAGTGTAATTGTGGTCATGAAAAATTAATAACCTGCAGACATGTACTCAACAACAATTCTGCCTGCCCCTCAACAATAGGTTTATTAGTGAATAATAAATTGCATTATGTGTATAATCTTTCATTATTTTCATATTTTTAATTTTTTCTATGTAATAGTTTAGTGAATGTGCATTTCAATTTCTTTTGTAATCAGAAATACATTAACATTCACTGAAACCTTCATGATATTTCAGCAGTAATGCTCGATACAATTACCTATAATTCATTTAATGTTTACATAGAATGTCTTCCCAGATATCTATTGGCTTTACTGACAGAGTGATGGAAAACAGTAATGTGGGTGATATGCATTATAATCTTAGTCCCACTCTTTGAAATCTGTGTGATCTTAGACTGACCACTTGACCTCAGAGCATTTCAACACCTTAAAAACCCACATTAATAATATCTACCTTGTGGGATTTTGGTGAGATTTAAATAAAATAAGGAAATATAATGGATAATGTTTAGTTTATGTTAGCTGGCTAGGAAGCAAAATTATAAACTTCAAAATCAATTTTTTTTGGTTTTGAAAAGTAGATATTTCATCAGAGTTCTTCTGTGTGTATGTTTGGCATGAAATACCAAATTCTTGCAGGCAGACTACTTGAATTTTAAAATCTGCTCTGCCCCTGCCAACCTCTTATCATCTACTTGCTTCCAAAAATTGATTTTATTGTGGCAGAGATGTAAATGAGCAGTTGTAAAGTATGTCTTAAATTCCCAGCAACCTGCAGGGCTCAGGCTGTTTGAGTATTTTAAAGCCAATACTTTTTATCATAAATTCCTCGAAACATAGTAAGACTGTGATTCCTGGTCTAACTGGTGAGCCAGGAAATTGAATCACTATTCTGAATATCATTGTGTAGTAACTTGCTTCTAAGGTACCTGTGGTAAACAGTTAGCTTAAAAGGCAAATTGAAATATTCTTCAAGAACGGAGTGAGGGGGTGGAGGCTATCAATAGCAGAGAATCATTGAACATACTGTACCTAAATATGAAATAGTATAAAAGCTAGTTGAAATTCTGTCTCATTCAAATGACAGTTTAGAAGTAGATTTGGCTCCTAAGTGATCTGGTCTTTTTTATTTGAGCAAATGCTGGGTTCCAAGTCTGAAGAAATATTGTGATATACAAATTGAGATAGAAGCCATATAATCCTGAAAAGTTGAAAGCACAGCTCCCATTCCTGGAAGAGGACAAACTAGTTAAGTTGGTCTCTGTCAACAAGACTAAAGAACATTTCAAGCAACTGACAAGTGACAATAAGTTAGCACATGCACAAATACACACACACAACACAAAACTTTTCTTAACAAATAATTGCTAATATAAAGAGTCTCTCTGAACTAGTGGAGTTGCAACCAGGCTAGAAATAGGAGATGGGATACCAAAGCTGCCTTGTTTTTCAGAAGCTGAGAAGAGCAGAACTGGCAATAAGAAATACAATGGCCCCCAGCACAGTCATCAGGCTCTCTTGAAAGCTATTCAAACCTCTGGGACTTAATTTAGCTTTGTTTGATAAGACTCAGTATAATTTGTCCTACAGTGGAGAATCACTGTAGGATTTTTAACACGATTTTCCTGAAATGACTGTTCCTAAGTAAATCTGAATTCATAGAATTGGTTGATATGGAAAGATAGAAGGTTACAATATAAAGATATCTAATTAAAAGAGATAGTGAGATATTCAAAAGTTAGATTTGTAATTCTAGATTTGCAAGGTCCCATATTTGTAAAAGCTGTCTCTTGAAAATCACTTAGAAATTTATAAAAATGAAAAGTGTAGTAATATTTGACAAATTGAAGCTCAAAGCAGTTTTAGAGAGGAAAAACAAATATAGTGGTTTAGGTTTTTACTACACAGATGAAGGAAGAATGTGATATGACAATAATTCAACTAAGTAGGCAGCTTTATCAAAACATCATGGAAGTGGTTATCCTATTATGTATTGCTGTGGCTGAATTTTTCTGTACTACTTTAGGGAGTTATTTTTAAACCCAGAAATACAAAAACAAACAAACAAACAAAAGAATACTACCACCATAAACAGTTTGCTGAAATATATCAGAACATTTATTTGCATATTGGCACAACTTGAAAAAAATCTACATATAAATGTTCTTTTATATTTAACATGACATTATATCATAATCATTTTCCATGTCATTAACATTTTTATAATTTAGTGGCTACATCATATTTCACACTGCATGAATATAACAATTCATTTCTTCACTTAGAATTTTCACTACAATAATAAAATTTCAACAAGCATCTTTTATGTAAATATTTGCTGGGAAGTTAAAAAAAAAAGATTCCCAGCTTAAAAAAAAATCAGTCTCTAAGGTTTTGAGTACTTTTGAATTTTTAGATTTAAATTGCCAAATGCCCTATTAATATTGTATAGATTTGCACTCCTGCCAGGAAGGCAAGAGTATGTCCTTGCTACCACATTCTAATTAATGTTGGATATTATATATTTTTTAAAATTCTGTTCAAGTTTTTCTTGTCATCACTGAATTTAGCAATTTATTAGTGAGACTGAGCATTTACTTTTCATACGTTTAGTAAGCATGTACTATCAAGGCAAGCATTTATTCCAAAGAAATCAAACGAATATTCAATTAACCACACAAGGCAGTGTCTGACAGGTTGGCATCGCATTACTGGCCATGCCTGTATTGATACAAATTTTCAAAGGATCCCTCTGATTGAGGTGAGATTTCCTCCCAATCACTAGGGAAGACTGAGCTTGCAAGGTGGGCATTCATGTCTTCCACTATGTGGAGATACAGGAGGCCGAATCTAGGGAAACAAGCAGACACTGGCAAATGGCCAAAAAAAGTACTTACGTTTGCATTTATTCTAATCATTTGATCAGCTGACCAGTCCATAAGTATTTCTAATACTTACATAAGCTATAAGCTTATCTGATAAATATGCCACATACTAGCATTTAAGCAGAGTAGAACATATATAACATTATATTTCATAGGAAATTATCCCCTTAAAAAAAAGGGACTTGTTTTCACATTAGTTTAGGAAATGTCATACAATGTATTTCCCTTTTGGAAATTTTTATTTTTTATTGAAGCATTAGGCATTCTGAGAAATCTTATAGTAAAACACCTGTTTACTTTTAATCCAGTATTTACAAATTTATTGTAAATTTTATGGGGTAAAATAGTTATTTTGTAATATCTGTTTGCTTCCACTAAAATTGATATTCTTCACCAAACAATAAGGAAAAAAAGCTTATTAAATAAGCAAAATATCAAACTTTGGAGCCATTTAGAAATAGGTTTATATCTTGATGTTGCCACCCATCAACTATTTCACATACTTAAT
This sequence comes from Manis pentadactyla, assembly GCF_030020395.1. NCBI lineage: Eukaryota > Metazoa > Chordata > Mammalia > Pholidota > Manidae > Manis > Manis pentadactyla. The sequence continues at coordinate 208,137,093 of NC_080020.1, read as the reverse complement.
ATCTCTTAGACAAATTGCCTAATTTTTCTGGTAATCCATTTCTTATCTGCAAAGTTGAAATTAAATAATAGTTGATTTGCAGGTCTCTTGCTAGATTAGCAATTATATATCTCTACAGTATGGGATATAATAGAAATGTAATAAAGTTTAGCTATTATTATTAATGTAAGTGAGATTTTAAATCTTCTGGAAAATATAAAATCGTAATTTTTCAGGGGACATACACTTAGTCTCATCCGTGGAAAGCTTGGTTGTTTGACACAAACAGCTAGTGCCAGGCAGAGTTGTTTACTTTTTGTTGCCTGTGTGAATTAAAGGTATTGGCTTATAAGAAGATATGAACCACATCTAGAAACAAAAAAAAAATTTTAACAGTATAGTAAATGAATTAAATAATCCAACTGGACATATACTTTTCACATACTAAAAAAAAACTAAAATTACAAATACCTCACAGTCCTTAAGACTTTGGTGATTCACCAAGATGCCTAGGTTTTCTCCTATGAAGTTGAAGAATATATGAATTCAAGACATATATTTACTACATTGTGCTTCACTTTCTTTGTCTTTAAAAGACACAAATAAAAAGAGGACTTCTAAATACACACCCTATTACAGATATGGCCTTCAGAATTTCTGGGCTTTTGTACATGAGAGTCTAATACCAACTCAATCCTCTGTGCATATTTTTTTTTTGGAAAACAACCAAAGAGCTAGACTGAAAAAAAGAAAAACACATAGGCCACAGTCTATTATTTGTGCACACACAAATTCTGTATTGAATTACATGCAGTCATATTTCATTACTATGCAACATGTTAGAAATTCATATTGGTCATGATGCCTTTCAGCTGTTTTTGGTGACAAAATTCCCTGGGTATTTCTCTCCCTTGTGGCAAAAGGTGAAACTTATTTGTATTAAAAAAAAAAAACTTTACCTCTAAGAGTTTATATCGCTTTTCTCTCTCTTCAGCTCAGGAGTGCTTAGTTATGAAATTATGTCTGCTTTATAACTGTTTAATTTCAGGCTATAATGAAAAATGATTAGAGTAGCCGAAGACTGATACAGTAAGTGGCTTTCAGAACTTATTGTTCTACAGAAATTTTATTAAATTTGTTACAGAATATACCAATGAAAACCCCTTCTTCCCCAGTATTGAATAACAGCTACCTTCACTGAGTATATTTAAATTTTTGCTTTTGCTTCAGTTGGTACTACAGACAATTCTGATCAATATTTAACTGTGGTGAAAGAGATGAATTTGTGTTGCTATGGGTTTACCTGATTAAAATAGAATATGTAGATAAAAATGCAAAATTTTATAAATTAAAAGCATCCATAAATATCCCTCACTTAGGATACGTAATAGGAAACACCTCATTCTAACAGACTGAGAGAAAAATCCCAGAAATATAACCAGAACAAAATAATTAAATGTTTGATTTGGACAAGAAGATTGTTTCCTATGTGCAAAATCAGATTTCTTAAATTGAGAAATCCCCTAAATGCTTTTCTCACCCTTTTCCCTCCCTTCATTACTCGCCTCAAGGAAAATCTCTTAAAATCCAGGATCTTTGTCACAGGTTCCAAATTTACATTTTCACCTTCCCTAGGCATGTCCTGTCAAGCATGTTTCAAACTAGATTCCTTATTTTCTTCCTATTGAATCCTATTTATATCTTCCTATTTCTGTCAATATTATTGTCTTCATCATTTTTTTAAATAGATATGTTATGAACAACCTGCAAAAGATCTACTTACAGAGATTATTTTTAAAAAAGTAGAGCAATGAGCCCTATTTAACACTATGGAATAAGATTTTCTGAACAGCAATTTTGGAAATCTACTTTCTAAGTAAATGCGTCAGTTATGCACAGGAAAGTCTGGAAATCATTTCACCAGTTTGTAAACTACTAAACAAGATTGGCCACATACCAAAATCGAATATCAAAACATCAAAATGAAAATCATAAAAGAAAAGACAACTGTGTATGTCTATGCATACAAATCTTTCTATATAGACAGACACAGAGAAATATAGATACAGCTATATATCTATATCTATATATATCCAACCCTGGGCTGCATTCCCGAAGTATGCTTGGAAACCACTGTCTAGGCTATAAAATTACAAAATAACAGATATTTTACTTTGCTAAATTAATGCTAATAGAAGTGAAACACTTCTACAAGGAATTCAGAATTGTTTTCCAAAATGTGACTCAAGTCTGTGTAACTTTGTACAGAATGACTTGAAGCCCTTATATGGAAGTTGGAGAAAAATATTCCTTATCTGTGGATTACCTACCAAAGATGTTAACAGTACTTAAGAGAATTAATAAGATCTTTTATATTGTATGAGCCGTAAGATATTTAACACCCAATTTAATAACTTAGTCATTTAAAGTTCAGCCATTTATAACAAGATATGAACTACATGTCATTACTTTCCTTCTTATCCTTAATAAGAAGTTTGGTTGATAGCTAGCATTTTATATCCTATTGTTTAAAATTACTTGGACATGTATTTTCTTTACTATCTTGTATGAAGGATTGAAAAATGATCATTGCCAGGCTTCTCTCAGCCAGCAGTATCAACGAGATCATGAAAAGGATTCAGAAGCCTTCACCACTAGCTGCTCATGACTGGTAACCCTGATACACCCTATGTTGATGAAAACATGCTTTCCATGGGAAGAAAGACAGTTCTGTTCTTTCCCTCTCTCCCCAGGCTTCTTGCTTTCTGAATATACCAGTGCAGCTGAATAATGGGCAAAAACTTCCTGTGTACCAATCTCTAGAAAATACGGTTATTTTTTAGCCACTTATTTGACCTAAGCTATGAACCCTGCACCATTAATAGCAATAAAACGTCTTATCTGGAAGGCAGGACTATTTTGCTAAATAATTTAAGACCGAGATCATCTCTTAATGAAACTCAGTTGTCTGAACTCCGTGATATGCTATTTATTTATTCTTGTTGATTAAGCAATGGATATTTAATGATTATGTCTTGTGTATCATGAATTGTATTGAAATAGTACATAATATAAAGTGAGGATTAAATGAGTCCTAAGGGTTCATCTCACTCAGCCCTTTTTATGTTACAACTGAAACATCATACCATAGGCAGTCTTGGTCTCAAAGCATGCTGGGACACTTCAGGATGCTGGGATAGGAGAAACTGGAGTTTGAATAAAAAACCGCCGGTGAAACTTTAGGGCTTCCCTTGAGAAAATCAGACAATTAGATTGACACTTGATAATGGCGCTCACTCTCTCGTTGATACAGGAAGATGCCTGTGGTAATGGCTGGGATAAGAAAGTAGACCTCACGTCGTGGCAGAACGAGATGTTTGGCAGCATGTTGGTACCTTACAGTCTGTGATCTCAGGGAGAAGGATCATGGTAAGGTCATGGAGGAACAAAAATAAAAATAGCAGAACTCCAGTAAGATTCCCTAAAGTAGTTGACATTTGAATCAAGAACAGGGAGTAGACTTTAAATTACACAAAGTACACAAAAATAGCAGAGATGAGGAGGAAATGGGAGGTTTAGAAAGTACCTAGAATGCAAAATCTAATCCAGATCCCCAGTGGATATTGATTTTGTTAATTCCGATCTGTAATTATTGGTAGTAATAAACCCTTGATAACTTAGGGGTAGCTGAGATTGTAGGTCAAGTGTATCAAGTCTCCAGTCGATGAAGAGGCCAAGACCCAGCAATCAAGTGAAACTCCTAAAGGGGAAGTTATTCCTTCAAGGCCATGAAGATAGTCAGTGACGGATACAGGGACAAATCACAGATCCTTAAATTCCAGGCAGTAATTCTTAAACTATATCCCTGTTCTCTTAACAGAGCCTAAAGGAACCTTCAATTTACTTGGGAAGATAGAAAATAAACACAAATATTTAGATATGGAGGTAAGCAGAACAAAGAATCAGGCCACATTATCTGTGCCAAAATATAGTACAGAAGGAAGATATTATATAGCCATTAAATGGGAAACTATTCCTGTGGCTGCCCTCTATCCCCTGCTTTATCTTACACTTGGGATACATAATCTAGAATGTACTAATGTCAGATAGACTCATTCCATATATTGTTCTTTCAGTTAAAGTCAAAATTTTTGTTTATCTCAGAAATCATTTTTTTTAAAGTATTTCTTTTGAAGCCTGCTGCCACTGAAAATTATGGTGGCTAATATCTTAGGAAGATTAAAACAATAGAATGTGCATTTATGTGAATGTAAATAATATACTATGTGCAGTTTTATAAGCCAAGCTAAAATTACAAGGGTCATCAATTGTTGTGTTTCAAAGTATAAAATGATAACCAGCTGGAATTAGGAAAAAAATTTCCCCTGTGGTATAATATTGAACAATTGGACAGGTGCTTTATGAAAGGTAATTTTTTTTCTGGCCTTCTGCTGAAGCATCTAGTCTAGGTCTTTATAAAATGCCAGTCTAATGGGCCATTGATCTTTTCAGCTAATGCAATTTGTAGGATTCTTACTTTTCCAGAAGTAATCAATAAGAGTCTTAATCCTACACCAAAAAAACACAAACCATACAAGTGATTTACTGGAAGACATATTTAACAAAGAAATAGACTATACTGAAAAATAAATGATACTATAGTCACCAAAAAAGCAATAAAAGAATGATCATGTTATATACGAATTACATTTACAGTGATAACACTGGAAACATTTATACCTTTATGTATAACATCATTCAGAGGAGAAATGAATGTACTTAGAGATACAGCTATAGAAATGTGCCTGTGAAAATTCCAGCATGTTTGGTCTAACTTGTAACTCTTAAAAATGAAAACAAAAGAGTCTGTAAGATTACTTTTCAGAATCATTCTGAGATCGTCTCGTTTTATAGACTTATTTTGTTGTACTTGTGTAGATTGTAGCCTTTCCAGTTTCTGTATTTTAAACCATGCTTATAAGTTTTCCCTATGCAATTAAGTATAGTAGATGATAATAAATTTGGTTCATGGTGTATTTGTTATTTATTTTACTTTAGTTTTCTATGCAATGTGAAATACAGTAGGGAACCTTTTTTCCAAACCTTATAATGCTCTATCAGTCAGGGTCTTCGCATGTTCTAATGCTCTGTTCAGTCTACTAGAGACGTCAGTAGCAATATAGAGCTCACAGAAGGGACTGGCTACTGCTGTCCCAGAACCCATGAAGACTCACACTGAAAGAAACATTCTGACTTCCTCTAGGTACCATGGAGAGCCTTGAAATACAGTGGGGCCATCTTATCCAGGTACCATAGAGGCAAGGGATGCGCAAGTCCTGTCAGAAAGCTCCCGCTGAGTGAGGGCTCAGGAAGTCTAGTCTCTAGTCAGCTCACAGGTGTTCAAGGTATTTCTCTGTATATGCACCTGCAGAAATGGAAATAAACTTTGTAACTACTTCTTTAGTTCTTTTGCCCTGTATTTTCTGAGCTAGATTCTGCTTCTCACTTAATTACCCCAAACAGCTGTTTTAACCCGGTGGGAGCAGGACCTGAATCCTGAGTGACAGGGAGAACTGTCTAGACCTAGACTTGCTCCGCCATCTTCCACCCTGCTCCTTTCAACGCAGACACCTAAGAGGCTGACACCTGCAGATTAAACACACATTTCCTAGGTATCCCTTAGATCTATGACAAAATGGGGCCAGTTCCCATTTTGCAGTTAGATTTTGCCCCTCTGACTTTGGTAGTTTTTGTGAATTCACCCATTTCCCCACCCCAGAATGTCATGTGTCAGGGCCGAGATGTGTGTGGCCCTGGTATGAAACAGAATTGTAGAGCAGACTTGGAAAAAGCTTCTGCTGTTTAGACAGCTAACTTATCTTAGTCTGAGAAGTAATTTAGTTTCTGCAATTGAGAGGGGATAGCTTTGGTGTACAATAGGGAATCTGGATAATTTCAAATCCTCTTGTGTTTCAAACTTTTACATGATATTTTTTCCCATTTGCTAATACACTGGTAATCACAAATCACTGATAGAATGTAAATATAAATTCATTAAAACCTTAAAAGGCAGAACAAAAATCCTATTGTTTAGAATTATCCACTGGCATTTGTATTCTACATTAGTATGAATACTATGTAATTCATCATTTGAACATCATGTTCCCTTTGGGTATTGCTGACTGGTTGAGGTTATATCTTTTTATTGACGACATTATATTAGGAGTGTCTAAATGTGGTGATGGTCAATGAATATGAATCTAGAAATAATAGGGACTGTCCTGTTAGCTGAGATACTGACTCATATCTATAATAGCTTATGGGCCCTTTCTCCTTGAATAAAATTGCTCTTATATTAAATTCCCCACCTCCAATAATGTATACATGATCTTTATCCCACACCAATTCTCCTCCTAGCAAACATTCCACATTTCTCTGAGTCACTTGACCTGAAGTCCATGCATTTATCTAAGATTCGTAATTTCTCCATTTTGCCTGTTTTATTTTATATCCCCAACACTACAATCCATGTTGTTAGGCCAATTCATTAAACAATGTGATGTTCTCCTAATTGATCTAAAACTGTGTTGATAAATTGATATTAACTAAAATATGATCCTTAATCCTCCTGAAAATGGAGAATGGACATATATTAAAAACTTTCAGAATAATAGGTATTGAATGATAAATAACTGTATGCAGAAGAGTGAAGCCTCAAAATAATCAAATAAATGCAATTAAGAACAGAGATTTATATACTTCTCTCACTGTGGTATAAATGTAATTTAACAACCATAATGCTATAGACTGGTAAATGTGGAGAACAATTGAGTCGCCTATCCTGCTGATGGATATTTGAGTGTGTGCACATGTATGTGTGATAATGAATTTCTATAACTCTTCTGAGAAGCACCTTTTTTAAGATAGTTATGATTCCCAGCAATTATACTTGTAAGAATTTTGCATAAGGATAAAAAAAGCTGCATTTATAAGAGTTTACTTTAGCATTCTAAAAATATTGAAAATCTAAAACTATCAAATACCCATCAGTAGAAATTTAGTTAATTTTAAGATATATATGTATGCACTTGTAATAAAATTACATGCAGCCATTACTTTTTCCACAGGAAAAAAACCACACAGATAAGTTAAGCAATTATAAGCCACATGAGGACTTTGAGGAAGGAAGGCAAATGTTCCCATTAATGAAGCTTCACTGTTAGGAGATCTGGGTATAAAAATGTACAGGTATGTAATGAGTAAGAAAGAGAATTCTAAGTCCAAATGAATTGGAGGCAAGGAAAGAAAAAAAGGGGTGGGAAAGGAGAGTGGGAAATAGTTATGAGTGGAAAAGCTCAAGGAGCAAACCTAATGAGCAATAGTTACTTATACACAGCTTATATTAGTAACTCCAAGTGCTAAAAATGAAGCTATTTATAAAATATATTTAGAGATGTTTTCTTATAATTGAAGAACATGAAGATAAAAGGAATTTGAAACATTGCATTTAGAAAGGGAGCACTGAATCAAAATTATTCTTTATTAAGTCTGCCATTTTTACTAATGTAAATTCTAATGTGACACCATTTAAAAATTGCATTTGACAGAGGTATTCTAATGAGTAAGCAATGACTATCCACAATAAACTCAAAATAAAACAGGTTCAATAGATAGGGTTTTGCAATAAAACTCTATTTAAGAGTTTATGGAAAAAAAACAGAATAAAATTGATGTAGCATAGTACACTCTCTTATATGTGGGAGATACATTCCAAGAAACCCAGTGGATGCCTGAAACCACAGATAATACTGAACTCTAAATATACTGTTTTTTCCAATACATACATACCTATGGTAAAGTTTTATTTATAAATAGGCACAGTAAGAGTTTAATAACACTAATAATATAACAATTATAACAATATACTGTAAAAAAGTTACGTGAGTGTGGTCTTTCTCTGTTAAAATATATTACTGTACTGTACTCACCCTTCTTGTGATGATGTAAGACTATAAAATGTCAACGTAATGAAGTAAGGTGAAAATGAGGTATGTATTGTGACATAGCATTAAGCTACTTTTGACCTTCTGAAAATAGGTCAGAAGGTGGAGCATCTGCTTTCAGACCTTGGTTGACTGAACATAACCTTGGGAAGTGAAACTGCAGGTATAGGGGACAACACTATTGAATTTTACATATTCTAAGGCAGTGTGAAGGTATTAATACATGTAAATCATCAACATTTGTAATGAAAATAATTGCCCAAGTTACTCATATTACCAGGGGAATACAAGCAAAATGAATTACCTTTAATTGGCCATTACATCATCATCATTGGAATTATTTAGTATTAATAAAAGATTTAATTTTGGAATGGTCATATAGTTATTACAGGGTTGCAGTAGTTATTACAGCATATCATAAATAAAAATACCTGTTTCTTGAATTGGCTATAAAAATCTCTTAGCTCAGCAATTTAAAATAAGCTGATGTTGCTTTTTCAGTAACATTTGCAATTTTCTGGGTGAATTCCTAACAATCGCAAAACAATATGCTTTGTAGGGGTTGTAGGAACTGAAGAACAGGGTTTTTCCCCTTTATTCTATTTTTTCCCTAAATCTATTTAGATGGCTTGTTTCTAAAATAGGGCTCTTCCCTTTTGTTTATCATGGCTCATGTAAACATCTATAAAACATTCAAAATAATTTAAAAACATGCTAGATTTTGAAACCATTAAATTTTAAATCTGACAATAATAAAAAAGAATAAAATTTGATGTGCATTATCACAGGATTTCTTGATTTCTTCTCTTGCCTATTTAAAAAAGAATGCTAAGTGCTTTTTACACATAGCTATATGTAACTGTTTCTTGGCATATGTATCCAAATTAGCATAGCTCTATGGGATCCAATGGCAACACAGGATCATATTCCCTGTCAACAATTATAAAGCTACGTTAAGTTCTATCTACACCAATTAAATACTGTAATAACAATGGCCCTTCAGTGTTTATAAGTACCTTAGCTGCATTACGTTTTTAATTCTCATCCAAAAGTTGGAAACTCTTATTTCATATCCTCTCACATATAAGGAAAAGAAGGAACGGGAACTAAAGCAACATTATACAACCAGTAAATAACAGAGAATAAATTTGAAATTATGCCTTTTAGAACAAAGTCTATCACTTTTCCACCATTTTCTGTACCTTAATTCACCAATTAAGAATTATATATTCAAATAGCCAGCAGACATGTATACATTTTCCTGTTTACTATATATAAAATGCATGACTTATCTACTTATGCAACCAACTAAATATACAACTGCCTTACACAGTTTTAAAAATACAGATTGTCTATCAAAATGGCTCAAATAACAAAACAAATAGTGACAAATATTGGTAAAGATGCAGAAAAACTGATCATTCTCATGCTTTTTCAGGGGGATATGAAGTTATATAATCACTCTGGAAAACTGTTTGACAATTTCTTATACAACAAACACTTCCATATGACCTAAGGATTGCACATAGGCATTTATCCCAGAAATGAACATTTATATTTACACAAAAGCCTATGCATAAATATTTACAGCAGCTTTATTTGTTATGGCCCAAAATGGACACAATCCAAATATCCTTAAAATGTGAATCGAACAAACTGTGATATACCCATGCCATGAAATACTACTCAGCAATAAAAAGGAACACATTATTGATATGTACAACCTGGAAGTAATCTCAAGGGAGTTATGCAAAATTTTAAAAGACAATTCCAAAAGATTAGGAAACAATGGGTGTGGTTATAAAGAAATAGTATGAAGTTTCCTTGTAGTAATGAAATAGTTTTATATATTGATTATGGTGCTACACAAATCTACACATGTGATAAACTTGCATAAAACCCACACACACTCAAATGAGTGCATCAAAAATTGGTGAAATCTAAATAAGCTTTAGATATACTAATGTCACTTTTCTGTTTTTGTTATTGTATATCATTTTTTGAAGGCAAATCTGATAGTATCTCTAGGATTCAAAATGCCTATATCCTTTGACTTAGATACCAGTTCTAGAAAGTTCCCAAGAAACAAATGCACACATAGGCCCACAAAGATGGTATATATCTATATATATCTATGAAAATTTTGATATTCATAATGACTATATTTAATGTTTGTGATTTTAAAAACTTAATGAAATACTCTAAAGGTACAACAATAAAGATATTATTAAATAAATTAAGCCTCATCCATTCTATGAGGTGAACAAGGTGAACATGTAAAATGTGGGAGTCTCTTTGAGGCCCATCTACACTTAAGTACAAACATCCAAAGATAACCATATGCTTAGGTGGAAAATAATACTGTAATATAAGTATTGTCATCTAACAAAACTATCACTAGGAATTATATTAGCGGTGGGGAATATAAATGGTTGGAATTTTTCATATTTTAATGTATATACCATTGACTTACTGTATTTTTTACACTGAAAATGATTTTTTATTACTCGTATACAATTTTTAATAGAAAATATTATAAAATTCATTAGGAAAACATTCTAGATTTAGATGGGAAAGATATTTGCCCTCAACTTAAACATGTACAATTATGCCAATGTGTTCTTCCCTCTTTGGATTTATATTCATGCCAGAATAATTTCTATCCCTAGTTAAGCCCTGCATAAAGTTTCAATTGAGAATTAGCAGGAGTCTAACCAGCAGAGGTAAAGTCTTCATGAGTTCTTGATAAGCCAAAGTTGCCACTTATAAAATTTTAAAAAACAATGAGTTCGTCTATACAAAGGGTCTTATATAAATAGACAGCTTCAAATTATTAAGAAAATAAAAGAGTTAAGGTGATGTACTTGGTCTTATTATTGTCAGTGAGATGGCCCATAAGTTCAATCAAGTTATTTTAGGTTCATTTTAGCTCAAAGAAATAATGGCAAAAAAATGCACATAAATACTGATAATATTGCTTTGAGTACTGAGTCTAAAATGCTGATGATGGTGAAGAGGAGGAGAACAATGGGAAGGGGAAAGGTTTTACATATAGTTTCAAAAGGACTTCTTACTGCAAGAAAAAATTATATTTGCAATTTGTAGAATATCACAATTCTCCAAATCTATAGAACTATCAATATATATTAGTACCAGAATCAATATTTCTGCATAAAATTAAGATCTATGTTTCTTTTTGATTACCTTTGTAATCTTTTTTTCTTTAGCTCTCATCATTTTTCCTATTGAATACAACCTAGAGAATGATGTTCTCATTTTCTCTTCACCAGTCCATTCCATGAATGCATAGAGAACCATATATCCAGCAGTTGGTTGGTAGACCTACCTACTCATCTCTACATTTCTAAATCTGCCCAAGTACTGGAAGTATCAGGATTGGTTGTCTTTATAAGAATGTGATTTTCTTCTTCTGTTTAACCCAGATATTCTACTTTAAAACTACTTTAGTTTCTTAATAGCTACTCTGGTGCTACTTGCATCTAACTAATAATTAAGTTAAGTGCCTGGCACATTCTAAATCATCAATATAGTTATAGACTAAATGCTAAAATTTGAACAAGGCTCTGTCCAAAATGATAATCATCTTCATTTAAGAGATCAGGTCTAGGCTGTATGAATTTCTGAGCATTAGAAGCATGAAACATCTCATTAGGCCAAAAACCTTGTAGTCATCATCGATGTCTCTCATTTTCTTATACTTCACATCCAGCTTTTCAGCAAATTCTAAAGGCATCATCTTCAAAATACATTCAAAATCCACCTATCTGATCATAACTGCTACCAGTGGTGTTAAGTGTCACTGCCTGAATTATTAGCTAGCCTCTTAAATTCCTTTTTCTACTCTTGTCCTTGTATGGTCTCTTGTAATATAGCAACCTGAGAGGTTCTTTTGAAACATACAAGTGCTCACATCACTGTGCCTGTTCAAAGCTCTCCAAGGCTCACCTCTCACCAAAGGGCCAAGACTGTAAAATGCAGAACACGAAGTATCTGACTTGCCCTCCACCTTCTTCCCTTCTGTTATCTTTGTAATTCCCACCACTCTCCTGCCACTCAGGCTGCTCCAGCCATACTACATCCCTTGTTGTTTCTGAAACACACCAGGCATGATCCCACCTTAGAGCTTAAGCACCTGCTGTTCCATTTTCGTGGCTACCCACTACTCCAGATATCAAAATGCCTAGTTCTCTCATGTCCTTAAATCTTTATCAAATGTTGCCTTCTTTGGTAGGATTTCCCTGTCACCCTCTCTAAAATGTCCATATACATCTCCAACTTTTTAAACCCCTTTCTTGATTCATTTGTCTCCTTAATAGTTACTACTACCATACTAATGTGGGGAAGAGGGTAGTAGAGTGCAACCAGTTTGTTTTGTTAATTGCCTCTTTCCATCACTAGAACATACACTTCATGAAGGCAGAAAACTTTGTCTCATTTGTTCACTGCCCATCCCCACTATCAAAATTGTTGCTTGCAATTAGACTTGCTCATTATGTATTTTATAAATGAGTTTGTTCAAAGAATACTATACTACTGGAAAAAATAATTTCATTATTCTCAGGTGACTTTTGCTGAGAATGTTTGTCCTCTTTTATGGAAACAAGGTACAGGGAGAGCAGGGAAGGCACCAAGCAGGTACAATTGCTGATAACTAAATCCATTCCTCCAAAATGGTCAAAAGGCAAGCTCCCTCCTTAGCCCAGTACTCCTCCCACATAGCATTGACATCAGGTCGAACAGTAGCCACCACTTTGAGTTTATTTATACAAACCAGAAATAGATACAAAATTTGGCAAAACTCAAGAGATTCTTTATCTCACAGGCTGAGTACAGTCTCTTTTCTTACCAAAAGACACTATTCCACCCTCTTGTGATAGCATCTGTTCCTTGAAGATAGCACAGATCTATTTCAACTTTTTCTTCGGAATGCGTGTGGCTAATTGCTGTTTACTTTATTTGCATGTAGGGTTTTTTTTTTTCATTATATTTAGCTAACTAGGGAAGGAAGACCTGTAACTACGGCAACCTGGAGAGTTGCCTGTATGTTTCAGTCTTGACTTCACCCTCTGTTCAATTTCCTTGAACTCTGAATGTATTCTTGGCTTTTATTTCTGAAGCTGCTAGGACATACATGCTCCTCAGTCTTAGCTTTCTCACTGTACCAGTTCATTTTAATACTCTCCCCCTTCAAATTAAGCGATTTAACATTCTACTTATTAAATTTAATACAGTTCTGTTCTTCAATACAGTTTGTTCTACACAACATTTTTGTCAGTATCCTAAGCCTCAGTTTCCTTATCTATAAAATCAGTGTTTTGACAAGGATAATCTTTCAGAACCTTTCAATATCTGAAAATCTATGATATTTGTAATATATCAACCCCTAAGGTGCTACTCAATCTGAAAGAATACTGCACGTCATTTTCCCATTTTCATGTGAAGACGGGGATAGTCGGCGTGTCCTCTGCATAGGAAGCACCTGCCAAGTGAATCACACCTCCACTATATTGGACATACCATTTCTCCCATCATATTTCACGGCCACATTGACTATATCTATACAGAAATTATAGGTAACAAATTGCAGATAAAACATAACATGGTTCATTTTAATATGGAAATATGAATAAAGTAGCTGTAGTTTTCCAAAGCCAAAATAAAGATTTTGTTTTTAAGCCCTGGTTTGAAATACTGATGAGTTGGAAATTGATAATTCCTTGTATAGATGACAGAGAAGTCCGCTAAAGTTTGTTCCTGGTTGCAGGCGATGTAGTAACAGGAGTGGTGTACATCAGCAGTGACAGAGGTACTGGGATGGTTGTCCGGTGATGGAAGTGGGGACATGGTGAGGGTGGTGGTGGTGAGAGTTAATATTTACTGAGAATGTAGTATAGGTCAGGCACACAGCTAAGGGCTCTACATGCAACGTATCTCTTAGTACACAAAATAATCCCGTAAAGCAGAGTTACTAATATTCCCATTCCATAGAAAGGCATACTGAAAGTAAAAGTTTTAGTAACTTGCTCAAGAGACAGCTGGTGAACAGGACTTCTGACTCAAAGATAAATTAGCCTGACACCAAAACCCAGGCTTACAACCACTGTAAACAAAACTGAAGAACCTAAAATAGATTTATTTTTTAGGGACCATTATGAAGTCTAGAAGCAAGTGTAATTCTGCTAAATAATGGCAGTCTGCTTTGCTTTTCCCATTAAGAGAAGAAAAAGCCCTTTCAGATGATGTTGTAGCTGTTGCTACTGAAACACCAGCCATTTTCTCCTATATTCATGAAGAAAAAGACATTGCAATAGCCATTTTGATCATTTCAACAACAGCATCATGTCATAATTATTTTATTGAATGGTAGAAAAATTACTAGTAGATAGCATAAAATCAAAGAAATAGTAGAAAATAGTAGAAAAATTCAGTATTCTTGTAAAATTCTTAACATAGGCTATACACAATTACCCAAGAATCCTGCAGGTTTCTTAGTTGAATTGTAATATATATTCATTTCTAACATTATGTGTAAAGCAAAAACTCTTTGCTTAACACTTTACCACCCTACCTTCCAGGCCAAATGCTTCATAATCTTACATTCAAAGAATACACACATATATAAGATATAATGTATATATACAACTGTGTGTGTGTGTGTGTGTGTGTGTGTGTGTGTGTGTGTGATACACTTTAGCAATGCTGTGTCTCAGACATGCTCTACAGTATAGTTCATGGAATCCCCTTTACTTGGACTGACCTTTCTATTCACCTAAATTTTATGTCTGCCTCTGCCATAGGACTGAAACACAAACAACTAACAATAACATAATGTAATATCCCTCATGTTATATTTCATTTGAGGTAAGAAATCATGAATCTATGCATCCTTATAAACACAGGCTCTATATAAGTACCTTGTAGGTGGAGCAGGTACTCAATAAATGAATAAATTAAAAACAAATTCTAGAAAAAGATAATTTGGGTGTATCAGAAACACAGACACATTTTCCTCTACTGAAAGGAAATAATCTAACTCTCAATTCAATAATATAGGAATATACAAAATATGTAAAGGAAGTTTAAAGAGTATGATGCTCATGAATAGATGAAAAGGTGTTTGCCCAATTCTTTATTGTAAATATTGTGTTCAAAGTTGCTTCATTCCAAATAAAATTAATTGGAAAACCTGAGTCATTCCTTTTATGTGATGAGACAATTTACATGGGAATACACTATTAAAAACCTTAAATTATATTCAGTGAGCACATACTGTATTCCAGATTCAATTCTGGGTATGAAGATTCAGCAATAAATAAAACAGGTAAAATTTTTGCTATGAAGCCTAAATGTTGTAGCACAAACCTAATTATAATACAACTTGGATTTTAGAAAAGACTAATGGGATCTCAATGGTAAAGCTGTTGTGATGGTGGTTGCAGTGTGTGTGTGTGTGTGCAGGTGTGCACATATGTGTACTTTAAGTGGGAGTGTTTCTTTTCCTTGTGGTATAAAAGCACAGCATGAATAGCTAATATGTGCAATTCACTAATCAGACATACTGTTTGGGAAGCCATTTGCCCATAAGACCACAATATTACAATATTAAAGGTAAGAAGACCCTTTTTAATTACATTTTTCAAAGTTATTTGTTAGAATTCCAGGGGCAACATAGAATAGACATTCACCAGCTTTCCTTCAATGCTAACTAGTGAAATTACAAATGGAAATATCTTTACAACTTCTAAGAATTACAATGTAGAAACTTCAAAATGGATAGCATATATACACAAACACACATACATATGTAGTTAGAGAGGATAAATAATATAGAGTTCTAAAGATACAGAATAGTTGGATTGCATTTTGTATCATACATTTTCAATTTTCATATTAAGCAAAATATCCATATTTATTTTTTTAATACTAATTATTGTGATAATTCCCTATTCTTTATACATGCTTTGAAATTACTGTTTTTCATGAGACTCACATATGAGACTCACATTTTTAATAATTTCCCCATTGTTGGAAATTTTAGTTGTTTTGAAATTTTAGTATTATATAACAAAGTGATAAGTTTGAAGTTAATAATGATAGAATAATAGGTTCCCATTTTTCACCTATCAAGTGGTCAAATTTTTCTAGAAAAACAAAGTAACATGTAATGCTGCTGAAACTTAGAGCAAACACTCAAAAACTAGATTCATGGTGTGCAAACTGAAAATAATTTGATGGGAGAGGTATTAGAAACAGAAATGTTAACAACCACAAAATAAATTGCAAGTTACAAAGTTATTGAAAGGTAGACCCATGACCCAGATGATTTTCTTATAAATATTAAAAAAATGTAAGGTATGTGAACAAATGTAGTGCAAATTTTCACTAAAAATGTGATATTACTTTATGCCCAAAGCTTCATAAATAAAATTAAATATGAAAAATAGTTAGGAATTACTAGATGTTGACTTGATAGATGAGTGCCTGAATGCCAGATTGAACGTACAACAGCATCTATAGCAGAATGTTACTTTCCTTGCCCTTACAACCACTCTCATCCCCATCATTTTGTTTTACATTCTAATTCTGCCACTTGTTACCATCAGCAAATCTTAAATTCTGTATGGCTAACTGCAAAGAGCTGTAGCCATTCTGGCTAGTTTAAGTTGTAAAGGGGTTTATTAGTTTATTAGGGCATTCAACAAATTATTGGGACAGTTGGAGAAACAGGATTAAGTTTCAGGAGAGGTCCAATGAAATGACTGCTCCCTCCAGGGCCACCGTCATTCCTGAGTCAGAAGTTTGACCATGAGTCCTTGCTGCCCATCATGGATAAATGTCTCTTCCTCCACAAAGGCCAGTAAAATGAAAGCTCTGCACAGTCACCTTCCTTAGGTATCTCACTTCAGATAGAAGCATCTTGTAGTGTGCAGCTGATTGAAAGGCCAAGACATAAATTAATGGGCATTTCTCTAAATACAGTTGGACTGTTAAAGTAACTTATGGGTGGTCATGGAAAAGACCAATATTAATGAAGAGGCCTTAATTTTCTAACCTGAAAAGTAAAGATAACAGTATATACCCTATCCTGAAAGGGTTGTTAAAATTGTCAATTGAAATAATTAATGTAAAAGTAATTTGACAAGGTTAAATGCATTACAAAATTGAAATGTTAGGTTACTTTACCAGACAAAATCTTTTCATAAGAAAGGAAGGGATGGAGAGAGAGAAGTAATAACAGTAATTTTTGGTTCATTAGGATCTTCCAAAAACTTCTAGTGATAGTGATTATGTAGTTTGGAGAAAACAATTTCCAGAAATCTAAAGACTTATTTAGGTTCAAGCTTAACTACTGACTAGCACTGTGACCTTGATGATGCTGTTTTAATTCTCTGAGCTTTAACAGCTTTTTATGTAAAATGAAAGTGTGTGATCATATTTATATTTAAGAGAACTTTTAGCTCTAATTATATGAGAGCAGGCCACCCTGCTCAACAGTATTAAACCTTTCCCTTTTATCAATTTACTTAACAGGGCACACTCCTCAGGATGATTCATCGTACTATCCTAGATGCAAGGGTTCAGGCACCTATAAACAATGTATCCCACTTGGCAATAGTTTAGGGAGCTTTGGTTAACTGTAGTTCATACTGCCCTCCTCTTCAGATCATTGACTTCAATTCATCATGAAAAATGGTTCTGCTGCCAAGAGTACATGATTTTTCAAGTACCATATTATTTTAGCAAAGAAAATCTCTTTCTTTACATATCTTACCAGAAACGGGACTCCACACTAAAATATAAGTGGAATTTTAAAACATAATTTTTGGTTATTATCCTATAACTTAGGGAAAGACATAATTCCTTTAAAGCTTGTTTCCATATTAACCTAGCTTATGCAAACATACAAATATTTTTTATAGAAATAAACATAATAGTTTCTCCCTTTTCCATGTGCAATATAAAAGGAATTATCTAGAAGGAAAAAAAACCTTGAAAATGAATTAGATCTGTATATACATAGTATATAGAAAAACAAAACATGTAAATGCACTCGTAAGTGAGAAATGTATAAGAACCCTTTTAAAGTGTTTGCCAGTCTTGGGACTACAACAAAATAATTTGCAAGCATGTAAATATATTGGCTATGACTTTTTTTTTTTTTGTGAGAGGGCATCTCTCATATTTATTGAACAAATGGTTGTTAACAACAATAAAATTCTGTATAGGGGAGTCAATGCTCAATGCACAATCATTAATCCACCCCAAGCCTAATTTTCGTCAGTCTCCAATCTTCTGAAGCATAACGAACAAGTTCTTACATGGAGAACAAATTCTTACGTAGTGAATAAGTTACATGGTGAACAGTACAAGGACAGTCATCACAGAAACTTTCGGTTTTGCTCATGCATTATGAACTATAAGCAATCAGTTCAAATATAAATACTCATTAGATTTTTATACTTGATTTATATGTGGATACCACATTTCTCTCTTTATTATTATTATTTTTAATAAAATGCTGAAGTGGTAGGTAGATACGAGATAAAGGTAGAAAACACAGTTTAGTGTTGTGAGAGAGCAAATGTAGATGATCAGGTGTGTGCCTGTAGACTATGTGTTAATCCAAGCTAGACAAGAGCAATGAAACATCCACGGATGCAGAAGATTTCTCTCAGAACAGGGGGGGTGAGGTTCTAAGCCTCACCTCTGTTGATCCCCAATTTCTCACCTGATGGCCCCCCTGCGACTGTGCCTGTCTTAGGTTGTTCCTCCCTTGAGGAATCTTACCCGTCTCTGGCTAACCAGTCATCTTCCGGGGCTATAAAGGGAAATGTAAAGTTGGTAAGTGAGCGAGAAGCCTTATTGTTTGAAAAGGTTAGCTTTTTACTTCTTTGCAGATTTATGCCCTGTGGCTTCTATGCCCAGCATTTGTCTTGAGGTATCTTTACCACTTGAAAGAATTATGATACTCGGTTAATTCGATATGAGGCATGAATTCTATTTAAGGGTTGTAATTAGGAAGGAAGAAGAAAAGCTATAGAAGTAGCAGGCGGAAGAAAACTTGGGAAGATTAATTATTTCTTTGACATATCTTCTTGTAGAGTAACTTCAGCATGTATAGATTTTAAACTACTAATTAAATTGCTCACACACATTAACATAATAGGAGTACAGTTACATAACCAAAGCATATCTGTAATTACCAGCCATCTCCAGTGAAACCAAGAAAACCAGTTAGGCACCTTAGGCATTTGTGAAAACTTATCTATGATATAGTGGATACTGTCCAACTGAATTTGAACAGTCTGAGAGAAATCAGACAAATTAAAACAACCCATTACTGGGGAATGTTCACATCCCATGTGTTCTTTTAACAGTAGATAGTCTGTAGCTGTAAGATTTTGGAGTGCTACAACTAGCACTTCTCCTAATTCTTGGTTGAGTTCCAACAGTATAGATACAGTCAAATTTGTTGTTTTACTGTATGCACAGGCCAGCTTAGATATCTCCTTCTTCATTCCCATGGCAAGTCCAGGAACTGGTGGGATGAGTGCATCTACAGCTGTAGCAGCGCCTGGATCTTTGTTGGGATTTTCTGATGATCATCTTCTGGTATGAGTCTTCCAGAGAGTGCTGATGTTGGAAGTTCTTTTTCATATTATATCTTAGTTCATTTTCAGGGTAGCCCAATTAGGCTTTGATCCTCTGTATAAACACAAACAGACCCTTTGCCTACACTTTTATATGCCCTTTGTACCACTGTGTAGAACTCATTGGAGGTCACCACACAGGAACTGCTTTTTATTTATTTATTTATTATTATCATTAATCTACACTTACATGATGAATATTATGTTTACCAGGTCCCCCTATAAACCCCTTTACATTCACAGTCCATCAGCATAGCAAAATGTTGTAGAATCACTACTTGTCTTCTCTGTGTTGTACAGCCCTCCCTTTTCTCCTACCCCCCAATGCATGCTAATCTTAATACCCCTCTTCTTCTCCCCACCCTTATCCCTCCCTACCCACCCATCCTCCCCAGTCCCTTTCCCTTTGGTACCTGTTAGTCCATTCTTGAGTTCTGTGATTCTGCTGCTGTTTTGTTAATTCAGTTTTTCCTTTGTTCTTATACTACACAGATGAGTGAAATCATTTGGTATTTCTCTTTCTCTGCTTGGCTTATTTCATGGAGCATAATACCCTCCAGCTCCATCCATGTTGCTGCAAATGGTAGGATTTGCCCTTTTCTTATGGCTGAGTAGTATTCCATTGTGTATATGTACCACATCTTCTTTATCCATTCACCTATCGATGGACATTTAGGTTGCTTCCAATTCTTGGCTATTGTAAATAGTGCTGTGATAAACATAGGAGTGCATCTGTCTTTCTCAAACTTGATTGCTGCGTCCTTAGGGTAAATTCCTAGGAAGTGGAATTCCTGGGTCAAATGGTAAGTCTGTTTTGAGCATTTGATGTACCTCCATACTGCTTTCCACAATGGCTGAACTAATTTGCATTCCCACCAGCAGTGTAGGAGGGTTCCCCTTTCTCCATAGCCTCGCCAACATTTGTTGTTGTTTGTCTTTTGGATAGCAGCCATCCTTACTGGTGTGAGGTGATACCTCATTGTAGTTTTAATTTGCATTTCTCTGATAATTAGCGATGTGGAGCATCTTTTCATGTGTCTGTTGGCCATCTGTATTTCTTTTTTGGAGAACAGTCTGTTCAGTTCCTCTGCCCATTTTTTAATTGGGTTATTTGTTTTTTGTTTGTTGAGGCGTGTGAGCTCTTTATATATTCTGGACGTCAAGGCTTTATCGGATCTGTCATTTTCAAATATATTCTCCCACACTGTAGGGTTCCTTTTTGTTCTATTGATGGTATCTTTTGCTGTACAGAAGCTTTTCAGCTTAATATAGTCCCACTTGTTCATTTTTGCTGTTGTTTTCCTTGCCCGGGGAGATATGTTCAAGAAGAGGTCACTCATGTTTATGTCTAAGAGGATTTTGCCTATGTTTTTTTCCAGGAGTTTAATAGTTTCATGACTTACATTCAGGTCTTTGATCCATTTGGGTTTACTTTTGTATATGGGGTTAGACAATGGTCCAGTTTCATTCTCCTACATGTAGCTGTCCAGTTTTGCCAGCACCATCTGCTGAAGAGACTGTCATTTCGCCAATGTATATTCATGGCTCCTTTATCAAATAGTAATTGACCATATATGTCTGGGTTAATGTCTGGATTCTCTAGTCTGTTCCATTGGTCTATGGCTCTGCTCTTGTGCCAGTACCAAATTGTCTTGATTACTATGGCTTTATAGTAGAGCTTGAAGTTGGGGTGTGAGATCCCCCCTACTTTATTCTTCATTCTCAGAATCGTTTTGGCTATTCGGGGTATTTGGTGTTTCCATATGAATTTTTGAACTATTTGTTCCAGTTCATTGAAGAATGTTGCTGGTAGTTTCATAGGGATTGCATCAAATCTGTATATTGCTTTGGGCAGGATGGCCATTTTGACGATATTAATTCTTCCTAGCCACGAGCATGGGATGAGTTTCCATCTGTTAGTGTCCCCTTTAATTTCTCTTAAGAGTGACTTGTTGTTTTCAGAGTATAAGTCTTTCACTTCTTTGGTTAGGTTTATTCCTAGGTATTTTATTTTTTTTGATGCAATTGTGAATGGAGCTGTTTTCCCGATTTCTCTTTCTGTTGGTTCATTGTTAGTGTAAAGGAAAGCCACAGATTTCTGTGTGTTGATTTTGTATCCTGCAACTCTGCTGTATTCCGATATCAGTTCTAGTAGTTTTGGGGTGGAGTCTTTAGGGTTTTTTATGTACAGTATCATGTCATCTGCAAATAGTGACAGTTTAACTTCTTCTTTACCAATCTGGATTCCTTGTATTTCTTTGTTTTGTCTGATTGCCGTGGCTAGGACCTCCAGTACTATGTTAAATAACAGTGGAGAGAGTGGGCATCCCTGTCTAGTTCCCGATCTCAGAGGAAATGCTTTCAGCTTCTCGCTGTTCAATATAATGTTGGCTGTGGGTTTATCATAGATGACCTTTATTATGTTGAGGTACTTGCCCTCTATTCCCATTTTGCTGAGAGTTTTTATCATGAATGGATGTTGAACTTTGTCAAATGCTTTTTCAGCATCTATGGAGATGATCATGTGGTTTTTGTCTTTCTTTTTGTTGATGTGGTGGATGATGATAATGGACTTTCGAATGTTGTACGATCCTTGCATCCCTGGGATGAATCCCACTTGGCCATGGTGTATGATCCTTTTGATGTATTTTTGAATTCTGTTTGCTAGTATTTTGTTGAGTATTTTTGCATCTACGTTCATCAGGGATATTGGTTGGTAGTTTTCTTTTTTGGTGGGGTCTTTGCCTGGTTTTGTTATTAGGGTGATGTTAGCTTCATAGAATGAGTTTGGGAGTATACTCCTCCTCTTCTGTTTTTTGGAAAACTTCAACGAGAATGGGTATTATGTCTTCCCTGTATGTCTGATAAAATTCTGAGGTGAATTCATCTGGCCCAGCCGTTTTGTTCTTTGGAAGTTTTTTGATTACCGCTTCAATTTCGTTGCTGGTAATTGGTCTGTTTAGATTTTCTGTTTCTCTCTGGGTCAGTCTTGGAAGGTTGTATTTTTCTAGGAAGTTGTCCATTTCTCCTAGGTTTCCCAGCTTGTTAGCATATAGGTTTTCATAGTAGTCTCTAATATTTCTTTGTATTTCTGTGGGGTCCGTCGTGATTTTTCCTTTCTCATTTCTGATACTGTTGATTTGTGTTGACTCTCCTTTCCTCTTAATAAGACTTGCTAGAGGCTTACCTATTTTGTTTATTTTTTCGTAGAACCAGCTCTTGGTTTCATTGAAATTTGCTATTGTTTTATTCTTCTCAATTTTATTTATTTCTTCTCTGATCTTTATTATGTCCCTCCTTCTGCTGACCTTAGGCCTCATTTGTTCTTCTTTTTCCAATTTCGATAATTGTGACATTAGACCATTCATTTGGGATTTTTCTTCCTTTTTTAAGTATGCCTGGGTTGCTATATACTTTCCTCTTAAGACTGCTTTTGCTGTGTCCCACAGAAGTTGGGGCTTAGTGTTATTGTTGTCGTTTGTTTCCATATATTGTTGGATCTCCATTTTGATTTGGTCATTGATCCATTGATTATTTAGAAGCGTGTTGTTAAGCCTCCATGTGTTTGTGAGCCTTTTTGCTTTGTTTGTACAGTTTATTTCTAGTTTTATGCCTTTGTGGTCTGAAAAGTTGGTTGGTAGCATTTCAATCTTTTGGAATTTACTGAGGCTCTTTTTGTGGCATAGTATGTGGTTTATTCTGGAGAATATTTCATGTGCACTGGAGAAGAATGTGTAACCTGTTGCTTTTGGATGTAGAGTTCTGCAGATGTCTATTAGGTCCATCTGTTCTAGTGTGTTGTTCAGTGCCTCTGTGTCCTTACTTATTTTCTGTCTGGTGGATCTATCCTTTGGAGTGAGTTGTGTGTTGAAGTCTCCTAGAATGAACGCATTGCATTCTATTTCCTCCTTTAGTTCTGTTAGTATTTGTTTCAGGTATGTTGGTGCTCCTGTATTGGGTGCATATATATTTATAATGGTTATATCCTCTTGTTGGACTGAGCCCTTTATCATTATGTAATGTCCTTCTTTGTCTTTTTTTTACTTTCTTTATTTTGAAGTCTGTTTTGTCTGATACCAGAATTGCAACACCTGCTTTCTTCTCTCTGCTGTTTGCATGAAATATCTTTTTCCATGCCTTGACTTTACGTCTGTGCATGTCTTTGGGTTTGAGGTGAGTTTCTTGCAAGCAGCATATGGATGGATCTTGCTTTTTTATCCATTCTATTTCTCTGTGTCTTTTGATTGGTGCATTCAGTCCATTTACATTTAGGGTGATTATTGAAAGGTATGAATTTATTGCCATTGCAGGCTTTACGTTTGTGGTTACCGAAGGTTCAGGGTTAGCTTCTTTACTATCTTACTGTCTAACTTAATTCACTTGTTGAGCTATTATAAATGCAGTCTGATGATTCTTTATTTCTCTCCCTTCTTATTCCTCCTCCTCCTCCATTCTTCATATGTTGGGTGTTTTTTTCTGTGCTCTTTTCAGGAGTGCTCCCATCTAGAGCAGTCCCTGTAGGATGCCCTGTAGAGGTGGTTTGTGGGAGGCAAATTCCCTCAACTTTTGCTTGTCTGGGAATTGTTTAATCCCTCCTTCATATTTAAATGATAATCGTGCTGGATACAGTAGTCTTGGTTCGAGGCCCTTCTGTTTTATTGCATTAAGTATATCATGCCATTCTCTTCTGGCCTGTAGGGTTTCTGTTGAGAAGTCTGATGATAGCCTGATGGGTTTTCCTTTGTAGGTAACCTTTTTTTCTCTCTGGCTGCCTTTAATACTTTGTCCTTGTCTTTGATCTTTGCCAGTTTAATTATTCTGTGTCTTGGTGTTGCTCTCCTTGGATCCCTTGTCATGGGAGTTCTGTGTACCTCTGTACACAGAAATGGTCTGAGAGGCCATGTCCTCCCCTGGTTTGGGAAAGTTTTCAGCAATTATTTCTTCAAAGACACTTTCTATCCCTTTTTCTCTCTCTTCTTCTTTTGGTACCCCTATAATGCGGATATTGTTCCGTTTCAATTGGTCACTCAGCTCTCTTAGAATTCTTTTATTCCTGGAGATCCTTTTATCTCTCTCTGCATCAGCTTCTCTGCGTTCCTGTTCTCTGTTTTCTAGTCCATTAATGGTCTCTTGCATCTCGTCCATTCTGTTTTGAAGTCCTTCCAGAGCTTGTTTTATTTCTGAATTCTCCTTCCTTAGTTCTTGCATATTTCTCTGCAAGTCCATCAGCATGGTTATGACTTTTGTTTTGAATTCTTTTTCAGGAAGACTGGCTAAATCTATCTCCCCAGGTTCCTTCTCAGGGGAAGATGTAGCAGATGCCGAAGCTGTCTGGGTTAGTCTTGTCTGGATCATATTTTTTTGCCTTTTCATGTTGACAGGTGCTATTGACTGTCTGCTGGGAGGGCCAAACTTTTCACTTGCTACTGGCCTTTCTTTACTGGGACAGCTGCGACCCCTAGTGGCTTGTGTTGGGTAATTGCGTGTAGAGTGGGTCTTTGTGTCTTGCCCGGCCAGAGTGGAGGAAGCTCCCTTTCTGAGGGTGTGACCCGCCTTAGGCTGCTTCTCTGCTTTCACAGCGACCGGAGGGGTAATGGACAGGGGTCTGTTTGGCTGTTTACCTCCGTGAGGGGTCTCAGAGCTGTTGCCCAGGGGGTTAGTGTGCCCGGTTTTCCCTGTAATTTCCAGCCACTGGGCTGTGACCTGTGTTGTTTTCGTCCAGCTGTTCTGTCCCTGTCCCTTTAAGACTTTCAAAAAGCACTCGCTTTTCTTTGTCACAGGGGCATCAGCTTCAATACCCGCTCAGAGGTCTTGCTGCCCTGTTTCCCTAGTTTCCTGCCCTCCACGCATGCACTGTGTCTGTGCTCTGGTGCAGGTGGCTGGGGCTGGATGTTTAGCAGTCCTGGGCTCCCTCTCCCTCCTGCCGGGAGCTGGGGGGAGGTGTGATCGGGTCCCGCCGAGCCGGGGGTTTTATCTTACCCCTTTCACCAGGCACTGGGCTCTCGCACATGTGGATGTAGTCTGGCTTTTGTCCTGTGTCTTCTGGTCTCTCTTTTAGGATTAGTTGTATTTGTTGTATTTTCAAAAATATTTATATGTTTTTGGGAGGAGATTCCCACTGTCCTACTCACGCCGCCATGTTGGCTCCACCTCCTGGCTATGACTTTTTAATGCATTATTTTCATAGTTAAGATGAAAGATAGTAAAGCACATTTTATATTTACTCAGATATTTGAAGCCATGCTATTTTTCTCTCCTTTGTTTTAGCTCTCCTTGTCTTTGAAAATTCACGCTCATAGAAAAGGGAGCCCTATGCACTGCTAGTGAGAATGTAAACTGGTGCAGTCACTATGGAAAACAGTGTAGAGTTTCCTCAAAAAATTAAAAATGAGAAATGCCATATGATCTTGTAATTCCGCTTCTGGGTATTTTCCTGAAGAAAACAAAATCATGAATTTGAAGATACATGCATCTCTGTGTTTATCACAGCATTATATATAATAGCTGGAATATGGAAGCAACCTAAGTGTCCACTTAGATAGAGGAATGGATAAAGAAGATATGGTACTTAGGCACAATGGAATATTACTCAGCCAGAAACAAATAATGAAATCTTGCCATTTGCAACAACATGAATGGACCCAGTGGGTATTTTGCTAAGTGAATTAAGCCAGAGACGAACAAATACCACATGATTTAATTTACATGTTGAATCTAAAAAAATAAAACAAATGAACAAACAGAAATAGATTCAAACAGGGAAAACAAACATGTTTGCCATGGTGGGGGTTGGGATGGATAATATAGGTAAAGGCAATAAAGAAAGACCAATTTCCAATTACAAAGTAAATAAGTCATGGGGATGAAAAGTAGAGCATAGAAAAGTACTCAGTAATACTGTAATATTTTTATTAAAATATTTGTGTGTTTGCATAACCTAGGTTAAAATGGAAACAAGCTTAAAAGGACTTATATCTTTCCCTAAGTTATAGAATAGTAACCAAAAATTATGTTTTAAAGTTTAGCTTATATTTTATTGTGGAGTTCCTTTTCTGGTAAAATATATATTGTATGGTGATAGTTGATGACCACAGTCATCATGGTAAGCATTTCACAATGTGTATAATTTTTGAATCAGTATGCTGTACACCTGAAGTCAATATAATATTGTATATTTATATTTCAATAAAAAATAAAATTCATCCTCATAAATATCCTTGATAATCAGTAAAATACATTAAAGCCGAGTAAACTATCTATTATCAAGATTCAAAGCTGGACTATGTGATCATACAAATTCTAAATTAGTGCTTTCTAAAGTAAATTAGAATACTGTAACAAGTATAACAATGTAACTAAAAGTGAGAAAAAATGCAAATTAAAAAAGGAAGGTGATTTAGAGAAAATATGAACAAATTATAGCTAAATTTCTTCTTGACTCACTGTGAATTATCTAAGAAAAGTGGTTTAAATATCCATCCAAAAGTAAAGAATGAGCTCTCATAGACAATAATATGAAATGAAATGAATCAAACTTACCACCTGTCATTATGATGAAATAATTGGTACCAAAATAGACCTCCCACCTGAATAAGAAAACTGGACAAAGTATATGTAATAACTGTTTTTAAATATTAGACAAGAGGGAATACTTTATTTTATGAGAAAAGGAAGTACATGAGGTGAGCGCTAAGCTCTCTATGGCTTTCCATCTGAAGGAAATTTACCAGACTGGAGCATAATAGATGGTTAAACTCATCTGATAAGTCAGAGATAGGAGCCCAGAAAAGATGAGGTAGAAGCAATAGAAGCAATAGGAGTAAAGTAGAAGAAAAGCTCCAACAATCTTCCCAGGTGCCCCTTGAGTTTAATTGAATACAGCATATGGTTAAGATGAAACTTCATGAAGCTGGACAAAAATAATGAGAAAGTTACAACACCAAGAGCTCACACAAGGTTAAAAAACACTTAAGTTCTTAACAAAAGGAGTAAAATAGCCTTGTGAAATATCTGGATCATTAAAAATAGATATCAAAAAGCAAACTATCACTGAAACAACAAAGAAAACAAAACAAAACAAATCCTTAAGAGTAAGGCTACTCTAAACTTTGTTATAAGTTTAAAAATAAGCCTCAAAGGAACCAGGCCAATTTTCAAGTAAACTGAAGATGCCAGGGAAAATTTCAAGATGCAAAACTATTAAAACATAGATGTAAAACCTAGATGCACAACAATGTAACATCATAAAGTTCAGAATGCAATAAAAGATATCTAGACATGAAAAATCCAAAAGTAGGAGATATATTTCTCAATACAAATGTACCCATAAATAATATAATAAAATTAGCACTCTTTAAAAGAGCTATTAAAAGTATATTCTAATATTAAAAGAAATATGAACATACAAAAGTAGAATTGAAGGCTATAAGAAAGAAACAAATGGAATTTGAGAGAAAACAGTATCACAGGTGAAAAAATTCACAGGAGGAATTTAATATAAATTCAGATATCAAAAAAGAAGACATTGATGAACTTAATCATATGGCAAGGAAACTATCCAAACAAAAGTAGTAAAAAAGATAAGGAAAATAAGCAGATTTAAGAATCTATGACATGTATAGTGTGTGGGGGGCATGGGCAGGGCTGTGCAACACAGAGAAGACAACTAGTGATTTTACAGCATCTTACTATGCAGATGGACAGTGACTGTGAAGGGGTATGTTGGGGGGGACTTGGTGAAGGGGGGAACCTAGTAAACATAATGCTCTTTCTGTAATTGTAGATTAATGATACCAAAATAAAAAAAAAGAATAAAAAAAGAATCTATGAGACAAACTAAAGTAGTCTATCAAACATTATTGGAGTCTCAGAGGAGAGAAAGAAGGCAGAAAAATACTTGAAGAAATACTATTTTTTTTCAAACAATGAGAACCATAAAGCTACAAACTAAGAAAGTTCAATGAACTTAAGGTAAACAAACATACTACACCAAATATCACAGATTTCTGAAAACCTGTTATAAAGAGAAATTTTAAAAGTAACTAGAATAAAAAAGTTACATTACATACGAAGGTACAAAAAACACCACTGACGTCTGAAGGGCGGAAGATGGGGGCATGAGTAGAGCAGTGGAAATCTCCTCCCAAAACCACATATATCTATGAAAATATAACAAAGACAACCCTTCCTAGAATAAAGACCAGAGGACACAGGACAATATCCAGACCACATCCGCACCTGAGAGAACCCAGCGCCTCGCGAAGGGGGTAAGATACAAGCCCCGGCCAGGCGGGAGCTGAGCGCCCCTCCCCCCAGCTCCCAGTGGGAGAAGAGCAGGCAGAGCAGGAGGGAGACGGAGCCCAGGACTGCCGAACACCCAGCCCCAGCCATCCGGGCCAGAGTGCAGGGCCCTCGATACTAGGAAAACAGGGCAGCAAAAACAGTGAGCGGGCAACGGAGGCTGGGCGCCGGAGGACATAAGAAAAGCGAGCGACCATTTTTTTTTTTCTGTTTTGTTTTGGCAAGAACTTTTTGAAAGTCTTAAAGGGATAGGGCCCCCAATACTAGGGAAACAGGGCAGCAAGAACAGTGAGCGGGCACCGGTGGCCTGGCGCCGGAGGACACCAGAAAAGCGAGCGACCATTTTTTTTTGCTGTTTTGTTTTGGCGAGCGGTTTTCGGAAGTCTTAAAGGGATAGGGACCCCAATACTAGGGAAACAGGGCAGCAAGACCGGTGAGCAGATGCCTGAGGCTGGCGCCGGAGAATAAAGAAAAGAAAAACGAGTGGTCACCTTTTTTTTTTTTTTTTACTTAAAAACTTTTTTTTTTTATTTAAATTTTTTTTTTTTTTTTTTTTATCATTGTTTTGTTTTGGCAGGTGCTTTTTGGAAGTCTTAAAGGGGCAGAGCGGGACACTTAATCCAGAGGTAGGGAATCCGGGATCTCTGGGCACCGTAACCCCTGGGCTGCAGGGAGCAGGGAGGCCCCTTATGGAGATAAATAGCCTCCAGGCCGCTCCCCCTCCAACGCGACTCCACCACTTTGGAGCAGAGGCCCGAACCAGGCCACGCCCACAGCAACAGCAGAGATAAACTCCATAGCAGCCCAGCAGGAAGCAGAAAACCTGTCTGCGCAAAGCTGCCCAGCACAAGCCACTAGAGGTCGCTGTTCTCCCAGGAGAGGAGGGCCACAAACCAACAAGAAGGGAAGTTCTTCCAGCCATCACTCGTCCCAGTTCTGCAGACTATTCCTATCACCATGAAAAGGCAAAGCTACACGCAGACAAAGATCACAGAGACAACACCAGAGAAGGAGACAGACCTAACCAGTCTTCCTGACAAAGAATTTAAAATAAGAATCATAAACATGCTGACAGAGATGCAGAGAAATACGCAAGAGAAATGGGATGAAGTCCGGAGGGAGATCACAGATGCCAGAAAGGAGACTGCAGAAATGAAACAAACTCTGGAAGGGTTTATAAGCAGAATGGATAGGATGCAAGAGGTCATTGATGGAATTGAAACCAGAGAACAGGAACGCATAGAAGCTGACATAGAGAGAGATAAAAGGATCTCCAGGAATGAAACAATATTAAGAGAAATGTGTGACCAATCCAAAAGGAACAATATCCGTATTATAGGGGTTTGAGAAGAAGAAGAGAGAGGAAAAGAGATGGAAAGTATCTTAGAAGAAATAATTGCTGAAAACTTCCCCAAACTGGGGGAGGAAATAATCGAACAGACCACGGAAATACACAGAACCCCCAACAGAAAGGATCCAAGGAGGACAACACCAAGACACATAATAATTAAAATGGCAAAGATCAAGGACAAGGAAAGAGTGTTAAAGGCAGCTAGAGAGAAAAAGGTCACCTATAAAGGAAAACCCTTCAGGCTAACATCAGACTTCTCGACAGAAAACCTACAGGCCAGAAGAGAATGGCATGATATATTTAATGCAATGAAACAGAAGGGCATTGAACCAAGGATACTGTATCCAGCACGACTATCATTCAAATATGACGGTGGGATAAAACAATTCCCAGACAAACAAAAGCTGAGGGAATTTGCTTCCCACAAACCACCTCTACAGAACATCTTACAGGGACTGCTCTAGATGGGAGCACTCCTAGAAAGAGCACAGCAAAAAAAAACACCCAACATATGAAGAATCGAGGAGGAGAAATAAGAAGGGAGAGAAGAAAAGAATCTCCAGACAGTGTATATAACAGCTCAATAAGCAAGCTAAGTTAGGAAGTAAGATACTAAAGAGCCTAACCTTGAACCTTTGGTAACCATGAATTTAAAGCCTGCAATGGCAATAAGTACATATCTTTCAATAGTCATCCTAAATGTTAATGGGCTGAATGCACCAATCAAAACACATAGATTAATAGAATGGATAAAAAAGCAAGACACATCTATATGCTGCTTACAAGAAACTCACCTCAAACCCAAAGACATGTACAGACTAAAAGTCAAGGGATAGAAAAACATATTTCAAACAAACAACAGTGAGAAAAAGCAGGGGCTGCAGTACTAATATCAGACAAAATAGACTTCAAAACAAAGAAAGTAACAAGAGATAAAGAAGGACACTACATAATGATAAAGGGCTCAGTCCAACAAGAGGATATGACCATTCTAAATATATATGTACCCAACATATGAGCACCAGCAAATGTGAAACAAATACTAACAGAACTAAAGGGGGAAATAGACTGCAATACATTCATTCTAGGAGACTTCAACACACCACTCACCCCAAAGGATAGATCCACTGGGCAGAAAATAAGTAAGGACACGGAAGCTCTGAACAACACAGTAGAGCAGATGGACCTAACAGACAACTATAGAACTCTACATCCAAAAGCAACAGGATACACATTCTTCTCAAGTGCACATGGAACATTCTCCAGAATAGACCACATACTAGGCCACAAAAAGAGCCTCAGAAAATTCCAAAAGATTGAAATGCTACCAACCAACTTTTCAGACCACAAAGGCATAAAACTAGAAATAAACTGTACAAAGAAAGCAAAGAGGCTCACAAACACATGGAGGCTTAACAAAACGCTCCTAAATAATCAATGGATCAATGACCAAATCAAAATGGAGATCCAGCAATATATGGAAACAAATGACAACAACAACACGAAGCCCCAACTTCTGTGGGACACAGCAAAAGCAGTCTTAAGAGGAAAGTATATAGCAATCCAAGCATATTTTAAAAAGGAAGAACAATCCCAAAGAAAGGTCTAATGTCACAATTATCGAAATTGGAAAAAGAAGAACAAATGAGGCCTAAGGACAGCAGAAGGAGGGACATAATAAAGATCAGAGAAGAAATAAATAAAATTGAGAAGAATAAAACAATAGCAAAAATCAATGAAACCAAGAGCTGGTTCTTCGAGAAAATAAACAAAATAGATAAGCCTCTAGCCAGACTTATTAAGAAGAACAGAGAGTCAACACAAATCAACAGTATCAGAAACGAGAAAGGAAAAATTACGACGGACTCTACAGTAACACAAAGAATAATTAGAGAATACTATGAAAACCTATATGGTAACAAGCTGGGAAACCTAGGGGAAATGGACAACTTCCTAGAAAAATACAACCTTCCAAGATTGACCCAGAGAGAAACAGAAAATCTAAACAGACCAATTACCAGCAGCGAAACTGAAGCAGTAATAAAAAAACTACCAAAGAACAAAACCCCCGAGTCAGATGGATTTACCTCGGAATTTTAACAGACATTCAGGGAAGACATAATACCCATTCTCCTTAAAGTTTTCCAAAAAATAGAAGAGGAGGGGATACTCCCAAACTCATTCTATGAAGCCAACATCACCCTAATACCAAAACCAGGCAAAGACCCCAACAAAAAAGAAAACTACCGACCAATATCCCTGAAGAACGTAGATGCAAAAATACTCAACAAAATATTAGCAAACAGAATTCAAAAATACATCCAAAGGATCATACACCATGACCAAGTGGGATTCATCCCAGGGATGCAAGGATTGTACAACATTCGGAAGTCCATCAACATCATCCACCACATCAACAAAAAGAAAGACAAAAACCACATGATCATCTCCATAGATGCTGAAAAAGCATTTGACAAAGTTCAACATCCATTCATGATAAAAACTCTCAGCAAAATGGGAATAGAGGGCAAGTACCTCAACATAATAAAGGCCATCTATGATAAACTCACAGCCAACATTATATTGAACAGCAAGAAGCTGAAAGCATTTCCTCTGAGATTGGGAACTAGACAGGGATGCCCACTCTCTCCACTGTTATTTAACATAGTACTGGAGGTCCTAGCCACGGCAATCAGACAAAACAAAGAAATACAAGGAATCCAGATTGGTAAAGAAGAAGTTAAACTGTCACTATTTGCAGATGACATGATACTGTACATAAAAAACCCTAAAGACTCCACCCCAAAACTACTAGAACTGATATCGGAATACAGCAGAGTTGCAGGATACAAAATCAACACACAGAAATCTGTGGCTTTCCTTTACACTAACAATGAACCAACAGAAAGAGAAATCGGGAAAACAGCTCCATTCACAATTGCATCAAAAAAAATAAAATACCTAGGAATAAACCTAACCAAAGAAGTGAAAGACTTATACTCTGAAAACAACAAGTCACTCTTAAGAGAAATTAAAGGGGACACTAACAGATGGAAACTCATCCCATGCTCGTGGCTAGGAAGAATTAATATCGTCAAAATGGCCATCCTGCCCAAAGCAATATACAGATTTGATGCAATCCCTATGAAACTACCAGCAACATTCTTCAATGAACTGGAACAAATAGTTCAAAAATTCATATGGAAACACCAAATACCCCGAATAGCCAAAACGATTCTGAGAATGAAGAATAAAGTAGGGGGGATCTCACACCCCAACTTCAAGCTCTACTATAAAGCCATAGTAATCAAGACAATTTGGTACTGGCACAAGAGCAGAGCCATAGACCAATGGAACAGACTAGAGAATCCAGACATTAACCCAGACATATATGGTCAATTACTATTTGATAAAGGAGCCATGAATATACATTGGCGAAATGACAGTCTCTTCAGCAGATGGTGCTGGCAAAACTGGACAGCTACATGTAGGAGAATGAAACTGGACCATTGTCTAACCCCATATACAAAAGTAAACCCAAATGGATCAAAGACCTGAATGTAAGTCATGAAACCATTAAACTCTTGGAAGAAAACATAGGCAAAAACCTCTTAGACATAAACATGAGTGACCTCTTCTTGAACATATCTCCCCGGGCAAGGAAAACAACAGCAAAAATGAATAAGTGGGACTATATTAAGCTGAAAGGCTTCTGTTCAGCAAAAGATACCATCAATAGAACATAAAGGAACCCTACAGTGTGGAAGAATATATTTGAAAATGACACATCTGATAAAGGTTTGACGTCCAGAATATATAAAGAGCTCACATGCCTGAACAAACAAAAAACAAATAACCCAATTAAAAAATGGCAGAGGAACTGAACAGACAGTTCTCCAAAAAAGAAATACAGATGGCCAACAGACACATGAAAAGATGCTCCACATCGCTAATTATCAGAGAAATGCAAATTAAAACTACAATGAGGTATCACCTCATACCAGTAAGGATGGCTGCCATCCAAAAGACAGAGAACAACAAATGTTGGCGAGGCTGTGGAGAAAGGGGAACCCTCCTACACTGCTGGTGGGAATGTAAGTTAGTTCAACCATTGTGGAAAGCAGTATGGAGGTACATCAAAATGCTCAAAACAGATCTACCATTTGACCCAGGAATTGCACTCCTAGGAATTTACCCTAAGAATGCAGCAATCAAGTATGAGAAAGATCAGTGCACCCCTATGTTTATCTCCGCACTACTTACAATAGCCAAGAATTGGAAGCAACCTAAATGTCCATCGATAGATGAATGGATAAAGAAGATGTGGTACATATACACAATGGAATACTACTCAGCCATAAGAAAAGGGCAAATCCAACCATTTGCAGCAACATGGATGGAGCTGGAGGGTATTATGCTCAGTGAAACAAGCCAAGCAGAGAAAGAGAAATACCAAATGATTTCACTTATCTGTGGAATATAAGAACAAAGGAAAAACTGAAGGAACAAAACAGCAGCAGAATCACAGAACTCAAGAATGGACTAACAGGTACCAAAGGGAAAGGAACTGGGGAGGATGGGTGGGTAGGGAGGGATAAGGTGGGGGAGAGGTAGGGGGGTATTAAGATTAGCATGCATTGGGCGGTAGGAGAGAAGGGAGGGCTGTACAACACAGAGAAGGCAAGTAGTGATTCTATAACATTTTGCTATGATGATGGACAGTGACTGTAAAGGGGTTTATAGGGGGGACCTGGTATAGGGGAGAGCCTAGTAAACATAATATTCGTCATGTAAGTGTAGATTAGTGAAACCAAAAAAAAAAAAAAAAAGGGCAGTTCCTGTGTGGTAACCTCCAATGAGTTCTACACAAGGGTATAAAGGGCATATAAAAGTGTAAGCAAAGTGTCTGTTTGTGTTTATACAGAGGATCAATGCCTAATTGGGCTACCCCAAAAATGAACTAAGTTACGATATGAAAAAGAACTTCCAACATCTGCACTCTCTGGAAGACTCATGCCAGAAGATGATCATCAGAAAACCCCAACAAAGATCCACGCACTGCTACAGCTGTAGATGCACTCATCCCACCAGTTCCTGGACTTGCCATGGGAATGAGGAAGGAGATATCTAAGCTGGCCTGTGCATACAGTAAAACAACAAATTTGACTGAATCTATACTGTTGGAACTCAATCAAGAATTAGGAGAAGTGCAAATTGTAGCGCTCCAAAATCTTACAACTACAGACTATTTACTGTTAAAAGAACATAAGGGATGTGAACATTCCCCAGTAATGGGTTGTTTTAATTTGTCTGATTTCTCTCAGACTGTTCAAGTTCAGTTGGACAATATCCACCATATCATAGATAAGTTTTCACAAATGCCTAAGGTGCCTAACTGGTTTTCTTGGTTTCACTGCAGATGGCTGGTAATTACAGGTATGCTTTGGTTATGTAACTATACTCCTATTGTGTTAATGTGTGTGTGCAATTTAAGTAGTAGCTTAAAACCTATACATGCTGAAGTTACTCTACAAGAAGATATGTCAAAGAAATAATCAATCTTCCCATGTTTTCTGCCGCCTGCTACTTCTATAGCTTTTCTTCCTACTTCCTAATTACAACCCTTAAATAGAATTCGTGCCTCATATCAAGTTTACCGAGTATCATAATTCTTCCAAGTGGTAAAGATACCTCAAGACAAATGCTGGGCATAGAAGCTACAGGGCATAAATATGCAAAGAAGTAAAAAGCTAACCTTTTCAAACAATAAGGCTTCTCTCTCACTTACCAACTTAACATTTCCCTGTATGGCCCCGGAAGATGACTGGTTAGCCAGAGACGGGTAAGATTCCTCAATGGAGGAACAACCTAAGACAGGCACAGTCGCAGGGGGGTCATCAGGTGAGAAATTGGGGATCAACAGAGGTGAGGCTTAGAACCTCACCCCCCCGTTCTGAGAGAAATCTTCTGCATACGTGGATGTTTTATTGCCCTTGTCTAGCTTGGATTAACACATAGTCTACAGGCACACATCTGATCATCTTCATTTGCTCTCTTACAACACTAAACTATGTTTTCTACCTTTATCTTTTATCTACCTACCACTTCAGCATTTTATTAAAAATAATAATAATAAAGAGAGAAATGTGGTATCCACATAGAAATCAAGTATAAAAATCAAATGAGTATTCATATTTGAACTGACTGTTTATAGTTCATAATGCATGAGCAAAACCGAAGGTTTCTGTGATGGCTGCCCTTGTACTGTTCACCATATAAGAACTTATTCACTATGTAAGAATTTGTTCCCCATGTAGGAACTTGTTTGTTATGCCTCAGAAGAGTGGAGAATGACGAAAATTAGGCTTGTGGTCGATTAATGATTGTGCATTGAGCATTGACTCCCCTATATAGAATTTTATTGTTGTTAACAACCATTTGATCAATAAATATGAGAGATGCCCTCACAAACAAACAAACAAACAAACAAAAAAGTACACACTTTCAATGGTAAAATAATAAGTAACCGGGATGTAATGAATATATTCAAGATATTGTAACAGCTTGGTATGGTGATAGCTGGTACCTAGAATTGTCATGTATATAAATGTTGAATCACTATGTTGTACACCTGAAACTAATGTAATGTAGTACTGTGTGTCAACTACCCTTCAATAAAAAATAATTATCTACAAAATAAAAAAAAAAAAAAAACACCACTGACTTCTCACCAAAAATAATTCAAGATGCAGTCAATGTACAAATACATAAAGTAGAAAAGAAAAAAAAGTTCAACACAGATATGTAGCAAAATATCTTCCAAAAATATTCTCAAGAAAAAAAAAAAACCCTGAAAGAATTCATTACCAGTACATTTGCAGGTCAAAAATTATTTTAAAAATAATTTCTTTATGGTCATAGAAAATTATTCCAGATGGAAAATTTGAGCTATAGAAATGTGTGAATAGTAATGGAAATAGTTTGCATCATGGTTTAATATAAAATACATTTTTAAGTGTTAATAATTTGATTAAAGCAAAAATACTACATATATTATGGGGTTTATAATATCTATAGAAGTAAAATGTATGACAAAAATAGTACAAAGGATAGAGGATGGTAAAAATGGAAATATTTTTTTAAGTTTCTTCTTTTATGTGTAAAGTGCTATAATATTGTTTGAAGGTAGAATGTGATAAATTAATGAGACATATGGTAAACTCTAGATTAACTCCTTAAAAAAATAAGATTATAATTATTCAGACAACAGAGAAAATAAAATACTAATAAATGATTAATCCAAGTCAGTCAAAAGGGAAAACAAAACAAATATGACATGGAATAATTTAAAATAATAAAAGAATATTAAGATGGTGGGCTAAATACAAATATATCAATAACCATATTAAATGTAAATGGTTTAAACACTGAACTAAAAGACAGAAAAATGAGAAGCTATGTTTATATCAAACAAATTAGACTTTGGGCAAAGGAATACGTAGAATTAGAATTTCTCTTCTTGAAGTAGTGGAAGTCTTCTATGTATCTCATTCCCTTCTGTCTACCCTGGCAGTTCAAAACCTTTTAGATTTGCCTATGTGTATATATACATACAAATATACCCATCACCACTACTACACCATCATAAACACATGTTTTATAAGGAATTTGTTTTACTTTAGAAAATACTCTAAAGTTAGAGTTTATGTCCACTTATATCAGCTGGGGCTTCTTTTTTTCTAAATAAGAATAACCACTGACATTGATTGCTGATTCATTGGTTCTCAAATTTAGAATTACCTGATGAGTTTTGAAAAACACTTATGTCTGGATTCACTAGATGTACCAAATTTTGAGAAACCCTGAGGTAACCTATCTAATGATTGATGAATAATATGAAGTAATAAATCTTACAAGAACCTTTCAAATCATTATCCCACTTAAGGATTGAAAATTCTGAAAATAAAAGTTTAACTTAGAATTCCTGAATAATGCTTGAATACTCCAACATGTATTCAGAGGTATAAGAGTAATCAGGTTATTAGACTATATAATCT
Organism: Manis pentadactyla; assembly: GCF_030020395.1. Taxonomy (NCBI): domain Eukaryota; kingdom Metazoa; phylum Chordata; class Mammalia; order Pholidota; family Manidae; genus Manis; species Manis pentadactyla. Next base: position 208,098,731 of record NC_080020.1, on the reverse strand, counting down.
CTAAGAACTTCATACATTGATGTAAAGAGATTAATTCATTTGTGCAAGAACACACTGATAATTAATGGCAGACCTGGGCAAGGAACCCACACCTCCTGGATGTTAAGTCCAATGATTTTTTCACCACATCTGTTATTCTCTCAGTTAATTGAATATACTTGACATTGAAACTCATTTGTGCAAAGCTGCTTATGCTTGGCATTTTCATATAAATTTCACACTTCAGAATTTTTATTACTTAACAGTACATTTATTTCAAGTTATCAATCATTGTCCCTTTACTGTGAACTCAATAAAGTGAAACACTTCTCCACAATCAAATATAATGCCATTCAAATTTTTTAATTGCTTTCAGGCAACTATGTAAATTGTGACAATACATTGAAACAGGTAAACTAATTTCTTTATTCAACATAAAGTATTTATCAAAGATCATTATACATAGCTCTATTTGCAAGATAGGTCTAAAACACTAGGCATTGTCACATTGTGCCTTACAAAGTATGTTCTTTGGAACATTAATTTTTTTAAATGTTTTACAAAGGAATGTTCCATGTTGCAGTATATTCAGCAAAAAATGCATATTCTATTTTCCTTCTTGAGATTCATGAAAAATATTAAAGGCTCTGAGAAGCCATGCAGTAAGAATCCCACTCTTATATACAGAATTTCCCAAACTTAGTTAATCCCAGAACCTGCTTTTTAATGCAGAACCTATGATATTGAAGGCAAATAGTGTTCTATGGAAAATAATTGCACTACATCTTTCTAGATTTGCTGTGGAAATCTAGCAATTATGAAGGTTCTAAGTTACCACACATAAGGTAATGCCCCATCTATCAAAATCACATTAGCATCTTATTTCCCTCTGCTACCAGACAGGGTCTATTCCTGAGACTTATCTTCAATGTCATTGTCAGTCCCATTTATACAACACAGAGAATGAATACCTGTGTCACCTATGAACTTGACAAAAGCTTGCTTCCTGCCACTGCTCACCTCCACTGTCCATCTCCATCAAGTGCTCCAGTGATGCACTAACATCGCCTGTACATAACATTACTTACATTTCTACTCTACTGTACTGTAATTTCTGTAAGAGCAGGGGTCATTTCTCTCTTGTCATCAGCATGTTCTCAGAACCTCCTCTTATTTCTATCATGTATTTTGTAATTACTGTTTACAGTATCCTTGGAGAAAGAAGACTTACAGGTAGGAATTGGGTCTCTCATTTTGTAGTCCCACTATCCTTAACACAATATCTACATTACAGTTTCTTCATACATATTATTTTTATAACTATTGTTATCCATATATGTTACTGAAAATATAAATGCTGTCCTAAATTAAAAGGTAATAAATTAGTTTTTAAGTGGGAAAAATCACATTAAAAGATAGGCATATGACAGAAATATTATGCACTGACTTTAGGCCCTCCTTAAGAAACATTAGTAAACACAACTTTTAAACTTGCTCAAGGTCCATTCCATTCTTTGACATCCCTGTAAGTGACGTTCTTTGGGGACCTTTACCCTGTAGCCTCTACTCCACCCAAATCAAATGTTTAACACCTCATGGTTTACTGCACTCTAACCTACGTTAGAATTGACCATTCTCTGCCCCAGTGATTATACAGATGGTCCCCAATTTATAATGGTTTATGATTTTTGACTTTATAATCGTGTGAAAGCAATACATATTCAGTACAACTGTACTTCAAATTTTGAATTTTGACCTTTCCTAGGCTAGCAATATGTGGTATGACATTCTGGTGCTGCTGGACATTGACAGTAGCCATAGCAACCAGTCAGCCACGTGATCTTGAGCGTGAACACCAATATACTATAATCATTCTCTACCCATACAACTATTCTGTGTTTTACTGTCAGTAACAGTATTCAATAAATTACATGAGATAACATTTTATTATAAAATAGGCTTTGTGTTAGATGATTTTGCCAAACTGTAAGCTAAAGTGCTCTGAGCACATTTAAGTTAGCTTAGGCTAACCTATGATGTTCGGTATGGTAGGTGTATCAAATGCATTTTCAACTTACAGTATTTTCAACTTATGATGTGTTTATTGGAACACCACACCATCGTGAGTCAAGGAAGATCTGTACTAGTAAATTTAATTTATGCTAAAGTGTTAATGGAATATACTCTGTTACTCCTGCCAAACATTAACAATTCAACATAAACCTTTAAATGAAGAGTCAGGTTTGAGTATGGAATCTCAGAAACAACAATTGGGGTCTGCAATTCAGCTCTTAGGTTTAAAGATTTCATGTGAATGAATTGCTTCCTTGAACTGATTGAATATACTTGAAAAAAAAAGAACTCTTTGCTCTTAACAATTGTGAATTATATTCAGATCAATCCTCAGTGTGTTTCTAATGATCACATCCTTCAATGTGCAACTTTCATACACATAATACAGCAAAGCCCAAAATTCATCATCAGTCAGGAAGAGAAGCCAAAACTCCTGACAACATGGTAATTCTCTTCCTATACCAAATGTAGGACACTAAGTGCTATTTCAGTGCTCCAGCCAGTATTATTAGAGTCCCTACTATATTAAAAGCAGTGCATTAGGTTGTATAGGAGGTACAGTGATAACAAAAAAATAATCCTTAACTTAAGGAAAATATACTTGGCACTGCCAATGTCTGCCCAAACAAGCAAAATACCATTTTAGATACAATGTGTTAGCTCTATCCAAACCAACATCTTATATACTGCAATTTCCAAATTGGGAATGTATACATTATTTAAACCTTTCTAACATCAGACCCTCATAAAATGTCCCTGCATGCATTCCCCCAGATTCTCAATGATACATGATGCATTTAATACTTTGTATTTTTTAAATGCAAATATTTTTGCAAGTATTAAAATACAATTTTTTTGTGCATTTTTAAGATGTTAGTGTAAAAACATTTAAAAAATTTAGACAATGCTGAAAGCTATGTATTACAGATTTTTTTCCTCTTTAACTTCTCTTGGATTTATTGAATGCTTTATTGTTCATTTTTTCTCCATTTCCTTTTTTTCTATTAGCTTATAATGTAAACAATACATTTTAATTAATTGAATTATTTCATTGTTAATACAATATGTGACTTATAAGATTTAAAGTTACATTTTTTGAGGATGATTGAAATAAAAAGTAAGGAACTAAGGATGATGAAACATTGATTACCAAAAGGTGGCATTCTCCAAATTATAGTGTATACATTTTTATCTCATTTGATTCAATCCTTACAATTAGTCATCAGTTTTATTATCTTAAAAGTCAATGGTAATTTAGATTTATCACACATGGATTAGTAATTTGTTAATAATAAATTATCTCACTTCATTCTGGATGATTATCCTTCCTTATAAATGGCATCCATTATTGTTTCTTTGTTCTGAAAATGTCTTCACTTTGCTCTTGTTCCTCAGTGATAATTGAAGATGTGAAGAATTTGGGGATGGGAATGATTTTCTTTTAATACTTTATACTTGTTTCAGTACTTTGTTGGTGAGAAGCCCACTGTCATCTTAACTATCATGGTAATTTCTTCTTTTCTCTGATCACTTTAAAGATCATTCCTTGTCTTTGGTGCTCTGCACTCTCTGCTACATTCTGGATACTTTTCCTCAGATTTATTTTCCATATTGTTAGTTACGTCTTCAGCTGTGTACAATCCAATATTTAACTCATCTGCTATTTTTTAATTTCACTGATTTTTATTTTCATTTCTAGAAATTCATTTTAGTTTCTTAAAAATATTTCTGTTCCTCTTTTCACATTGTGATTCTTTTTATAGATCATACTTTTTATTGTAAATCTCTACCTACAGAAGTCCTGCATGATCTGGTTTGTGCACATTTCTTCAGAGAATAGGTTTACATGAGCTTCTAATAATCACCCCAGTGTTTTCACTAGTGTCACTGTTTCATTTCTCAGTTGGAATTGCTCAGTCACTAGGGGAGAGTAAATTTGGATGCCACATGCATGACAGGCAAGGGTTTAGAGCTTCAATTTCTCAGAAGGCATTTTATCCTCCAGGTGTAAAAGCCTAAGAAGAGACCATCTTTCTTGCCATATTCATGGGATAGGGAAAAGCTTTTCCAGCCATTTACATAGACAGGGCAACTCTTCCAGAGCCCAATTTTCCTGACAAGCTGTCTTTTCAATTGTTTGGCTAAATTATTTAATATATCTTACATTCTTCAACTGATTATAGGAAATAATAATTCTAATTTATTTTATGGAGTTCATTGACCAATATTATGTAAGGTTAATTTTTTATAATGTGAAAAGCACTTTGTAATCTTTAGAGCACTATATTTAAGTATTTTGTTAAGCCTTGTGAAACAAAACATTTAAGAAAACTACTGATGTCCTTTCTGCTTTGTTAAAATACTTAGATGTTTAAATCTTGTTACATTATTGGTATCCTATTATTAATGCTGATTATATTATAGAAGCAGTATTTGAAAAAAAATTCCCAAAGAATCAGTTCATTTTATAAAGTGGTCTATATAAAAAACACTTGAGTAATAGGTAACTTAGTTTTGTTATTACCATCATAAGATGGAAGAAATGTTTTTAAAAAATCCAGTGGTTTCTTTTAATATTCTTTATTCTACTTTTCCTATTTTAATGCAATGATTATGCATTTTGTGAATTTCTTATTTAGTTATGTCTTTTGTGTGTTTCATAGAAGGCACCATTTTTCAATAAAACTTCAAGAAAAGCTCACAGTAAGGAGTTAGGGGAAATATTTTTTGCATAGACATCATAGAATATGACATTAGAAACCTGATTTTAAGTACCCATTCACTAACTACTAACTGTGACTCTCGTGTAAATTACTGCAGCACCTTCATTTTCCTCTTTAACAGCAGAAGAGATCTAATTATTACTGAGTACCTAAGAAGTGCTGGCTGTGTGACAAGTGCTTTCAATACATGGACTTAATTAAATGTCACAACATCACTATTGAGTTTTATCCATATTGTGGCAGAGTTGAGATGAGAAACTAAGTTGGTTTTATGTCAAATTCATATGTTCATTGCTCAGTAACACACTGACTGAAAAGACAGTATGAATTCCAGTATCTCAATAGGTAACTTGGGTAGAGAATTTCTGGTTTCCTAAGCTATCATTTTCAATGTCAAAAATAAACAATTAAAAACAATGGAGTTCTATTTTTGACAAGACACCTAAGATATAATGTTTAAAAAGATCCTCTTGATGAAAAATTCAATAGCATAACATATACAACGAGAACAAATTTCACTACTAAATTTTGGCAATTTTTAAAAGTGAAGTTTATTAAGTCCTAATATACATAAAGCAAAATTCAGATGTTTTGTATTTACATATGAGTCATAAGAAATACATATAGTGTTTTAATCATTGTCATGACCAAGATGCTGAGTAGTTCCTATATGCGTGTCCCCCAAACCTCTCCAACATCCTTCAATCCCTGTCACTGATTCAAGCCCCTTGGCAACCACTGAGCTATCTTCAGTCTGGAATATTTTGGCTTTTCCAGAATATCACATAAGTGGAATCATACAGTATATATTACTTAGTATACAGTATGAGTATGACTTCATTTGCTTAGCATAATGCATTTGTGATTCATTCATGTCATTGTGTATATAAGCAGCTGCTATCCATTTTCTTGTTGGATACTATTCTGTTCTTTGATATACTACAGTTTATTTATACTTTCACCAATTGAAGAATATTTCAGTTGTTTTCAGTTTTGGGAGATCGTGATTAAATCTGCTATAAATAGATGTACACAAGATTTGTATGAATACCAATTTTCATTGCTTTCAGGCAAAACCTTAGGAGTGAAGTTGCTGGGTAGCATGGTGATTTTGACTTTATAGGAAACTGCTAATCCAGAGTGCCTGAGGGTATCACATTCCCATGAGCAAATATGAATATTCTATTTTGCAATATGGATACACCAGGAGTTATTAATTTCCATTTATGGTTTTTTGTTTTTTAATTTTACCCATTCAAATATATGTGTAATAGTGACTCGTAGTTTTAATTTGAATTTTCCTAATGAACAGCACTGTTCAACTGATCTCGTGTGCTTGTCATGCATGTATTCTCTCCAGGAAGGTGTCTGCTCAGATCTTTTTCAAATTTATATTACTTTTTTAAAAAATAGAATATGTCTTTTACCAGATGTTTTACCTGTTCTATTATAATTCACACTTGATCTTTTCATATTCTTAATACTGCCTTTTGAAGGGCACATTTTTGGTTTTTATTTTTTTATCATGGTAAGAAAACACCATGAGATTTTTGCTCTTGACAATATTTTAAGTGTATAATACAGTATAGTTAATGACAGGCACAATGTTATATAGACTGCTAGAACTCATTCATCTTAACAAGTAACTGAAGCTACACAATGAAGTTGCTGAAGTTGAACAGCAACTCCTCATCTCCCCCTCCACTCACTCTCCTGGCAACTACTATTCCACAATATGTTTCTATGAGTTTGATTATTTTAGATACCTTGCACAAATAGAGTCATGAATCATTTACTCTTTTTTGACTGGCTTATTTCACTTGGCATAATATCCTTTAGGTCCATCAATGTTGTCACACATTGCAGAACTTTCTTCTTTTTTAAGGTTGAAAAATAGTCCATAGTAGGTTTATACCACATTTTCTTTGTTCTCTTATCTGTCAGTGGACATTTAGGTATTGTGAATAATGCTGTAATGAACATGAGCATGTGGATGTCCTTTGAGATATTTAATTATCTGAATATTTACCCAGAATTGGAATTGCTGGATCATATGGTAACTCTAATTTTTTGAGGGACATCCATATTTTTTTCCTTAGTGGCTACACCATTTTACATTCCCACCATGGTGTACAAGGATTCTAGTTTCACCACATGTTTATCAACATTTATCTTATTTTATGTACATAATAGCCATCCTAATAGGTTGAGGTGATATCTTACTATGGTTTTGATTTGCATTTCCCTGGATGATCAAAAATATAGAACACCTTCTCATACCAGTTGACCATTTGTATATCTTTAGAGAAATGTCATTCAAGACCCTTGCCCATTTTTTAATTAGTTTATTTGGGCCTTTTTCCCTATTGAGCTGTATGAGTTCTTTATATATTTTAGATATTAACCCTTTATCAGATATTACTATTGCAAACATATTTTACCAAAGATTATCTCTGCACATTGCTGTTTCCTTTGTTTTGCAGCTTTTTAGTTTGATATATTTCCACTTGTCTATTTTTGCTTATGTTTATGCTTTTGCTGTCATACCTAAGAAATTAATACTGTGCCCAAAATCATGAAGATTTTCCCCTATGTTTTCCTAGCAATTTTATAGTTTCAAGTTTTATGTTGAAGTCTTTAATCCATTTTGTGTTGATTTTTGTGCATGGTATAAGGTAACAGTATAATTTTGTTTCTTCTTTGCATGTGATATTCAGTTTTACCTGCACCATTTGTTGAAGAGATTGTCCCTTCCTCATTGTGTATTCTTGGTATCCTTGTTGAAGATCAGTTGGCCATATATGTGTATGTTTATTTCTAGGCTCTTTGTTCTATTTGATTGGTCTATATATCAATTTTTATGCCAGTACCATACTGTTTTAATTACTGTAAATTTTTAATTTATTTTAAAATCAAGAAGTGTAATAGCTACAGTTTTGCAGTTATTTCTCAAGTTTGCTTTGTCTATTTGGCATCTTTTTGGAAATACATATGAATTTTAGGATTGTTTTATCCATTTCTATAAACAATGACATTGGGATTTTGACAGAGGTTACCTTGAATCTGTAGATCATTTTGGATAGTATGAAAATTTTAGCAATTAAAATCTTCCAACCTATGAACATGGGGTTCCTTTGCATTTATTTGTGTCTTCTTTAATTTATTCATGAATGTTTTATAGTTTTTGGTGTACAAGTCTCTAAACTCCTTGGTTAAGTTTACCCCCAAGTATTTTATTCTTTCTGATGGATTTTTTAAAAATTTCCTTTTATAATAGTTTGTTGTTAGTGTATAGAAACAAAATGGATTTTGTATGACTTTGAATCCTACAACTTTACTGAGTTATTAGTTCTAACAGGTTTTTCTGTGGAGTCTTTAGGGTTTTTTAAATGTAAAATCATGTCATCTGCAAAGAAAGACTATTTTTTAGCATTATTTAGATATATATATTTTTGCTTTTAAAAAATTTTTTTTATTAAGATATTATTGACATACACTCTAATGAAGGTTTCACATGAAAAAACAATATGGTTACTACATGTCCCCATATTATCAAGTCCCCACCCAAACCCCATCACTGTCCATCAGTGTAGAAGGATATCACAGACTCACTATTTGCCTTCTCTGTGCTACACTGTTTACCCTGTGAACCCCCACACCATGTGTACTAAACATAATACCCCTCAATCCCTTCTCCCTCATTCCCATCCACCTTCCCATACCACTCCCATTTGGGAACCACTAGTCCCTTCTTGGAGTCTCTGAGTCTGCTGCTGTTTTGCTTCGTTGTTATACTCCGCAAATGAGGGAAATCATTTGGCACTTGTCTTTCTCTACCTGGCTTATTTCACTGAGCATAATATCCTCCAGCTCCATCCATGTTGTTGCAAATGGTAGGATTTGTTTCTTTCTTGTGGCTGAATAGTATTCCATTATGTATATGTACCACCTCTTTATCCATTCTTCTACTGATGGAGACTTAAGTTGCTTCCATATCTTGGCTATTGTAAATAGTGCTGCAATAAACATAGGGGTGCATATGTCTTTTGGAATCTGAGAAGTTGTATTCTTTGGATAAATTCCAAGGAGTGGGATTCCCAGGTCAAATAGCATTTCTATTTTTGGATTTTTGAGGAAACTCTATATTGCTTTCCACAATGGTTGAACTAGGTTACATTCCAAACAGCAGTGTAGGAGGGTTCCCTTTTCTCCGCATCCTTGCCAGCATTTGTTGTTCTTAGTCTTTTAGATGCTGGCCATCGTTACTGGTGTGAGGTGATATCTCATTTTGGTTTTAATTTGCATTTCCCTGATGACTGGTGATGTGGAGCATCTTTTCATGTGCCTGTCGGCCATCTGAATTTTTTCTTTGGAGAACTGTCTCTTCATATCCTCTGCCCATTTGTTAATCAGGTTATTTGCTTTTTGGGTGTTGGTGCATGTGAGTTCCTTATATATTTTGGATATTAACTCCTTGTCGGATATGTCATTTACAAATATATTTTCCCATACTGTAGGATGCCTTTTTGTTCTATTGATGGTGTTCTTTGCCTACAGAAACTTTTTAGTTTCATGTAGTACCAGATGTTTATTTTTGCTTTTGTTTCCCTTGCTTGAGGAGATGCATTCAGGAGGAAGTTGCTCATGCTTATATTCAGGAGATATTTGCCGACGTTGTCTTCTAAGAGTTTTATGTTTTCATGACTTACATTCAGGTCTTTGATCCATTTCGAGTTTACTTCTGTGTATCGGGTTAAACAATAATCCAGTTTCATTCTCTTGCATGAGGCTGTCCAGTTTTGCCAACACCAGCTGTTGGAGAGGCTGTCACTTCCCCATTGTATGTCCATGGCTCCTTTATCACATATTAATTGACCATATATGATTGGGTTTATATCAGGGCTCTCTAGTCTGTTCCATTAGTCTATAGGTCTGTTCTTGTGCCAGTAAGAAATTGTCTTGATTACTGTGGCTTTGTAGTAGAGCTTGAAGTTGGGGAGCATAATTCCCCCAACTTTATTCTTCCCTCTCAGGATTGCTTTGGCTATTCGGGGTCCTCTGTGGTTACATATGAATTTTACAATGATTTTCTCTAGTTTGTTGAAGAATGGTTTTGGTATTTTGATAGGAATTGCAGTGAACCTGTAGATTACTTTAGGCAGGATGGCTATTTTAACAATATTAATTCTTCCTATCCATGAGCATGAGATGTGTTTCCATTTATTGGAATCTTTTTAAATTTCTCTCATGAGTGTCTTGTAGTTTTCCGAGTATAGGTCTTTCACTTCCTTGCTTAGATTTATTCCTAGGTATTTTACTCTTTTTGATGCAATTGTGAATGGAATTGTTTTCCTGATTTCTCTTTCTGCTAGTTCATTGTTAGTTTATAGGAATGTCACAGATTTCTGTGTGTTAATTTTGTATCATGCAACTTTGCTGAATTCAGATATTAGATCTAGTAGTTCTGGAGTGGACTCCTTAGGGTATTTTATGTACAATACCATGTCATCTGCAAACAGGGACAGTTTAACTTCTTCCTTGCCAATCTGGATGCCTTTTATTTCTTTGTGTTGTCTGATGGCCATGGTTAGGACCTCCAGTACTATGTTGAATAGAAGTTGGGAGAGTGGGCATCCTTGTCTTGTTCCCAATCTGAAAGGAAAAGCTTTCAGCTTTTTGCTGTTAAGTATGTTGTTGGCTGTGGGTTTGTCATATATGGGCTTTATTATGTTGAGGTACTTGCCCTCTATACCCATTTTTTGAGAGATTCTATCATGAATGGTTGTTGAATTTTGTCAAATGCTTTTTCAGCATCTATGGAGATGATCATGTGGTTTTTGTCCTTCTTTTTGTTGATGTGGTGGATGATGTTGATGGATTTTCAAATATTGTACAATCCTTGCATCCCTGGGATGAATCTGACTTGATCATGATGGATAATCTTTTTGATGTATTTTTGAATTCGGTTTGCTAATATTTTGTTGAGTATTTTTGCATATATGTTCTTCAAGAATATTGGTCTGTAATTTTCTTTTTGTTTTGTTTTTGCTTGGTTTTGGTATTAGAGTGATGCTGGTCTCATAGAATGAGTTTAGAAGTATTCCCTCTTCTTCTACTCTTTGGAAAACTTTAAGGAGGATGGATATTAGGTCTTCACTAAATGTTTGATAAAATTCAGTGGTGAAGCCATCTGGTCCAGGTGTTTTGTTCTTAGGTAGGTTTTTGATTACCAGTTCAATTTCATTGCTGGTAATTGTTCTGTTCAGATTTTCTCTTTCTTTCTGGGTCAGCCTTGGAAGGTTGTACTTTTCTAGAATGTTATCCATTTCTTCTAGGTTATCCAGTTTGTTGGCATATAATTTTCCATAGTACTCTCTAAAAATTCTTTGTATTTCTGTGGTGTTCATAGTGATTTTTCCTTTCTCATTTCTGATTCTGTTTATGTGTGTAGACTCTTTTTTTTTCTTGATAAGTCTGGCTGGGGTTTATCTATTTTGTTTATTTCTCAAAGAACCAAGTCTTGCTTCCATTGATTCTTTCTATTGTTTTATTCTTCTCAATTTCATTTATTTTTGCTCTAATCTTTATTACGTCCCTCCTTCTCCTGACTTTGGGCCTCATTTGTTCTTCTGTTTCTAGTTTCCTTAATTGTGAGTTTAGACTGCTCACATGGGATTGTTCTTCTTTCCTGAGGTAGACCTGTATTGCAGTATACTTTCCTCTTAGCACGGCCTTTGCTGCATCCCACAGAGTTTGTGGTGTTGAATTATTGTTGTCATTTGTCTCCATATATTGCTTGATCTCTGTTTTTATTTGGTCATTGATTCATTGGTTATTTAGGAGCATATTGTGAAGCCTCCATGTGTTTGTGGGATTTTTCATTTTCTTTGCATAATTTATTTCTAGTTTCATACCTTTGTGGTCTGAGAAACTGGTTGGTACAGTTTCCATTCTTTTTAATTTACCAAGGCTCTTTTTGTGGTCTAGTATATGATCTATTCTTGAAAATGTTCCATGTGCACTTGAGAAGAATGTGTATTTTGCTGCTTTTGGATGTAGAGTTCTATAGATGTCTGTTAGGTCCATCTGTTCTAATGTGTTGTTCAGTGCCTCTGTCTCCTTACTTATTTTCTGTCTGGTTGATCTGTCCTTTGGAGTGAGTGGAGTGTTAAAGTCTCCTATAATATATGCATTGCATTCTATTACCCCTTTTAATTCTGTTAGTATTTGTTTCACATATGTAGGTGTTTCTTTGTTGGGTGCATAGATATTTATAATGGTTGTATCTTCTTGTTGGATTGATCCCTGTATCATTATGTATTTGTCTTTCTTTGTCTCTTGTGACTTTCTTTGTTTCGATGTCTATTTTATCTGATACAAGTACTGCACCTCCTGCTTTTTTCTCCCTATTAGTTGCATGAAGTATCTTTTTTCCATTCCTTTACTTTTAGTCTGTGTATGTCTTTGGGTTTAAAGTGAGTCTCTTGTAGCAGCATATAGATGGGTCTTGGTTTTTTATCCATTCAGTGACTCTAAGTCTTGATTGGTACATTCAGACCATTTACATATAGGGTGATTATCGATAGGTATGTACTTACTGCCATTGCAGGCTTTAGATTTGTGGTTACCAAAGTTTCAAGGTTAACTTCCTTACTATCTAAGAGGCTAACTTAACTCAATTAATATGCTATTACAAACACCATCTAAAGGTTCTTTTTTTCTCCTCCTTTTTCTTCCTCCTCCATTCTTTCTATATTAGGTATCATATTCTGTACTCTTTGTCTTTCTCGTGATTGACTTTTGGTACAGTTGATTTAATTCTGCATATTCTCAGTAATTAGCTGTTCTACTTTCTTTACTGTGGTTTTATTTCCTCTGATGACAGCTATTAAACCTTAGGAAAACTTCCATTTATAGCAGTCCCTCCAAAATACACTATAGAGGCTGTTTGTGGGAGGTAAATTCTCTCAGCTTTTGCTTATCTGGAAATTGTTTAATCCCTCCTTCAAATTTAAGTGATAATCTTGTCGGTTAAAGTATTCTTAGTTCAAGGCCCTTCTGCTTCATTGCATTAAATACATCATGCCTCTCCCTACTGGCTTGTTAGGTTTCTAAGAAGTCTGATGATAGCCTGATGGGCTTTGCTTTGTATGTGATCTTATTTCTCTCTCTGGCAGTTTTTAATAGTCTGCCCTTATCCTTGATCTTTGCCATTTTAATTACTATATGTCTTGGTGTTGTCTTCCTTGGGTCCCTTGTGTTGGGAGATCTGTTCACCTCCATGGCCTGAGAGACTATCTCCTTCCCCAGATTGGGGAAGTTTTCAGCAATTACCTCCTCAAAGACACTTTCTATCCGTTTTTCTCTCTCTTCTTCTTCTGGCACCCCTATAATGTGAGTATTGTTCCATTTGGATTGGTCACACAGTTCTCTCAATATTCTTTCATTCTTAGAGATCCTTTTTTCTTGCTGTGCCTCAGCTTCTTTGTATTACTCTTCTCTAGTTTCTACTTCATTTATGGTGTCCTCTATCATATCTAATCTGCTTTAAAAACTTTCCATTGTATGTTTCATTTCTGATACTGTGTTCTGTAATGATTGGATCTATGACTGAAATTCATTCATGAGTTCTTGAATATTTTTCTGTACTTCTGTGAGCATGTTAATGATTATTATTTTGAAATCTCTTTCAGGAAGATTCATGAGGTCGATGTCATTTGAATCTTTCTCTGGAGTTGTATTCATAATTTTACTCTGAACCAAGTTTCTTTGACATTTTATATTTGTATATGGTGTCCTCTAGTTCCCAGAAGCTCTACTCTCTGAAGCTGCTCAGCCCCTGTGGCAATGTTGGGGGTCACAGGGGAGTGGTATTGGTGCCTGGGGGGTGGAAAGAGCTGTTTCCTGCTTCCTGGCTGCTATGCCTGTCTCCACTGCCAGAACCAGTGGGCCAGGCACACAGTTATAAGCCTCTATGCTTTGCATTTGTAGTTGCTGTAGACATATCTTCCCTCTGGCTGGCCTAATGCCAGGGTAGGGTTTTTCGGTTTGCCAGCCAGGTGGAGCTGGCTGGGGGAAGGGTGCAGTAGGCTGCATATCACAGAGGGGATCCTTGGAGCTGTGTAGTCAGCCAGGGAGTTGGAGCACCTGAAAATCATGAAAGTTTCCAACCTGCTGGGCACAGTGCACCTGGGTAACTTTTTCTACCTGTCCTTTCTCCTCAGCAGTAAGCTCTGTGCATTCCTTGTCCCTTTAGCAGTCCTCTTGCTGTTAGGAAGTCTCTCAGACTGACCACCTTTCTTTTGTCCCAGAGCAGCTGGATATGGATTCCTGCTTTCCACAAGTGGCTGAAATCTCAGTCTCTCCAGGAATTCTGCGTGTCTTAGCTTTCCAACCCCCTAATCATGAGAGTGCCATGCAAGCACCATGAAAAGTAGGCTTGTGCTCCCAGAGCAGATCTCCGGAGTTAGGTATTCAGCAGTCCCAGGCCTCCACTCCCTCCCCGCTCTTCCTCCCACTGGTGAGCTGGGGTGGGGGAGGGGTTTGGGTCCCACTGGGACATGGCTTTGGTACGTTACCCTGTTCTGTGAGGTTTATTCTTTTCTACAGGTGTATGCAGTTTGGCGCAGTCCTCTTTCCTATTGCTCTTTCAGGATTATAGTTGTATTAATTATATTTTCATATTATATGCGGTTGTAGGAGAAAGCCTCTGTTTCACCTCTCATGCTGCCATCTTTAATCCCCAAATTAAGATAAGTTTACTTATTCCTGCCCAACTTAGGTGCATTTTATTTCCTTTTCCTGCCTAATTGCTCTGGCTAGAACTTTTAATACTAAGTTTTATGGAAGTGAAGAGAATAAGTGTCCTTGTCTTGTTCTTGATCTTAGAGGAAAAGCTTTCAGTTTTCACTGTTAAATATGATAGTGCTGTACTTTTCATAAGTGGCTTTTTTTCTGTTAAGGTAAATTTCTTCCATACCCAGTTTGTTAAGAGTTTTTAATCATGAAAGTGTGTTGGATTTTGTTAAATGATTTTTTTTCATTTATTGAATGATCATGTGATTTCTTTTATCCAAGACTGAGTCATGAAGAAATAGAAAATCTGAACAAACCAATAATGAGTAAAGAGATTCAGTAATAAAAAGTATCCCAACAAACAAAACCTAGACCCAGATGTTTTCACTAATGATTTCTACTCAGTATTTGAAGAATAATTAATAGCAATATTTCTCAAACTTTCCAAAGTACAGAATGATTTCAAACTCATTTTATGAAGCCAGCATCATTCTAATACTAAAGTCATCTATAGGCCAATATCCATGATGAACTTTGATGCAAAAATTCTCAACACTACAGACAAATGGACCTTACAGACATATACAGAATAGTCCATCCCATAGCAACAGGATACACATTCTTCTCCAACACAGTGAACATTTTCAAGGATAGATCACATGTTAGGCCACAAAGCAAGTCTCAACAATTCAAGAAGACAGAAATTATATCAAGTGTCTCTTCTGATCACAGTATAAGGAAACCAGAAATAAGTAATAGAAGGAAAGCTAGAAAGTTCACAAATATGTGGAAATTGAACAACACACTCCTGAGCAGACAATAAATCAAAGAAGAAATCAAAAGGAAAATTAAAAAACTTGAGACAAATGAAAATGGAAACACAGCACACCAAACCTTATGAGATACAGCAAAAGTGTTCTAAGAGGAAAGTTTATAGCAGTAAATGCATACAAAAAAGAGATAGACTTAATAAGCAACAAAACTTAACATATCAAGGAACTAGAAAAAGAACAAACTAAGCCCAAAGTTAGAAAAAGGAAGGAAATAAGGATTAGAGCAGAAAGACGTAAAGTAGAAAGCAGGAATATAGAAAAAAAAATAAAGCTAAGGGTTGGTTCTTTGAAAAGATAACATTGACAATGTTTTAGGAAGGCCAACCAAGAAAAAAAAGAGAAAGAATCCAAATTAGTAACATTACAAATGAAAGAGGAGATTCCACAGAACTACAAACTATCATGGGACTACATCTAATTGTGAACAATTATAGGCCAATGCACTGGAGAACCTAGAAAAATGGATAAATTCCTAGAAACATATAACCTTCCAAGACTGAATCAAGGAGGAAGAGAAAATCTGAAGAGGACCAATAATGAGTAAGGAGATTTAAGCAGTAATTGGTGTAGGAAAGAAGGGTATAGTTAACATAATTTATATGATAAAACATCTATATAGAGAGGGATACATATTCTGGCCAATATTAAAGGACTGACAATTGATATTTTGAATGTACAATAATTCAGCTTGCTAATACATTGTATTTTCTCAATTCCAAATGAAGGCTGAACTATTAGGCAACATGGAAAATTAAGATGCTGAGTGACAAATAGAAAACATATAACTGCAGGAAAAAAATTCCAACAGTTTAAGAGTGATCTTCAAAGAAGAGTGAAACTCAAAGGATGGAAAATACATTCCAATGGGATATTATGATAATAAGAGTAGCTAGCATTTGATGAGTTACTGTTATAGGTGTTATATATAAATTTGTTAATTTAATTCTCATAATCCTACAGTATAGGTACCTTAGTCCAGAGAAGAAATTGATACACAATGGATACAAAACAAAAAAATAAAATTCTATGAATTTTATCAGAAAAGAGCAACCTTTAGTTTTAATGAGATTGAATATTTGCATTGAGTGCAGTGTGTTTCTTTCATGTAATTAAGATTTATAACACACCTTTATAAAATATTTTCTTAGATATGTGATCAACAGTTTTGAGACTTCTGATGAAATATTTTGGAGATTCTAGTTCCATTTAACCTGAGGGAAAGATACTTAACCTGTCTTCCTCACACTGAAAATGAAGTGATAAATATTAACTAAACATATATGGTAAAGATTTTACAACATATCGAATTGTTATGCTGTACAACTTAAACTTACACAAGGTTACACATTAATTATATCTCGATAAAGTGTACCCATTTTTAAGATTTACTGCTCCCACTGTGGATGGATTACTATAGCGGTTAGAATACTCCTGGTATTTCTAAATTTCTTCTATCTGAGCATAGTTCTCCATAATATATTCAGTATTTTTCCCATCACTAAATGAAAAATTCTTGAGGAGTCAGATTTTAAGAAACTCTGTATTCATTCAAAATACCATACTGCTTGAAAACCTCTAGCTAAAACCCTCGTAAGTGCTGTGGAGAACAGAAAGAAGAAAAACTGTCATAATATTGGGCAAAGTTATAATCTTGTAGAAATGATAGGTAGCTAGTAAGGGATTTTCTCTAATGTGGTACCCAATAAAGGTAGAGAGTTATGGGAAGGTTGTAGAGAAATCAAGCACAGGATTGAGAAAGGATTGATGCAGAAAGCACATTTGAGGTAAAGGAAAAGGGTAATTGGGCAGGGAGAGAAAAAAGCATTGGGATTTCAAAAGAAATTCAGTGAGGTGAAATGTGAAGGTAGAAAATTAGTTTCTCTTAATAACACTATGAACTACTTATTTAAAATTTGTTACTTATCTAACAATATACATGACAAACCACTGTTAACATTCCAAAAACATTTACCTATAGCAGCATTATGAAGCAGATATTAGTGAAGATTTAGCTTCTCTTTACAGTAGGAGAAACTGACTATTTAATTAAGTTATCTCAGGTCACACAACGAGAAAGTGGCAGAGCTGAAATTTGATCTCAGACAGTTGGTTTCACACTCTGGTTATTGGTTATAATGGAATTATATGGTTTAGGAGTGACCATATAATTTATTTTTCAAACTGGGACATTTTAGAGAGCAAAGCAATACTCTACCAATGCTAAGGAAAATGCAATAGATGTAAATAAGGGCTTTTCAGATAAATAAGGCTATAAGGTCATTCCAACTCTAAAACCAGTAGAACAGATAATACAAAGAAGGTTTTTTTTTCTCTCACCATATCTCTGGTGGAAATGCCACACATTAACAGCCAAGTGCAAAAGTGAATCAATCCTTCTTAGTCTTTCTTGGGTCAAATGTGTATCTGATCATTTAATGAAGTCCCTTATCAGAAAACGAACATGTGTATATGCATGCATAAGATTTCTGGATTTCCAGGACTCCTCAAGTTCACTGTTCCTCGGAGGGGCCACAGATATCACATAGAGATTATAAATCCCTGATTTAGACAGAGAAAGTAATACAGATTTGACCATTTTATCTATTGTTAATAAACAATATCTCATTAGTTGTTAAACATGAGATTACTGAACTGAGTAAAAATATCTGACTTGCAGTTTGCACACTTGTAATATTAAATATTTTAGATTGAGGTTTTTCTTGAAGAACTGTAGGTAGTGAAAATATGTAATAGATTTTCTTTAAAATATGTATCATTTTGAATATCTGAAATTCATGTACAAGATACTTTTTTAAAAAAGGGATTCAAGCTTCTATAATCATTATCTCAATATTTATTCTTAAAAAATCAATGCCTTTTATAGCCCCTAAATGACCTTCACTCTCCAGTGTGAAAATTTTTATTTTTGGATATTATAAGAGATTCATAAGTATTGCCAAAAACACAAATGGGTAGTTCAAGGAAAAATGACTGCCTACTAAGCCAACTGTTTTTGGAGTACATCACCAACTCAAGATATATTATCATACTTTAGTGACATATTTATTAGTTTCCTCTGTATACAGCCACTTTTAAAGGAACATAAATTGGCTGATATTACTTTTGAGACCTAAGCAGTGATCAAAAATTACTAACACTGAATTGAAAATGATCCTTTAAATTTGATGGATATCAGTGTCTATATAGAAAATGTCAATGAGGAAAATGAATTAAGACCATTGGACTAAACTCAGATTCAGAATAACTAAGTTAAAATTAGAGACTATGATGAAATGAACTTTCCATAATTCTAGAAAGCTGAAGGTAGGGCTGTTGCTCAGGAGCACCAATTCTTCTTTCTTCTCTGGATGAAGATGTGGCTTTCCTGGTGCCGAGTTAAGCTTCAGAGGGTCATGGATGTCCCTTAACATTTCCTATTAATGGGACAGGTGCATAGGTTGTGACAGTTCTTCATTAATATGAGTTACTTAGCCCTGTGTTTTGAAGGGCCATGGCACAGTTAGGACCTATCTGGCATTTATCCTTTCATGGGCAACTGCCACCCTCCTTAGCATCGTCATTGAGAAATGCTCCACTGAGCGATGCTGCCTCTGCTTCTGATGTGTGTGGCTATTTCACTTCCAACAGAAGTCTGTATTATAGCCTTAAAGGAGGGGTTAATTTTATATAGATAGTTGCTTAAGATCTCTTCCTGTCATATTACAGTTGGAAAGTGTAGTAGCTCCAAACATTGCAAACATTTAAAAAATCCTTTATTTCTTTAAAAATATTACTGGTAAAATAATTTTGAAATATATATATCCTTTAAAGATAGTTTTCATTATAAGATAAAAAAATGATTTTAATTAGCCATAATGCTGTTAAAGTTCTAAAATAATTTCTTTTATGTATGCTAACCATGTCCCTTAAAATCTTATATGCTTGAGTGCATTTTAAGGCTTTTATTTTTTAAAAGTACAACAGTAAACATATACTCAATCTAGATGAAATCTCAGCAATTCCAATTTAGAATTGAATTGCTGGCTTTTAAGATACAAACTATTTCTATATTGCTATAAATGTTTTAAAGTTATAATTTATACTTTCCTATTTATAGTATTAGTCATCACTATAAAATAATGAAACCACTTTAAAAATATATTGGAACTTGAACATTACCAAAAGTACTGGTCCATCTGAAACAGCTGCCTCAGGACCCTGCTATCATTGCACAAAACACCTTTATAAATGCTCTTGGGGATTGCTGTTTCCTTTTTATGTCTGTAATGATAGCAAGACTTTACCACCTCAGGATAAATTTACATTTTTAAAATAGTCAAAAATCATTTAGAGTTCATTATGTTCAATGACAATTGTGATCAACCAAAGTAAAATTGCAGTATTATTTAAAGAACAGTTTTAAAGATAGCACATCATGAGCCAGCATGGTTTAATGATGAACATACCAATCAATTAGACCCCAAACAAGACCAGGACTAAAAGCACAAAATAGGATGAAAACCAACTGATCTCCACTCCAGCTGCACTGAAGAATTAGGTGAATAGTATCTAAAATATATAGCTACTGGGACCATTCTTTATTTTTAAAATTTAATCCTAAGTGTCAGTATATTTTTGAAAACTCTTATTATTCTGCATAAAGTTGATGCACAAGGGTTACATTTGGGAAAAGTTTTGTGAGGCTAAGTAATCTCAACATTGAATGTGAAATTCTAGGAGTTAAATCTCTCTGCTGCAATGAGATTTCTGAGCAGAGTGGTCAATTACAGCACTGTTCAGTTTCAGGTACAAAGAAGGCCCTGATGCCAACATTTCATTCCACCCACTTTCCCATTTTCTAGAGAATGCCGAAACAATCATTAACATTTACTCACTTAACTCACTCTTTAAGATTTTGATCCTGTTTAAGAAACAGTACATCTTTGAGGATAGGACATGCCACTTTTACCTATTATTAGGATACACATGCATACACAAGCACATGTTTGTGTGAATGGAGCAACTGAGAAGCACTTCTGCGGAATGAGCATATGTTGAGATTAAGAGCAAATTAAAATGAAAAATCTCATGAGAAGAAATTGATAGTTGGAAAATTTGGCACCAAAGGGAAGAAAGAATTATAGGAGGCTGTGGACTTCTACAACAAATATGCTTTAAAATTCTTCCCTACTTTTGACTGTGTATATAACATTACTTTTTAAAAATGTGTACCTAAAAAAATTTTGAAATATGATCAAATAGTAGAAAAAAAGAGATCAAAGTCCAATAAATTCTCCTATCTTTAAGATGACAGATCAGAGTACATACATGTTTTACTTGTCAAAATTTAGTCAATTTGTGCTCCATGTGTCCTTTTAAATGTTTTTCCATTCATGTTTATTACCTAAGCTTCACCTTGCAAAATGAAAATTCACTTTTACCTGAATATTCAATATCTCTATATTTTATTTTCATAATTAAGATGTTTTAAAAGTTATAAGCCTGACAATACTTAGTCATTTAATTTCCACATACATTATTAATCATCTATGGGTCTAATTATGAATTTTGTGACATTCCATTTTATTAATTTCTATCTTAGATGATAATAAAAATACCCCCCTTTATTCCTTCCCTGCCATCCCTGTCTCATATATAGAGGAATTATCTTATGTCTACTTGGAATCAAAAGAATTAAATATTTCATTGTCACTTCCTCTTCTATCCATACCTGAGTAGCAGGTATCAAACTTGCCCTTACCATAAGCGACCAAACATCTGGACAAAATTTGCATGGTAATTGTTCTTAATTATAGAATAACAGGTATCAAAGACTATGATAATATACTGGGTATGTGTAGTCTGTTTACCTTGATGTTTAAAAACTCTTATTCCACTTCAGCAAAACTTAAGTTTTCTCTTCTTTCAAACTTATGTATGTTATAGAACTTTAGATTCGCCTTTTCTTTGGACTATGTCCTCCTTTCTAGTTCCATCTTATGGTCTGAAGAGCCTGGGCATCAGTATGGTTATGGTTGTCATCACCTCTATAAACATGTAATACTTCCCACTGTTTGCAAATAATATAAACTGCCTTTCTAATTACAAAATTAGAACATTATATGTCCAGAATCTTCAGTGATTTAGTTTAT
The DNA here is from genome assembly GCF_030020395.1 of Manis pentadactyla. Taxonomy (NCBI): domain Eukaryota; kingdom Metazoa; phylum Chordata; class Mammalia; order Pholidota; family Manidae; genus Manis; species Manis pentadactyla. The sequence continues at coordinate 208,077,176 of NC_080020.1, read as the reverse complement.
TTGTTTCTCTTACATCTGGAGTTAAATATACGTTGGCTTTTATACTGGTTTTACTCTTTAACAAAATATTTATATAAAAATGAAATGTGTACCATGGTTTTCACTTTCATGGAAAGCCCATTTAGTATTTATCTCATTGTAACATGTTTTTCACATTAAAATAATGCATGAACAGTTTGTTAATATTAAAAGACAGTTTCTCTTCACCATTTTTAGGTCCATTCAAAATGAAAAACAAATATGAAAATGATGTGTCTAGGTCTCCCCTCTATAAGCTTTTGAGTGTCTACAGTGAAGAACATTTTTAAGGCAAAATAAAAATGCCAAAGGATATTACTTTTAGAAAACTAAAACAGTCTTAATTGTCCTGTGTTTATATTACTCGATACACCTTAGGTCTGGCATATATAATGTAGGTTAATCCTGAGCATTCTGGAGTGTGGCCTTATTACCCAATATCTCTGTATTTAAGACAGGAGTAACTTTTATATGAAAATACAGTTAATCTGAAGCATTGATGTTTTAATGTTTTCAGTTACTCCAGAAAAATGTTTTCAGTATATTTTTAGAATGAATTGTATTTTATTAAGTGTGAAACCTTTGAAAATATTTAATTTTCACTCAAATAACTGGACACTCTGATTAAGTACTTAACATTATTAATGCTTATTAACAGAGTATATTAGATAATTCTCAACACTCTAGTAATTGCAAGTATCATTTAGAGCTTCTCCACTTATATAGGGATATTATAATTTATAACTAATGATCATATATACATACATAAGCATATACATATATATTTTTGCTCGATTTAACTCATTTAAATATTTATCTTCAGATACACATATATGTATATATGTATGCATATGCATGTGTATGTAAGCATATGTGCCTGTGTGTACATAAAATACACAATGATGAAACATAGGACATATTATTTTCAGTATGCCTTTAGAGTCATGTGCATTTTATCAAAATACGCATTTTAGTATAGTTCATATACATAAAAACACAATTCAATATCAAGAAACCTTTTACAAACCCTAAGAATGAACTATAATACTTTGATTTTTATAGAACTCTAAACTTTACAGAACCCCTCCACATAAATGTGCCAGTTAATTTCTTAGTATTTTACAAAACAAAGAAGATGTAATGTGCATTTCCAATCACCGATGCAGTTATTTTCATGCTTTAGAGTTCTTTTGGAAAGAAAAGCGGCACCCTAGGAAGCCACATGAAATACATCAGGTAACAGAGAGATCATTTAGTAATTCGAAGCATTTGTTTTTCAGTCTGTGTCATCATCTATCCCATGAACCAAGAAACAATATAATTGAAACAAAATTAGCCATCTTTTATTCTACTAATTTCCACATCCAAGTCAATCATGTGATGATTTAGATTACTTACAAACACATCTCACAGGAGTGCACCAATTGCAACAGGATTCTTCATGTCTCTATAATTGGCACTTCTCTCACCAACTATCAATCCCAATCCAGTATTCTGCTGGTAATTCTAATACATTATTTAAGAACAGTATGAAATAATTAGCACCATTTGCATTCCTAAAAAGTTGGACTAGCAATCCATCATGATGATTTGGGGATGCCTTTGAAAATATGATGGAAGCTATATATCTGCCTTCAAGAAATATTACAAACTATAATTTGTATGAACTACAAAGAATTTAAAGATCCCCTGATGCCCCTCTAATAATGACGGAAGGTGAAGGGGTTGTCCTTCTGTCCACTGAGTTTTCAAGATGAGTGGTGTATTTACGCTGAGCTATATTTATCCAGTCAAGTAATATGTCAGAAATATGTTCCTCCCAGAAAATTTAGCCTTATCTTAAGCCAAAATTAAACTGAATCTTTTGATGGCTTTCTACTTTCTTCTCCTACCCACGTTTGGATTAAAGGGAAGCTGTACAAGAAGCAGATGGTCACACACCAGTGTTTTAGGAGAATTAAAACTCACTCCCTAAATTACTAGAGATAAAATAATGGAAACAAAACATAGAAAACCTGGTGAAAATATCTGGTGAGAACTGAAAGTTTAACTTCTAGGGAAGAGTGTTATTTGTGGGATAGCCATTTTTACACTAACTTCAAAGGTAGATTGTGTAACAGACCCCAGCAGAGAAAAGGTGATAGAGATGTCATTTAAAGTACACTTCCTGGAAAGAGATTGGTAACTATTTCTTTTGCTTGTGTGATTTATGTTTTCCTGAGGAATGTATAAAACAGAAAAGAGGATAAAACACGTAGATGTTGAAGAATGATTATGAAGTAAAAAACCTTGTAGGTGTCCCTCAATTAAGATAATTGATTATTGCTGGTATTAGAGTTCTCCACAGAAACGGAACCAGGAGAGAATATTACCGATATTGTCTATATATTCTATATTGGTACAGAGAGAGATTGACATTTATTATAATGAATTGCCTTACTGATTATGGAGGCCGACAAGTATCAAATTCTGCAGTAAGCAAGTTGGGTATTTAGGAGAGCTGATGGTGGAATTTCAGTGTGAAAACTGGCTGGCTTGAAATCCAGAAGAGCCAGTGTTTCAGTTTGAGACTGAAGGCAGGAAAACACCCATGACCCAGATCAAAGGTGTTAAGGCCGGAGGTCAGTCAGTCTTGCTCTCATCAGGGCTGTGCACAGCAGAGGCAAGCTGCTTTGCTCAGTCCACCGGTTCAAATGTTACTCTCCTCCAAAAAAACACCCTCACAGATACACCCAGAATAATGTTTAATGCAATAACTGGGCACCCCATGGCCTCAAGCTGACACATAAAATTAACCACTACATGCTCAGTAACTTCACGTATTCCGACGTGTTCCTTTGTGACTGTATTTCTCTGCCGAACACTGACAGAAAACTACTCTTAGATTTTTAAAAATAATCTTGCCTATTTATTATATATATATATTCTGTAAGTTCATTTTTCCCTATTTGTAAGTTTCATACATATTTTTTTCCTTGAAACTGTAGTTAATTGTCATTGCTGTATATTATTGTATTGCATTAATGTATCACTTTTTACTAAGAATTCTGCTGCTGATATACACTGGAAAATTTTCCAGGTTGGCACTATTATGAATAAATCTGCCGTCACTGTCCTTGTACCTTTTTTCTGATGCACATGTAATTGTAAGGTTGTAACTAGGAGATGACTTAACTAGGTCATAGGCTATACAAAACATCATACAAACATGATAGCCATATGTGTGTAGGTCTTTTTCTGGATTATTCTGTGAAAATTATCATGTTATCAATACTGCACTTGTTTAACCTTCATATATAGTTGAAATATTAGCATTAACAGCTGAAAGTATGAATATTTCAACTTTGTTAATCTCATTAAGGATTTCAGCTATTCTTTATTATTTTCATATACCCTTTAGAATAGTGTTCAAAACCTTGTTGGAAATTTGATTGCTGTTTCATTCACTCTATAGATTAGCTGGATACAATTGTTCTTTATAGCACTAATGCATCCAATCCATAAACACAATAACATCTGTCCTTTTCTTATGCTTGTCAAATTTTCTTGTGCAATTATTTTCTTAGGTTTATTTCTTGGTACCTCATTATTTTGGTGATTTTATTCATTTTACTTTCTTCTTTGAGATGGTTAATAATATTCAGAAATCAATAATTTCTGTATACTCATTTTTGTGGAATAAATTTGACAAGCTTGATTATTCTAATGATTTATCTGTTGATTCTTAAGACTTCCAATGTTCTACAACATTATTTTTCCTTCCTGAATCTTTAAATATTTTATTTTTACTGCCTTATTTCACTGACTAGTTCTCCAGATATAATACTGAAGAGATATGAGAGTAATAGGTTTGTCATATTCAAAATTTCAAAAGAAAATCTCAACACTTTATATTAAGTAGGTTGTTTGGTAAAGACATTATGAAGTATTTTAATAGCCATTTTGGAAAGTGGCCTTTCTGATGCAGTAATTGGTAAGGTCTCAGGTGCATACATTTTTAACTTCAAAACTGCATGCCTGTAGTGTGTAACTCACATAACCACAGATTAACATTGCACCCTCTATGCTGAATGTGTGCCTTTGGGTTTTTCAATCAAATGTCCCTATTTTAGAGTTAAGAGATTTACAAAGAACTTTCTCAGTGGCATGTCAAAACTGGGCAAAGACTGAGTTTCTGGTGCCAAAGTTTCAGGAGTGCTACACTGGCATATAAGGTCTAATTCTACCTCTGTTGATAATGTTTAGTGTCATTTGGAAAGCACAATGCCTTGCCTGGGCCAATTATGCTATGCTAGTTTATTTATTTATTTATTTTTCTGCCTGCTTAGCCATAAATCCAGTTCTCCATGACTCTAATAATATTTTGAGTTAATTGATATGATTTTGTTAAATTTCTTTATGCCTGTAGTAGTTTGTTTCTGTGATTTGCACCCAAGGTACCCTGAACTGATATATCTTAGCACTTCCAAACACTCTAAACTATCTGGATTCATATCTCTGTATATTGCAGTAGTCACTCTCCTTCCTCCTGAAACCCTTCTGTTTTCTTCTGAATCCATACCACCTACAGGTTGGCTCTTGCCAACAGACTCTTTGCTGTAATCATCTATTTTATCTCCCTATTGCATTAGCATTACCTCATCAGATCAAAACCATGTTTTCATTTAAAAAAAAATACTAAATTATGCCACCATATCCCTAGCCAGCTACTTTACTATTTCTCTTTGCCCTCGTAACAAAGCCCTTCAAACTTTTTCTGTACTTGCTATATTCACTTACTTATCTCCCAGTTGCTCTTCAACCAACTTGATTCAAACTTTCATATACAGTTTGAGACCTCTCTCCAAGGTCACCAATGATTACCCTATGGTGAAGCCAATGAAAAATTCCCTGGTCTCTTCTTTGGGAATATATCAGCAGCATTTGATTTGAGTAACCACTCCCTTCTTGAGATATTTTATAATAAATAAATTTTGGTAATAAATTTTCCTACCTCAATGTTCATTTTTCTTATCTTTTTTTGTTACTCATTCTCTTTTACTAGATTTCTAATTTTTGTAGTTTTGTCTGGTACAGGTTTTGCTACATAGCTGTGTATTTCTACATGGCTTTTTTTCATTATCGGTTTCTAATATCATGGTTTATGCATCAATGTGATAATTAGTGATAATTAGAATATCATTTTCAACAATATTTTCCAATTTTATTTTCTTCATATAACTTAACAGTATCAGAAATATTTTTAATTGTTAAACTTACATGAGGGTATATTTAATCATTGTCTCCTATTTCTAGAAGTTAATGTCTTAAAGAGCAGGGGTTTTGATAGCTTTATCATTTGTATTTGCAGGGATTGTTAAACTGCTGGCAGACAAAAGCCAAACTATGTATGCCAATATCAGCAATCAAATTCTGTGTCAGCTGTTTGTGATTAATTCATCTTATGTCCATTTGAGCACATGTAAAACTAAAAATAAAACTGAGTGAAAACTCAGCTATTATATTTTTAGTAGAACTAATATTTCATCCAACCAATTTTTCTCCTGAACATGAAGCAGTAATACTCATATCTAACATATATTCCTCTAAACATTTAGTTTACATGACCAAATAATTTTGGAAATGCTGCATAACATATACTCCTTTTAGAAAATTCCAATCCAAATAAATATATTACAATATCTACAAATATATGAATTAAAGAATCTTATTTAATTATCTTCTTTTAGATTACTTTAAAACTTTATATAGTATTCTATTTTAATTAATTTCTTGGCTTTTGGGTCATATATCTTTGTACTTCTTGTAGTGGTTTTAGGTATTACAAAACATATATGTATCTTTTCAGACTACTTAATTTACAACACATTAAGTGAAGAAGCCTTAGAACCATTTACTTCCTTTTATTATCCCTTTTATGTTGTAGTTTTCATAGGTACACCACCTATAATCATTGAAGTTCCACCACAAGTGTTATATATTGTGCATTCAACAATGCGTATTTTTTTTAAAGTTAAGAGAAAATTAACGTACCCAGATATTTACCGTTTTCTCTCTTTGGCCTTTATTCTTGATGTTCCAATCTTCCTTCTGGTATCATTTCATTCCTGCCTGAAGAACTTGCTTTAGCATACCTCTTACAGCATGTTTGCTACTGAAAACTTATAGTTTTCCTTCATTTGGAATGACTTTCTTTTGTCTCATTCAGAGTATGTTTACCAGCTACAGAAAGCAGGCCTGACAGTTTTCTTTCAGCACTTTTTAGATGTTCCACTGCCCTCTGCCTCCAAGGCTGCTGGTTTGCAACCTGGTCTGTGTACACGGAGGGCAAAGAGAGACTGAAGAAAGGCAGGCCCTACAGGTAAGTTAGTGAGCAAGGGAACTTGGAGCCCCTGCCTGCAGAATCGTAAGGTTACATAGAGGCCTTAACTAGATTCAGCCACAGGTACCATCCAGGTGGTTCCAGCCACGTGTACTATCCAGGTGGTCTCAACACACATTTATCTCTTGAGGTTCTGCCCTTGAAAGTGGCTCAAGCTGTGGGAACGGAGGGCAGAAACCCCTTAATTCCAATTAAGGGAAGGAGAGAAGCCTCTGATTACACTTCATCGATCAGAGTCCATGTCCAAGCTCTTGGTGATCTCTTCCAATAATGGTTACTGATGAGAATCCATAGTTATTTACATTTTTGTTTTGTTGTAAGTAATGTGCCATTTTTCTCTGGCTACTTTTAAGAATTTTCTTTATTTTGGTTTTCAGTTTTCAGTGCTTTGTTAGTATTATCTGAGCATGATTTTCTTGAGTTTTTCCTGTGGAGTTTGTTGAGCTTCTTGACACTTAAATTTGTCTTTCACCAAATTTTGGAGATTTTGGCCAGTATTTCTTCAAATACATTATCTGAAGCATTTTTCATCTCCTTTCCTTCTGGGACTCTGTTGACATGAATGGATGTAGACTCTGAATATTGTCCCACAAAGTTCAAGACTCTTGGTTTATTTATTAATTTTTTTCAAACTTTATTTTCTCTGTGCTTCAGATGGGATAATTTCTATGCTAAAGTCACTCTCTCCTCATCTCCTTTGTGCTCTTGAGGCCATACACTGACATTTTTATTTCAGATATTATATTTTTCATGTCAAAACTATCATTCAATGTTTATAGTTTCTATTCCTCCCTGAGAACTTCTATATCTTCATCCATTTCAAGAGCATAATGTTAACTTACGGAGCACAGTTATAACTGCTTTATAGTTTTTGGTATTTCTAACATCTGAGGCATCTCAGGGTTGGCACCTCTTGATTGTTTTTCCTTAGAAAAATGGTTTCTTTTCATTTTTCTCTCACATTTCCTGATTCTTTGCAAGCCAGGAAACTTTTTTTTAAAGACTATTATTTTATAGCAGTTTTACGCTCACAGCAAAATTGGGAAGGTACAGAGATTTACCATATACCCCCAGCCCCATACATGCCTAGCCTTCCCCATTATCAACATCTCCCACCAGAGTGGTACATTTGTTACACTTGATAAATCTATATTGACACATCATAATTACCTAAAGACTGCAGTTTACATTAGGGTTCACTCTTGGTGTTGTGTATTCTGTGGATTTTGCCAAATGTATAATAATATGTTTCCATCATACAGAGTATTTTCAGTCTAAAAATGTTCTGTACTCCACTTATTCACCCCTCCCTGCAGCCAAATTTGGCAACCACTGAATTTTTTACTGTCTTCACAGTTTTGCAGTTTCCATATTTGGAATCATACAATATATAGCCATTTCAGATTGGCTTCTTTCCCTTGGTAATATGCATTGAAGGGTTCCTCCATGTTTTTTCATGGCTTGGTAGCTAATTTCTTTTTAGCTTTAAAAATATTACATTTCCTGGACATACCACAATTTATCCATTCACCTACTGAAAGACATCCTAATTGCTTCCAAGTTGTGGCAATTATGAACAAAGCAGCTATAAACATCCAAGTGCAGGTTTTTGTGTGGACATAAGTTATCAACTCCTTTGGGTAAATACCAAGGACCCAGCTGCTGGATGATATAGTAAGAGCATGTTTAGTTGAGAAATCATCAAACTGTCTTCCAAGGTGGTTATACCCCTTTGCATCCCCACCAGCAATGAATGAAATTTCCTGTTGCTCCACATCCTCAACGGTACTGCATGTTGTCAGTGTTCACTAAGTTCATTCACTTTGCTTTGTAATAACCATTTCACAATCATCTCGTAGATGACCTACAATTAGATTAGTTGCCTTGATTCTTAATAATCAGTAAGGGTCAGAGTGTGATGAAAATATCTATTTTTTTAATTTTTTGTTTTACTTAATGAATACTCATGAAAAATCATGCTTTGCTTCCTTCTAATCAAGGGCATGTGCTGTAACAGCTAGTATAGCTACCTACAAGAGTAATGAGAGGTACTTATGGGGTAATAAGCAATGCAAAATTTCCTCATTGTCAAGAAATGCAAAAGTTTCTCCACAATCCTGACATAGGTCATTAAGATTTACATATTTATGTATTTATACACTTATTCATTCACTTTGTCATTCATTAAAAAAATGTAAGCATTTTCACACTATACTTGGTAGTATAAGAAAATGTATGGTTGTTATTAACATGGGTTAGTTGGACAGAAGGACCACAAAAAGATGTATTAACTGGAGGATAAGAGATAAGGGAGGAAAGCTGGAAACCAGTGATGTATAGTCATTCCCCCTTTTCCACAAGCAAGGGATACATTGCAAGACCCCCAGTGCATGCCTGAAACAGCAAATTTTACTGAACCCTACATACACTATGTTTTTTCCCAAACATATGTACCTACGATAAAGTTCAATTTATAAATTAGGCACAGAAAGAGATTAATAACTAAAAATAGAACAGTTATAATGTGCTACAATTAAAATTATGTGAATGTGGTCTATTTCTCTCTCTGTCATAATATCTTATTTTACTGTACTTACCCTTCTTGTGAAGTGAGATGACAAAAATGCCTCTGATGAGATGAAGTGAGGTGAATGATGCAAGCACTATGATGTAGCATCAGGATAATTTTTCCAGACCGCAGTTGACTGCAGGTAACTGAAACCAGAGAAAGTGAAACTATGGTAAAGGGCGGGTGGGGGTTGGGAAGGAGGCTATTGTAGCTGCTAAAGAGATTTGCCTGGCTCTAGGGCTTAAATTGGGGCTGGTGAAGTTGGGAGGTAGCCTTTGGAGTTAGAAACCACCAGTATAGTCTGGAGTTAATTACCTTTCTGAGAGTCAATTGAGAGGGAGCCTTTTTTTCCAGAGGTTTTTTTTTTTTCTTGGTCCCATTAAATGTGAAATAGAGAAAATAATACTGTTTACTCAGGGTTGTTCTGAATATTAAATGATCTTATAGTGACTAACATATAGTAAGTTCTCAATAAATGGCATTTATCCTAGTTCTTAAACTTTTTGTTTAAACAGTTGTACTGACATATGGATATTAGTGCAAATTTTAAGTGTACATTGAACATCTGTGAAACAAGCCTGCAAATGTCAATATTAAGCTTAAAGACACCAAATACTTCAGATTTGGGGTTTTTAGGACTCTGTTGGGGTACTATTTTAAGATTAGACTTCAAATAATATGGGCAAATAATTAGCCACCTAGTACATGGCATGGATATTCAAATAAGTATAGACATATTTTGTTTTGTCTTGGTCATATGGGAACAGATCGCAAATGGCAACCTGCTCACTAGATCTGTGGTTATTGTTCCACAAAGTGTTAGTCCAGATAGTATTTTGGTTTTTTTTGCTTTTACTTTTAAATAAAGTCAATTTCAATACATAAAACTGGGTACCTTTGTGCAAATCTATTTCCATATTCAAAAAATCTGAAGATCTGGTAAGTATGAAACTGCATTCTTAGATGACTCTGATTTGAATGGGCTGTGTCACAGGCCTCCTTGAAGTGGAGCTTGAAAACTCCAAATTTCCTATTAATTAGCGGTCGACCCTCTGTTATTTCCACTACACTGAACAAGAGTGTAGGTTTCCTATTATCATCAACTTTTCAATCATTTATTTTGTCCATATGTGACTCTTAAGATAATGAAATTTGCACAATATGCACATGTGTGCACATGCACACACACACACACACACACACACACTGACACTAAGGCTTTCAATTGTGAAGTTAGAAAAAAAAAATCTGTTATATTTCTTTTCCTTCTACTTTGTTTGGTCAGAAGATCTCTATAAGCATCCAAGTCTAATGCTGATTAATAGGCCATTGCTTCTCAAAGTTCACTGTGCATGTGAACATCCCGAGGACCTTATTAAAATGCAAATTTTCATTTCCTATGTCTGGAGAGTGCCTGAGACTCTGCATTTCCAATCAATTCTAAGATGATGCTTATGGGGCAGGGTGGGGTCTCAGTAGCATACTTTGTATCCCAGGAAGCCTTCAGGGTCTTCCTCAAACAGTAGTGTCGTTGTTCAAAATAAACCAAATGAAAAAGCTCTCTATCCTATGAGAGACTTTAAGAGGACTTAAATAAAAGCAATTTTTTTAAAGGATCATTTTGGATACAAATAAGATACTTTCTTAACTATTTGTATAAATATGGTTATTTCTAGCAGATATTGATGGATATACATTGACTGACAACTACATGGGGATCTAGAAAATAAAGAATACACAGTAACGAATCATGAAGGACTTAGAATTTGCTATATCAATTCATGATTTTCCAATTACTACATCTGTCACAACTGAGGACTTCTACCCTAGATACTGGTTAGAGTAGGAGACAAGTGAGAAAGCTCAGTCTTTGAAGCCAGTGGGTTCTGAAATGTTCTTTTTGCCTTCAGTTACTAGGTCTAATTTCCCAATCACATGGTAGCTAGATGAACCTTACCATGAGCATAAACACTAGTCTCCAGCCTTGGTAGTAACCTCGAATATGTGGGCCTGGTCTATATGACTTAGGGCCTGTCTTTGTTTACTTCATCACCTATTCTTTCAAATATCTGACAGGGACTGCTGTGTTCCAGGTACTGAGAATATAAAGCAGAGTACGACACAGTATTTTTCCTCTGACAACTTCCAGCCTGGTTTCCAAGTGCAAGCTGAGTTCTGCTAACCTCCTGTCTGGAGATGGTGATGTTGCCTCGGTCTCACCAGGCCCTTTCTCCAGGATCTAGTCTTTTGTATTTGATCTTCTTGGGATTCCATTCCACCTAATATGGACCATTTTGAACATTAAAACTCTTACCGTGAATATTTTCACTACCTGGGTAGAGACGTCTGTTGCCATTTACTATCTCTATATAAAATCTTCTGGAATAGAAATCCTGACCCCAATCAGATATACATTTTAATAACAAAATCTGCTTTGAATCTCTATTTGGGGCCAATGGCACCCTTCTCAGGCATAGCTTTAGAGTCCAGTTAAGCTTAGCCTTGACTCTTCCTGACTTACTCTTTCTTCTTACCTCTCTCTACCAGAGCTAACCCATGCAATACAAAATGAGTGTGAAAAACTAACCTTTTTAATGTTATCCCATCTCTGGACATTTTATCATCATATTGGATAGGAGTCATAACGGTTCTCTCTCTCCCTTTTCCTTCCCTGTTTTATCTCTCTTGATAAATGAGAAAATCTTGCTTCCTCAGCTGTACATAGAATCCTGAAATGAAACACACTATGCTGATTAATAGCCATGATTATATCTAGATTACAAAATATGCACATACATGAAGCAAAAAGAATATGGGTGAAAGGGAAGGGGTAGATTATTTTTATCATAATTTGGTTAAGCTCTTCCTACCTGAGCCACTTGATTACTGTTATATATGCACCATTTTCTCTATCCTGGTCCCAAGAGTTATATGAATATATTTTAAACCTGGGTGCATTTTAATACCATTAGTCAAGTGCTACAGAGTGAAACAGGAGCACTTGGGAAGTTTTGGAATAGGATGAATTTGGTGCTTGTTCAGCATATTGAAAGCAACATTCCTAAAACACCAAAAAAAATAAATAAAGTATTCAGACAGCAAAGTAAAGACCTTAAACTTGGTAAGAAGAATATTTGAGCTATGTATAAAGCATAACTTACACATATGTGCTCTTGAGTTTTGAGGGAATGAATCATTATGTACAATATTTCCTTACCCAGAGTTTACTTTCCCCTTGAGTCAAAAATAAGAATGAAAAAAACCCAGAGTTTACTTTCCCCTTGAGTCAAAAATAAGAATGAAAATGAGTGTTCATCATTTTCTTTCTTTAATTTTTTCCCTAGCAATTCTTTATATTATTTTCTAATATTGTTCTGGGCTTTCTAGACAATAATCAAGATTTTGATATGAATAGGTCATTTTAATGTCAGCTCCTTACTAAACCATTATTACATTTTTTTTTTCTCTGTTGTCTCCTTCCTCGAGTAAACCTGACAGGAAGCATTTCCACAAGAGCCTGTTCCTAGAGAAATTAAGGTCAGTGAAAGGTCAAATCAAGTGGTAGCAAATTTAGAAGGGAGGATGAATGATGCATTTCTCAACTACAACAGGGGAAGCAAGTTGCACTATATTTTTTTGTTTTTTTTACAGAATTTAAAAAAGTATAGTGCTTACATATAACAGAATGCAAAATAATCTTTAATATGCTGGTTTGTTTTAATAACATATGTATTTATGTTGAAACTGGTTAATTTTTCTGAGAAACATAGATGGCAGATGGAGAATTTGAAAGAACCACAATTGAGTAATTGAATTATAAACTTATTTAAAGATAAAGTTCAAACAGAATCAAAATTAGATGTTGAAGAAAAGTGACAACCATATAAACAAGGAACCGTATTATCTTATAAGAATGGTCTTCCTTCTACCAATGACATCATCATCTTATGGTCACTCAGGTGTGAAACCTAGTTGACTCACCTAACTTCTCTACAATCCACCTAGTCCAGTTGATAAAGCCCCAAATCTTCTGTCATAAATGTTCTTCCTTGCTTGAAATCCTTCAGTATTTCCAAACAATGATACCAGAGATTCTTCATCTTTATACTACATAAATATCACCTAGTTACTTGATTTAAATGTAGATACCAGACACTGTAGACATTCTTTTTGAGAACTGGAATCAGGGTCAATATTGTGTTTTAAGAAGTACTATCTGGTAATTCTAATGCAGGTGGTCCAAAGTTTACACTATGACTAGTGTTTTTCTATAGTATACAGTTTAAGCACAGCCTTCCCCAATTCAAGGCAGAAAGGCCATCTCTAACCATATCTCTGAAACTCAGAATAAGCAAGGGGTGTTTTTTTAAATTATGTTGGGATTTTCAAATATACAACTAGTGGCTCACCAGTTACCCATATTATTAAATTCTCACTCCCTATAGTGTGGTCACGATCTATCAACATAGTAAGATGTTACAGAATCATTAACTGTATTCTCCATGTTCTACTACCATCCCTGTGACCAACATATATTGTGATTGTGAATTACAGTGCCCCTTTATCCCCTCCACCCCCACCCACCGCAACCATGCCCCCTTGGTAACCACTAGTCCCTTCTCAGTGTCTATGAGTCTACTGTTTTTCTGGTCCTGAATTTCCACTTCATTTACAGCTTCTTCAACCTGTGATAATCTGCTATTAAATCCCTCCATTGTATGTTTCATTTCAGATACTGTATTCTTCAGCTCTGAGCGACTCTTTTGCAAGTCTTCTATCCTTTTGTTGAAGTCCTCCCTGAGATCTTGAACATTTTTCTGTAGATCTATGAGCATGTTTATGACTTTTAGTTTGAAATATCCATCAAGAAGCTTGGTGATTTGTTTCATTCAACCCTCTTTCTGGTATTTTGACTGTTGTTTTGTTTGGAACATATTCCTGTACCTCATTTTGTCAGGGTTTCTGTGTGTCTTCCTTTGGAGTAATAGCTTTATGAAGGAGGTGCCCTCTAGTGCCCAGAAGCTCAAGACTCTTTACTTTCCAGTGCAGGAGCCCCAGTTGTTGGTGTGGAGTGGGCAGGGCTGACTTTCTGTCTGGCCTGTAGTGGTCTGATTCAAGGCAAGCGGTTTTCTTTGGCTACATCTTTGTGATCAGTGCAGAAGTCTCTGTTGGTGTTGCTGTGAGAGGGACCATCCTCTGCCTGGCCTGCAGCAATAGTGGTGACTGCAGTGTTAATGGTGTAGGTGTGCTGATGTGTGGCTCTGACCAGGCCCATTGCACAGGACCTGGAACCCACAGGGAGGAATGATCTCTTGGGGTTAGCGTCTGCAGGTATCTCCTGTGTTGGGCTGAAACAGAGCTCAGAAAGCTGGGAGATTCTCCCTCTGCCTACCTGGCAGGAAAGTATGACACTACTTCCAGGCCAAGTGGGTTGTCTGCTGGCCATGCATGCAGGGAGAAGCCTGGGGCTGCATTGCCAGTGAGGGGAATGGAGCGTCGGGGGCTCCTGAGAGTTCCTGATCTGTTGGGCTGAGGGCATGCTGGGGAGGTATAATCCACCTGCCCTTTCTCCTGAGAAGAGAGCTCTGTCCAGCACTTGCCCTTCTGGCACCCCTCTGACCGCTGGGAAGTCTTTCAAACTGTCCACTTTGCTTTCATCTCAGGGCCACAGGTGGAGCATGCCTGGTCTCCACAAGTGGCTGGAATCTCAGCCTCCCTGAGTCTTCCACCTGTCTTTGTTGTCTGGTCCCACTAATCACCAGAGCACCATGTGATGTGGGCTTGTGATGCCTGAGCAGCTCTCCAGGGCCAAGTGTTCAGCGATCCTGTGCTCCTACCGCCACCCTGATCCATTTCTCTTCCTCCCACCTGTAGGCTGGAGTGCGGGGAGGTCTTGGGTCCCACTCTATTGGCTTTTCTCCTTTACCCTTTTCTGTGAGGTCTGTATGCAAGTTCTTAAGCTAAATAATTATTTTCACTCTCCCCAAAACACTAAAGCTTTGATTCCAAAAATCTTTGCTGTGTTCAGCTATAGTTAGAGTACCATGTCCTCAATTATTTGTCTGCCAAATGTCTGTTCGCCTTTATGGGTACAGATCAATTCCTGTAATCCCCCATAGATGTTTTCATTGACATTAGATCCTATGACGTTTTATTTCCATTATATATGTTTTATATATTTTAATATATTTTATATCTTTTAATATATTTTGCATCAGTAGTGTTCATGGTAGTACATGCATCATTATCAGGTAAATCAAGTTTCTGAAGAGTACACAGCAGGAGAGATTTTATGGAGTCATTGCTTGTATCCCTAATATACTTAATTGTTTTTATATATTGTATATTGTTTTGCAAATTAATCTTATTGAGAACATCATTGTGTTTTATATTTGTACTGGTTCTTCTCCTACTCTCTTTTTAATAATTGTCTTCCCTTGCTTTAAGAATTAAAGTATGGCTCTGACTCATCAAGAATCTTCCTATAGGCCAATGAGGGGCAAACAAAATATAAGACTAACTATTGTTGTCCAAGAAGCCTGCTTTAGGGAAGGCACCATCCCTCTGGGAAGGCTTCATGACTTCCTCTGGCTCTTGCACATATCTATTCAGGGTGGGGCATGGTACATAGAGTGGGATATGTAAAATGTAGTTAGAGTGTTTTCAATTAAATTCAGGTATACAGTACTGGAAAGTGGAATAGTGGAAACATTCACAATTCTATTTTCATGACATTAACAATGCATCTACTAGCAATTGTAGAAAAGTGGCTCATTTATGAGATAGCCTCAAAGTTACTATAAGATAATTCCTCTTCTTTTTTTAAAAATCAAAAAGTTTTATTAAAGACATTCCCTGTTTTATGCTGCTAATAACTACAAAATAATTTAAGTTGTACTCCTAAAAGCAGAATAGCAAACCAAGTCACTTAGAAAAACTCCTAAAACACTCCTAGTTTTATGTGTCTATTTTGGCTAATTTCAACTCCATAGACAATTCATCTCTAAGAGACAGAGTACTGGATGTGATTCTAAGATATTAGTTTCAGTAAAGCATATATATATATATATATATATACATATATATATATATATATGTATATATATATGTGTGTGTGTGTGTGTGTATCTTTTATAGGCTACACACACACACACACACATATATATATATATGACATTGCCACATCAGATGGCCTGCCATGTTTATCTACTTTATATTTAGATATTTATATTTAGAAGGCTTTCCAGCACTTCAAATATGTGCCAAAAAGAAAAAAAAGAAACTAAATTGATGGTGAGCTATTCTCATTCTAGCAGTAAATCATATTCTTATATTGATATTAAAAAACTACAAAAACATTTTTAGTCTCTAACAGAATTATTTCTAGTATTTTCTTTTTACATCTAATAATGAACAAAATTTTTAATAGCTGTGCTTTTGATCAGTTCTATTTTAAAAACTATTGTATCAATAATAAAATCCAAAACTTTTACCTTGGAACATCATTGTCATAGCAGACAAAAGGTTAAATATTATATATGCATAAACATAAAAGCTTAAACTATTTATACTTAATAAAAAATTAGGTAATTGAAAATGTATAATGCATCATTATCGAAAGTCCTCTTTTTGGAGTATAGAGCAAAAACACTATGAGCACTACTTTATATATTTTTTAATTATTTATTCATACACATGTCTCTATTATTTTAAGTTACTCATCCATTTTTCTCTCTTATGTTCTATTGCAATGAGGGAATTGCAAGCTATTGATGGGTATGGATTTTCTTTCATATTTTAGGCTTTTTCACTGATAATGAAAAATGTATATTCATAAATTATTGTTAAATTGTAACAAATATTGACCTTATTTCTAAGAGCAAATACAACTCATCTTTACCTATATTGAAGACATAAAATATTGAAAACAGACCTAAGCTAAAAAAGAAAAGAATAATGCTCAGAGAAAAAGCAAACTTTCCTTCCAGTGGCAGCTAAATTTTGAAACAAAGTTCCAGTCAAGCAAGTATTTACGTCTTTTTAGCAAATCTTACATCTAAAACTACAAAGAGACTTTCAAAATCAAGAACACTATGAAATAGAAAACATGAGTTTAAGTCCTAGCTCTACCACTTATGTGGTGTGACCTTAAAAAAGCAAATCTTCTGTTTCTTGAACCAAAACAAGTGAACAGTTATATGTAATTAATTAAACATATTTTAGGTAAAAATGCAAATAAATGTTTTCACCATAAGGAGTTATTATTGTAGTGTAGAGCAGAGCACATTGAACTCTACCAAAGACAAGTCAATTTCCTGGGCATCTTTTGAAATACATCTTTTTTAGGTAGGAAAAAATGGAAAACAAATGGGTTTTTAATTCATCTACAAAATACAGAGTTGGGAAAGAAACATTATCTATTCTTTTAAGCCTTAAGAAATGAGCGCATTAGAGACCCGAGTGTATATAGTGCAAAATAACATAATTATGGATATTTTAACATTTGATGTTTGACACACCTGGTATGACCACTGAATTTACACTGAGCCTGAAGATTCATAAATGAGCAGATCTGCCATGCTTCTGTCTATTCTGGAACCTTCTATGAAAGTTTGGACTCAACACAGGACAAACTCTTTGTAACTCTATGCCAAATGTAGTAAAAAAACATGTCAACTTTAACCTGTCCTCATAGACATTTGTAATCTTTCTGGTTAGCTGCTATTGGAAATGACATCCCATTTTCATTTCCCCTCCTGCCACATTATCAAGTAAGCTTGTTCAACCTCAAATTCATCACAGCATGACAGCGGAAAGATTTGTTCCCACGTTTTCAACCATCATTTCCTGACTTCTCAGTGAGAAATTAATATCTTTGCCTATACATTTTTGGCAATATCATTTTTCAGAAGTCATGCAATTACATAATTCTTTTGGCAATGTTAGCAGAGAAAAATACTTAGCAACTCGGATGTAATTCAAATTCAGTTTGGAGGCTTTTACCCTCTTGACTGATAGCTTGGTAGGATTCTTCTAACAAAGGCCAAAACTAAAGTGTCACTGGAATATATTTGAGCTTGGTTCATTATACTATTAGGTTTTGAATAATATTAACACTAAGTGATATTTATCATTATGTTTAACATTTTACATTTATTAGAGTGCCATGAAACCTCATGCTTAAAAGAGGAGACAAATCATGTTATCTATAAGGTTAAAAAAGGGAAATAACTCATTATCTAATATGTTTATAGTTGTTAATTATACATTCTTCTTCTAAAGACCAATTATGGAGAGAACCTCTGAATATTAAGGATAGGAATTTTCAAGACTCTATTGGAATTCAATGAACTCTACTAGAAAGTCACAAATTTGTAATAGCAAAGGGCAATCTTCTCTAGCAGTGTGTGTGTGTGTGTGTGTGTGTGTGTGTGTGTGTATGTCATACATATATACAATATATATATGGCAAAAACACTGGCTGTAGTTCCTTCTCTGATAATGTTTTCTGTCACGTCTCTGAATTTTCTGTACACATGGATGGATTTTGAGCATATAGATTACCTTCTGCAGTAATCTTTTATGTTTGAAATATTATTATTATTACTATTTTAACTCAGCTGTTCCACAGTAAACCAGAAGGGGCAGGATGAACAGATCTGTTATCAAATCATTCTAAGGGTAGTGCCCCATATAATGAAGATTCAGTGTCTGGGAGACAGAATATCCATCAACTAGAATAAAAACACTAATAAAGATATGGTAGCACCAGTATATTCTATATTCCATTCATATACTTATTTAAATTGGGATGAAAGCTCATCCATTATAACCAGAAGACAACTGACAGTCTAATAAACTTAAGAACAAATCCAGTAAGTAATCACATGCTACTAATGGTAAGCATCTGTCTTTAGCACAACTTGACCCTAATTTTTAAAAGTCAAAATGATGGATGCATCAAAAGTGAAAGTGATATGGCAAGAAAAAAGAAATACAGCCAGGAGAATGCTTGGGAATTCAGGCTGAACCTGTTGATCATGGGAGGAAGATTTCAGAATGTAACCTGAGCTGAACTCAAGTTCTCAAGTTCTTTTTGGCAGAGTTTTCAGCAAATAAGAGTGAATTTGCTTCAATACAGCTCCATTTACTAAAACATGTGGAAGCTACTACTTTTAATGACTTTATTAGAATTTTATCTAAGGTCCTAAAAATATGAGAATACTCTCTTTCTAACCATTAATGCACCCATAGCTTAGACAGCTTTTTTATGTCAGGTATCAAAATATTTTAATTTTTATTTATTCTTATTTCCCTCCCATGTTTTAAATTTCATATTAGGGAACTGAAAATTTTATTTTCCATTCATTACTAGCGAGGCAATAAAACCCAACAGCCAGAGCAAGCCTAATTTGGAAGGAGGCAGGAGAGAAATTGAGAGCACATGGCTTCTTAAAGCTGTAGAAGGATATCAGGATTGAGGGTCAGTCATATTTCTGCCAGACACATTCATGGATTGCCTCTTGGTATTTCTCAGTGTGGCTCAGCCCAGCATTGAAAGTAGTAGAAACCCATGGCAAATAGCTATAGTTATTTCTTCGCATCCCTGAAGCTAGCCTCACATTTCAGAAAAAGGCATGTATTCAGCCACTCCATAGAGATTTGTTAATGGAATCTCTGAGGATAAAGGCAACAGGGAACCTCTTAGGATCAGGCAGCAGGGAAGACGAACATCATATTCTGCATGTCTCTGGAGAGAGCATTTAGAACCCCTCTCAAGGCAAAGGGAGGACTAGACTCTATTTAGTGAATCTAATAGTGACAGGCCCTTTGGTGAAATAAGGAAATTCAGAATTAGAGGGAAGAAGTCAAATTAGGCTTTTTATTTATTACATTTTATAGAGGCAAAATACTTTAATTATAAAACTAATTTTGTGTAAATATATTGCATGCTGTTTGTGGCATAGTAGACAAACTGAAGAAATTTTTCTGTACTATATACTACTACTATGTCATGTAAATATATATATATATATACACAAATGTATAACATATGTTCTTCTCTAATATATATTGTTTATTAGCATGTATGGTTCCCTCTTGCAGTACTTCAGCATTCTGAGGTAACAAAGAAGACAGAGCCTATTCTCTCTCACTGCATCTTAGAAAGGTTTCTTGATCTTTTATTGCTACAACTATTATGGGAGCAGAGGCAGCAATTTCTCAAGGCTAGTTCCAAAAGGATTAAATGTGACCAAAATTTATATAAGTCAAAGTTTCCATATTCTGTTACAACCATATAACAGCATCTTCTCAAGCGTACCTCCCATCACTCGAACAGAAACTAGTGGGGCTATTACTACCAAAAGACCTAAAAGGAGGCATGTTTGCCTTGCAATTTTGACTGCAAAACAGGAAAAGAATTTCAATAGTGAAGGTCTCACATAGCAATTGGTTGTTTTGTGGGTGCTTGGTATACTTTGTTTACAAAATAACCAGAACATTTCCTGAAATACTCAGTTACTCTCCCTATTTCAGCTGCAAGAGTGAAATCTGAGTTTTCTTCTGTGGCCTGTATCAGGAGAGCAAATGAATCTCAATCTTAAATTTAAAATAAGGAAAAATGTTAAAGGAAATTTATGACAAAAGAATGAAATTTCTCTGATGTAGAATCTATTACTGTTATCCTTGCCCTGTCCCTCCACTGTGTTTTGGGAACAGATATCTTGATACTTGTGTTTCACAGGTCCACAAATTATGCCCAGGGTAGATAAGACCCCAAATCTCACTTATACCTGATATACTTGATCTAGGGGATTTAGATGATAGGAAGTGGGACTGTTGAGATGATGACAATTCAATGAAAGTTTGGATTGATGCTGTAAATGGATTGAGAGTTCAGAAACCTCTTGATGGGATGAATAAATATATATACACAGAAATGTATAGTGTATATTATTCTCTAATATCTATTATTTATTAGCATGTATGGTTCCCTGTCTTGCAGTACTTCAGCATTCTGAGGTAACAAAGAAGACAGAGCATGTTCTGCTCACTGTATCTTTGAAAGATTTAAGTATACATCTTAGAATGTATTTTTCATTCTGGATGGACACGAATGGCTCGGATCCAGAAGACAGGCTGTGGTAGGCAGAACAAAGACTCTAAATAACATTCATATGCTAATTATCAGATTTTAGGAATGTGTTACTTATTTGGCAAAGAGACTTTGAATGTATGATTAAATGAAGGAACTTGAGTAGAGGAGATTACCCTGGATTTTTTGGGTGGGCTCAATAGGTCCTTGAATATTAAAAAAAAAAAAAATTCTGGCCAGTGTTGGAGGAAGATGTGATTGTGCAAGAATGGTCAGAGATGCAATGTTGCTGGCTTTGAAGATGGGAGGAGACCATGAGCCAAGGATTGTGGAGGACCTTTTAGAAGCTGGAAAAGACAAGAAATGGATTCTGCCCTAAAGTTTCTAGAAAGGAACGTAGTCCTACACATTAGTTTTAACTTAGTAAGACCCATGTCAGACTTCTAACACACAGAACTTTCAGAGTAAATCTGAGTACTTTTATGCCACTAAATTTGTGTTAAATTGTTACAACACAAATTGAAAACTACTACAAATAATAATAGAAACTAGTCATAGAGATTATATATATACAGTATATGCAGAGACATGCCATATATAATCATTTTTAGTTGACATTCCCCAACTTATCCAATATACCTTTATCATATTTTTTCCTAATTCCATCAGGAATATATGATTTTACCCTTCCCTGTACTCCATCTACTTTGTTTATAATAAACTTTCAATAGCCTTTAACTTCCCTATTGAATTTTATACTTGCTAATGGCAGAGTTGAAGCTTATACATCTTTGCTGCTATTTTAGATTCTGGTATATACTCTTATTCACTCAATAACTATACAGAAGAAATACATTTTACACTCTATACAATCTATACAATCTTTTTCTACTTTTTTCTTTTTTTTATTAAAGTTCCATTGATATACAATCTTATGAAGTTTCACATGAACAACACTGTGGTTTCAAAATTCACTGATATAATCAAGTCCTCATCCCGCATTGCAGTCACTGTCCATCAGCAAAGTAAGATGATACAAAGTCATTACTTGTCTTCTCCGTGCTATACTGCCTTCCCCGTGACCTACCTATATTGTGATTGCTAATTATAGTACCTCTTAAACCCCCTTCTCCCTCCCTACCCATCCACCCATCCCAACCCCTTCCCTTTGGTAGCCACTAGTCCCTTCTTGGAATCTGTGAGCCAGTCGCTGTTTTGTTCCTTCAGTTTTGCTTTTTTATACACCACAAATGAGTCAAATCATTTGGTACTTGGCTATCTCTGCCTAGCTTATTTCAGTGAGCATAATACCTTCTAGATCCATCCATATAGTTTCAACTGGGAGAACTTGTTTTCTTTTTATGGGTCAATAATATTCCAGTGTGCATATGTATGTACCACTTCTTCTTTATCCATTCACCTATTGATAGACACTTAGGTTGCTTCCATATCTTGCCTTGATGATAAACATAGGGGTGAATGTCTTTTCAAATCAGAGATCTTGTTTTCTTTGGGTAAATTCCTAGGAGTGTAATTACAGGGTCAAATGGTATTTCTATTTTTAGTTTTTTGAGGAATCTCTGTATTGCTTTCCACAATGGTGGAACTAATTTACATTCCCAGCAGCAGTATAGGATAGTTCTCCTTTCTCCACATCCTCACCAGCATTTGTTCTTACTTGTCTTTTGGATGTTGGTAATCCTAACTGGTGTGAGGTGAAACCACATTGTGGTTTTTATTTGCATTTCCCTGATAATTAGTGATGTGGAGCATCTTTTCATGTGCATGTTGGCCATTCGAATTTTTTCTTTAGAGAAGTGTCTGTTCAGATGCTCTGCCCTTTTTTAAATCCAGTTATTTGTTTTTTGAGTGTTGAGATGTATGAGTTCTTTATATACTTTGGATGTTAACCCCTTGTCAGATATGTCATTTACAAATATATTCTCCCATACTGTAGGATGCCTTTTTGTTCTGCTGATGGTGACCTTGGCTATACATAAGCTTTTTAGTTTGATGTAGTCTCACAAGTTCATTTTTGAATTTGCATTCACTGACCAAGGACATGTGTTCAGGAAAAAGTTGCTCATGTTTATATTCAAGAGAGTTTTGCCTATGTTTTCTTCTGAGTTTTATGATTTCATGACTTACATTCAGGTCTTTGATCCATTTTGAGTTTACTTTTTTGTATGGAGTTACACAATAATCCAATTTCATTTGCTTACATGTAATTGTCCAGTTTTCCCAGCACCAGCTGTTGAAGAGGCTGTCATTTTCCCATTGTATATTCATGGCTCCTTTATCATATATTAATTGACCATATATGTGTGGGTTTATATCTAGGTTCTCTATTCTATTTCATTAATCTATACATCTGTTCTTTTGCAAGTACAAATTGTTTTGATTACCGTAGCTTCGTAGTAGAGCTTGAAGTTAAGGAACATAATACCCCCAGCTTTGTTTCTTCTTTCTCAGGATTATTTGGCTATTTGAGGTCTTTTGTGGTTCCATGTGATTTTATAACTATTTGTTCTAGTTCATTGAAGAATGATATTGGTATTTTGATAAGGATTGCATTGAATCTGTAGATTGCTTTAGGCAGGATGGCCATTTTGACAATATTAATTCTTCTTATCCATCAGAATGGGATGTATTACCATTTATTGGTATCTTCTTTAATTTCTCTCATGAGTGACTTGCAGTTTTCAGGGTATAGGTCTTTCACCTACTTGGTATTTTATTCTTTCTGATGCAATTGTAAATGGAATTGCTTTCCTGATTTCTCTTTCTTCTAGTTCATTGTTAGTGTGTAGGAATGCAGCAGATTTCTGTGTATTAATTTTGTATCCTGCAACTTTGCTGAACTGAGTTATTAGTTCTAATAGTTTTTTGGTGGAGTCTTTAAGGTTTTCTATGTACAATATGATGTCATCGCAAACAGAAATTTAACTTGTTCCTTACCAATCTGGATGCCTTTATTTCTTTGTGTTGTCTGATTGCTGTGGCTAGGACCTCCAGTACTATGTTAAGCAAAAGTGCTGAGAATGCCCATCCTTGTCTTGTTCTCAATATTTTCATATATGGCCTTTATTATGTTGAGGCACTTGCCCTCTATACTCATTTTGTTGAGAGTTATATCATGAATGAATGAATTTCTGTCAAATTCTTTTTCAACATCTATTGAGATGATCATATTATTTTTGTCTGTCTTTTTGTTGATGTGTTGTAATGATGCTGATTAATTTTTCAATATCGTACAATCCTTGCAATGCTGGAATAAATTCTACTCATCAAGATGGATGATATTTTTAATATATTTATGAATTCAGTTTGAGTTTGGTAGTATTCCCTCCTCTTCTACTATTTGGAATACTTTAAGGAGGATGAGTAGTAGTTCTTCTCTAAATGTTTGATACAATTCAGTCGTGAGGCCTTGTCCAGGAGTTTTGTCCTTAGGTAGTTTTTTGATTACCAACTCAATTTCATTGCTGGTAATTGGTCTGTTCAGATTTTCTGTTTCTTCCTGGGTCAGTCTTGGAAGGCTGCATTTTTCTAGAAAGTTGTCATTTCTTCTAGGTTGTCCAATTTGTTGTCATATAATTTTTCATAGTATTCTCTATAATTCTTTGTATTTCCATGGTGTCCACCAAGACTTTTCCTTTCTCATTTCTGATTCTGTTTATGTGTATTATAGACTCTCTTTTTTTCTTGGTAAGTCTGGCTAGGGGTTTATCTATTATGTTTATTTTCTCAAAGAACCAGCTTCTGGTTTCACTGATTCTTTCTAATGTTTAATTTTTCTCAATTTTATTTATTTCCGCTCTGATCTTTATTATGTCCCTTCTTCTACTGACTTTGGGCCTCATTTTTTCTTCTTTTTCTAGTTTCATTAATTGTGAGTTTGGACTGTTCATTTGGGATTGTTCTGTTTTCTTGAGGTAAGCCTGTACTGCTATATACTTTCCTCTTAGGACTGCTTTCACTGCATCCCACAAGTTTTGGGTTGCTTAGTTGTTTTCATTTGTCTCCATATATTGCTTGATCTCTGTTTTTATTTGGTCAAGGATCCATTGATTATTTAGGAGTATGTTGTTAAGCCTAGATGTTTTTGTGTGCTTTTTGTTTTCTTTGTATGATTTATTTCTATTTTCATACCTTTGTGGTCTGAGGAGCTGTTTGGCACAATTTCAATCTTTTTGAATTTGTTGATGCTCTTTTTGTGGCCTAGTTTGTGATTTATTCTGGAAAATGTTCCATGTGTACTTGAGATGAATGTGTATCCTGATGATTTTGGATGGAGTGTTCTGTAAATGTCTATTAGGTCCATCTATTTTAATGCATTGTTCAGTGCCTCTGTCTCCTTAGTTATTTTCTCTCTCGTTGATCTGACTTTTGGTGTGAGTAGTGTGTTGAAATAATAAGAATGTGCTGCATTCTCTTTCCCTCTTTAATTCTGCATTTGTTTCACATATTTAGGTGCTCCTATATTGGGTGCATAGATATTTATAATGGTTATATCCTCTTGTTGGACTGATCCCTGTTCCATTATGTAATGTCCTTCTTCATTTCTTCTTACTTTCTTTGTTTTGAAATCTACTTTGTCTGATACAAATACTGTAACTACAGTTAAATTTAGGGTGATTATCAATAGATATGTATTTAATGCCTTTGTAGGGCTAGATTTGTGGTTACCAAAGTTTCATGGATGCTTCCTTACCATCTAACAGTCTATCTTAAATTGTTTATTACTCTATTTCAAACACAATCTAATGGTTCTTTTTTTTCTCCCCTTCTTTTTCCTTTTCTACTTTGTATATATTAAGTGTCATATTCCATATTCTTTTTGTATGCCTTGACTAACTTTGTGAGTAGTTGATTTAACTTTATATTTGATTAGTGATTAATTCATCTTCTACCTTTACTGTGAGTTTCTCTGGTGACAGATACTTTGCCACTAGAGCAGTCCCTTTAAAATTTCTTGTAAAGCTGGTTTGGTGGTGTGAATTCCCTCAATGTTTGCTTATCTAGAAATTGTTTAATCCCTGCTTCAGATTTAAGTGATCATCTTGCTAAGTAGAGCATTGCTGGTTGAAGGCCATTCTGTTTCATTACACTAAATATATCACAAATATATCACACCACACCCTTCTGGTCTGTAAGGTTTTTGCTGAGAAGTCTGCTGATAGCCTGATGGGGTATCCTTTATAAGTGATCTTTTTCCTCTCTATGGCTGCTTTGAATACTCTCTCCTTGTCTTTGATCTTTCTGATTGCAATTATTATATGTCTTGGTGTTGTCTTTCTAGGGTTCCCTGTGTTGGGAGATCTGTTCACTTCCATGACCTGAGTGACTATTTCCATCTCCCAGTTAGGGAATTTTTCAACATTTACTTACTCAAAGAGATTTTCCATCCCTTTTTCTCTCTCTTCTTCTTCTGGTAACCCTGTTAATATTGTTCCATTTGGATTGGTCACAAAGCTCCCTTATTATCCTTTCATTCCTAGAGATCCTTTTTTCTCTGGGCCTCAGCTTGTTTTTCTGTTCTTTAATTTCTATTTCATTTACCATCTCCTCTACCTTATTTAATCTACTTTTAAATCTTTCCATTGTACATTTCATTTCATACACTATATTTTTCAAAGTTTCTGTCTCTTTGTTGAAATCCTCCCTGAGACCTTGAATATTTTTCTGTAGTTCATGGAGCATGATATGACTTTTATTCTGAAATCTGTATCAAGAAGATTGGTTATTTTAGTTTCACGAAACCCTCTTTCTGTTTTCTTCTTGTAATTTTGTTTGGACCAAATTCCTTTGCCACTTCATTTTTTTTTGTTTCTTTTCTTGTATTGCCCTTTTCTGTGAGTTCTTCTCTTTTCCCCCAGAGGTAGGCTGTCTATTCTGCAGTCTTCAGGTCACTTTTTCAGGATTAGTTGTATTTGCTATATTTTCATGTTTTATGTTATTTTGGGAAGAGGTTTCTCCCTCACTTCTCATGCTGCCATCTTTTCTCCACCCACAATCTATACAGTCTTTACTTAAATAGTCAATAAGTTAGACTCTGTCACTCTGCACCCATTCATTCTTCATCTTAAACCTATAGTTTGCTTTTGAACAAGTGTTCTCAGATGGGAAACTGATTAAAATTTTACTTCCTTATATTCTTATATCATTGCTAGTTATTTTTATTAATGCCTCTTTTTGTTTTAGAATCAGGAAATATTAGTGCTTTTAAGCTCACCCTGCTTTAATTTTATGTATTTGCTTTTAAGAATAATGGCATTATTTTTACTGGAAAAAATATGAACATTTAAAAACATTTAACAATATAAAAAGCATAAAAAACAAAATTAAAAACTCTGTACCCATAATGAAGAGTATTCATCATTACCATTTGGTGAACACCAGTTTGGATGTCCTAAAACAGAGAGAAATCAAGAAAAAAATAGATAAAGTGATTTTATAATGAGACCATATTTTGCATTTTATTTGTAAAAATGTTAATATTGTAAGTATTATTTTATATCATATATTTTTATAATTCAAAGTGTGTGCTAAACATTATATAAAACCAAGTATAATTGAGAGGATTATTGATATTCTTGGCTTTGCTTTTGGTTCTTTAATAATTTTACCTTTGCTGAATATATGTGTATTTGAAGTTTTCCAAGGATGACTGTCTGAGATCTTTCCAGACTTCATGCTTATCTTGCTCCACTCCTTTTCTGTCAAGTAAAAGTGTAAAACAACTCCTTAGAGGTAATCTACATTTTTCTCCTCATCCTGCATTTCGTTATCAGAAACTTTACTTGTGTAGGCAGAAAAAATCAACACTGCTGGGATGAGTACACTTGAGATTTTGCTACTGTAAACAACCTACTGCTTTTATTTCAGTGGCTGCTGGTTAATGCTCAAAGGTTGAAATGCTGACTAAGGACAGATGACTTCACATTGACACTAAGAACACTAGAAAACATGAACCACTATGATGCACAACACTCTGAAGTTTTTGTCCTCAGGTGAATAACTTTTCTCTTGCTTATCTGCATAAGCCAGTGAGACAGAAAAATATGTCCACCCTCCTCAGATCCATGCTTGAGAGAAAAAGTATTCCTTAAAGTTTCATGTAATTAGACCTGCTTCCTTAAAAGAATATAATTCCATTTTCATCCATTCAGTCATTTTGTCATCAAAAATAAAAAACAAAAATAAATTCTGAGCACCTAAAATTTGTCTCTATTAGAGATTCTTGTCATAAAGGAGAAAAACAAAAGTACTTAAAACACTTGTCTTCATGGAGCTTACAAATGTAATGAACAAGCAAAATAAATAAATTATCATCTATGTGAGATTGTAATAAATAATAAAACACCAGTGAAACAAAAAAATGAAAATGAAACAAGAAAAGGAGATTGCTTAGAGGGTGTTGTATTGTTTATAATGAAGTGGCTAAGGATTAAACTATTTAGCAGACCCTGTAAATATGGTTTGCACTAGTCTAATTAATTAATCCCAACACTAGCTCAATCATTAAATGGTTTTTCTTCAGAGAAAAATTTCCAACATTTTTCTAGGATTTTAAGTAAACTCAATACAAGGCCATATTTATTTATTTCCTGGAATAAAAAATCGCAGATAAAACTTAATGAAGTTTCCTCCTACATTTAACCTGAATATATACAATTATGTGTGGTGTGTGTACACACGCACACACACACACACACACACACATGCATATGTAATACATACAATGTTTATATTTTTTATATAAACATATGTTTAGTAGAGCATATATATTTTTAAATAGTATATGTATAATATACAAAAATATAGTACATGCATATATTAGAGAGACAAAGAGTGAATGCCTACAGTTTCTTTTCTGATTATATCTGCTTATCAAATCAATCAATTCAGGCCATCAGACTACAAGTGCTATTGAGTGGCAAGTTAGAAAGCCTGGGTTTGAATGTCTTTCCAATGCTAACGGCAATAAATTGAGTTACTTATTTAATCTCAATGGCTTTCAGATTCTTCATTTTTAAAATGCATAAAATATCACTTCACACAACTGTGATGGAAATGAAACATCACGTAAAAGCATCTGGCTCATAGGAGGTAGATCATAATGTTTGTTGAATCTGAAACTACAGTTAGCAAACACTTTATAGACTGCTGAGTAGCAACAGGAGCACTATTCTTAGACAATACTTTCAGGTTTTCTGGGGTAGAGACATGAGTATAAAATTTCTAATGTATTTAATAAGAAGAGTTTAAAGTACAACTTATTAGGTTATCTTAATTAGTGAATTCTTTCCTTTCTCAAAACAAGTTGGAAAAGACTTTTTAAAAGGTGGTTTGGCTGCTGATCTCTGGTCAATTGTCTTTTTTCTTTATAACTCCAACTGTCAACTTTTGCAAGGGAGTTACTGCTAGGAGAAATATAAAGGCAAGAGTAGACTCATCCATTATACTTGGAGAAATTCACAACTGAATGTGAAAGATCAACATTGAGAAAATATTTTTAAATGATAATATAAGGTGAATAAAATAAAGCCAACTCAGACATACTGGGCCTCACAGAAAAATCAAAATCCTATTAGACATTTTGTTATAACAGATCATATGTATGAATTATCTTTATATGGAAACTATGTGCCAATCATAATTTTATAGCAGCTAAAATTTGCAAATCTCTATTTTCATGTCATGAGTGATATATTTTAAGAATTGGCAGGGTTTTTTTCATGTTAGTCTAGACTGTTATTTTGCTTGGTTAATCTGTTTTGCTAAGTGGATTTTATCATACGTATTAGTCAGCAGTTGAGATTTTGATTTTGTGTGTACACAATATTGTGCTACAATACTGTAATAACCATCTGAATTGAGAACTCAAAACATGGTTAGGCTTTCGATACTTATAATGAGCTGAGGAATTTCCCAAAATGCCAAGGACAGGATATTAGAAGGAGAGTCTATGGAGGATACTCAAGAAAACCCTATGGAAAAATAAAAGTACATTCTGGAGTAGAAATAAACAAATGCTGCCCCAGTTTACACTGAAGTTTAACGCCCACCAAGCTTAAAGCAGGTTTTACTGGAAATGGGTAACTGGAGTGTTAAAGAGAATTTGAAATACTTAATCAGTTTGGGCAAATAAAAAGCTTATGTTTTATTACCCTGGATGATACAGCAAATGATATATGTGTTTAGTTTCATTTTCTAAATGTTCATTGCTATTGCATAGAAATTGCAATTGATTTTTTCTATTGATTTTGTATCCTGCAACTTTGTTAAATTCACATAATTCAGTAAGTTTTTAAAAACCATTTCTTAGAACTTCCTACATGTACAACCATGTCACAAATAAAACGGTTGTATTCCTTTCAATCTGTATGCATTTTATTTTCTTTTTCTTGCCTATTGCACTGGCTAGGACTTCAGGTATTTAAGTGATATGAGCAAACATTCTTATCTTTTCCTAAATCTTATGAACAAAGCTTTCCCTGTTTCACTGTTGAGTAGTATGTAAGCTGTAGATTCCCTTTATGAAATTGAGTAAGTTTTCTTTTACTCTAGGTTGCTAAGAAGTTTTGTCTAAATTAATGGCTGTTGAAATTTGTTAGTTTTTCATCTATTGACATAGTCATAAGGTCATAATTCACATTTCCCTAGTGACTACTGATGTTGTGTTGTATTTCATGTACTTATTGACCATTTATATATCTTATTTTTTAAGTGTTTGTTCAAGTTGTTTGCCCTTTTTTAGTAGTCTGATTTGATATTATTGTGTTGCAACTGTTTTTTTCTATATTCTAGAGTTGAGTCTTTTGCAAGAAGTATATTTCAAAACTAATTGCTCCTAATTGTGGCTGTCTTTACAGTTTATTAACTGTGTGTTTTGAAAAGAATGTGTTTTTAATTTTGGTGAAATTTATGTTTGTAATAGTTTGTACTTTCTGCGCTCTTATTAAGAAACCTTTGTTTATCCCAATTACAAAAATATTTTTCCCATATTTTCACATAAAGTTTAATAACTTAAGTTATGTGTAGATCTATGATTTTGTTTTTTTATACATAGTTTTATGTAAGGGTTGGGGCTTATTCTCTACTCCCACCTTCCCCTTCCCCTAGGTTATTCAATTGTCTCAGAATAATTTATTGACAAACCTTCTTTTCTCTATTGAGTTTTGCTGGTAATTTTGTAAAAAATCAATTGACCATGTAAGTGTAGGTCTATTGATGGACTGTTTTCTTCCATTTTTCTATTATATCAATGCTTCATCTTGATTACCTTTTCTTGATTACTGTACTTTTGAAATGTCTTCTAAATTGTTCTTTTAGAAAATTGTTTTAACTTTTCTAGATCATTTGCATATATATACATTTATTTTATTTTTTCACAGTGTAGAGGTTTTTACTTTTAAATGTTTATATAAAGATGACATTCAGTAAATACAATTCCAAAAGCATGATCCTTTAGATATTTCCCCACATTGTAGTAATGGTGCCAGATATGTGCTGTCCAATATGGTAGCCATTAGCCACAGGTAGTTATATGAGCATATGAAATATGACTAGTCCAAATTGATAAATGCTGTAAAATACACATTGGAATTCTAAGACTGAGTACAATAAAAAATGTAAGATCTCTCATTAATAATTTTATTTAATATTAATTACATGTTGAAATGATAATATTTTGCATATATTGGGTCAAATAAAATACATTTTTAAAATTAACTTCACCCATTTCTTTTTACCTTGTATAATATAGCTACTAAAATAAAAATTACCTATGTGCCTTGTGTTTGTAGTTTGCATTATATTTCTATGGGACAGTACTGTGTTGATTAAATGTTATTTTGCTTACTGATCTATACTTTTTGATTTATCCTTTATGATCTAACATCTCAATTGTATTCTAATATTATCTTTATAATATGAACTTTGTTTTCAAAATGTTGGTGGTTTTAGATTTTTATAAATTTTTAGGCTTTTTAAAAGAAATTTACCTTGATTTACTATTATCTTCTTACTATGAAGATCTAACTTCAAACAAAATGCAATTAGTGTTAGTATGCATTAAATTCAACACCTATTGGTAAGTTTGACTTTTAAACTGCATACACATAATCAAATGGAATAGGATCATATGATTGTTCCCTGTTATGTATACATTTTTAAATCAGCTTGTTAATTTCTTCCAAAAAGGCTGCTTAGAATTTTAAATGGGCTTTAATTCCATCTACAAATCAACTTGGAGTATCTATTTTTAGTAATATCAAATCTTTCAAACCCTAAATATAATATATCCCTTGATTTACTTTTGTCCCCATAAATTTCTCTTTACAATGTTTTGTAATTATCCATGAACAGATCTTATACATTTTTGGCTACATTTATTCCTAAATATATTATTTTGCTGCTATTAAAAATTAAGCTTTTATTTCATTTTCTACATTTTTATCATGATATAATTTTAAATTGTGTTTTGAATGCTTATTTTGTATCCTGAAATTTATCTATGTTTATATATTAGATCTGGCAGGTTTTTTTCTCTTTTTTTGTAGATTCTTTACATTTTTCTACGCACTTATGTTAGCAGGAAATAAAACAGTTTTACTTCTTTTGTTTGCAACTGTAAGACCTTCCTTTTTTACTTTGCCTTATTGCACTGATCAAGTACTATAGTTAAGGGTGAATACAGATGCAAAGAGAAAACACCCATGCAATTTTTTCACCTTTCAGTATTCATATTCTAATCATTAGGGATGATTATACACTTTATTCTTTTATTTTTGTAGATGCCATATATCTGTTGAGTAAGTTTTGAATTATGTCAAATGCTTCTTTGACATCTATTCAGATGATCACTTTGTTAATATGGCTAAACACAGTGATTAATATTCTAATGCTAATAGAATGTTTTTGAATGTTTGAGATAAACCGCATTTGGTAAAGCTGCATTATGCTTTTAATGTAATTACTGAAATTGATTTGTTAAGATTTTATTAAGGATTTAAAAATCTGTTTCTCAGGACTTTGCTTCTCTTTTCTTCTAATGTCTTTGATTTTGGCATCTTAGTAATGGTAGTCTAACAAAATGAGTTGGGAAATGTTTCTTTCAAATTTATTTTCTAAAGACTTTTTGAGACTGGCATTATTTATTCCTTAAGTGTTTGATAGGATTTACCAGCGAAACCACTCTGGGCCTGGAGTTTTGGGGTTTTTTGCACTTGTTTTAAGAAAAGATTTTTTATTTTATTTTCAGTTTATTTAAGTAGACCTATTCAGATTTCTATTTTGTATCTCTTCCTGAATCAGTTTTGGTAGTGTGTATCTTTCAAGAATTTCTTTTTGTCTGTTACCAGATTTGTTCATGAATTATACATAATATTCCCATATTATCCTCTAGCATTTGTCATGATCCCGTAATTCAGGATCTAACCTGTAGGATCTGCTGTAATATCTCTTCCATTCCTGATATTGGCAATTTATACCTTAGCTATTTTTTTATCAGTGTAGTTAGAGGTTAGTTCATTTTACTGATATTTGCAAAGAATCATTTTCTGATTTCATTGACTATTTTCTAAGTTCTGTTTCAGTTATTACTGCTACACTTTCCTTTCCTCTACTTACTTTGTGTTTAATTTTTTTCTTGTGTTCTGAGGTGTGAACTTGTATCATAAGGTCATTAATTTTTAAATTTTTCTTCTTTTCTAGTATATATTCATAACATTATAAATTTCCTTTTAAGCATAGATTTTTTTGTATTTTTATCATTATAAAAATATTCCTTTTTGTGATTTCCTCTTTGACCCATGGAATATCTAGAGCTATGCTATTAGTTTTCAAGGAATTGGGGTTTTCCTACTTGCCTTATTGCTATTGATTTCTAATTTAATTCTGTATTGTTCAGAGAACACACTCTACATGACTAATCTTTTTAAGTTTATTATTTTTTATGGGCCACAATATGATCTATCCTGGTAAACATCCCATGTACATCCCCCCCAAATTTTTTGTTGTAGGTATTTAATGTACTGTTCTATAAATATGAATTAAGTCAAGGTGGTCATTATTATATTTCAGTCCTTTTATGCCTTTGCTGATTGTTTTCTCTAGTTGCTCTATCATTTGTTTAGAAAGGATGTTGAATTAGTTTTCTATAGCTGCTGAAAAAAAATCATCACAAATTGGGGCTTAAAACAACACTCAGTATCTCACAGTTCTGTAGGTCCTAAATCCAGGCACAGTATGGCTCAGGGGTTTCTCTGCTCTGGGTTTCACAAGGCCAGATGAAGATATCTGCAGGGCTGTGCTTCTTTCTAGATGCTCTGGGATGAACCTACTATCAAGCTCATGTAGGTTGCTGGAAGAATTAATTTCCATGCTGCCGTAGGACTGAGGTCCCCCATTTCCTTCCTGGCTGTCATTCAGAGGTTGTTTTTAGCCATTCTTTAGTTCCTCCATCTTGAAAGCCAGAAATGACATTTAAAGCCCTTCTGGTGCTTCAGATCTCTTTGTTCTCTCTAGTCTCTTCTCATTTCTGTCTTCCTTTTCTGATGTCTCTTTCTGATTGACTTTTCTGTCTGCCTCTTCTGCTGTAAGATCTCATGTGATTGCATTGGACCCACCTGGATAATTTAGGGTAGTTCCTTATTTTAAAGTTAGCTGATTAGTAAACTAAATTACATCTGCAAAATCCTGTGATAGCAGGATTAGTGTTTGATTGGTTAACCACCAGAAATTTTGGGATATTTCTAGAATTCTATCTTCAATGCTAACATCTCCAATCATCATATAGGTTTTTTGATTTCTTCCTTTAATTCTGTCATTTTTGCTGCATTGCCCTGAAGAAACTTTATTAGACCATACACATTTATTTCTTCCTTATGAATTAATACTTTCACTGAAATGAAATTCTTGCTTTGTCTTTAATAAGACATTTTGTCTTGAAATCTAATTTATGTGATTTATATCCCTTCCTGCCTTTTTATTTATTTTTACTGTTTGCATAGCCTAACTTTTTTTCCATTCATTTACTTCCAGCACCATTATGTTTTACATTTAAAATGTTTCTTTTATAGAGAGTATATAGTTGGATTGCCACTTTTTAAACCTAATCTCACAAATAGTGAGGTATCTTGTGGAAAAGTTGGCAGATGGTTCTCTTAAGGTTTTTAAAACCAATGTGCCAGCTTGTACTTGGCCTTTAAACATTTGTGAAAAAATCCATTTTTCAAAAATCCCCATCAGTAGCAGCTCCTAACTTTTCCTAATGCTCCTAAAAAGGATAAAAGCAATCTTGGGCCTCTTCTCTACTAGGAGGGGCTGAAGTCTTTCTTGTTTGAATCCCTTTAGGTTTCCATGTATTAACTTTCTGATGGTTTTTTTAAAAATTAGAAAATTATGATGTGACTTATGTTTCTAGCAAAAATGGACTAAAGGGATCAGGTTTACCCTCTTACCTCAACAGTTTTCAAGACATTGGACATCTGGCAATGGAAGACAATGATCCCTGAGAGACAGGAAACAGATGAGCCCTACAATTTCACAAGCTAAATTGCTGAAAACAGTGTCCAGATAGCAGTACAGGTGGAAGGAATCCAGGTGAAGCCCTGTAATATACATCAGTTAAGGACTAAATTATGGTAAAAAATTAAAATATAACAAAAGAATAATAAAAATGGCACATACGAAAACTGCAGAACATAGAAAATGTAATATTTTGATAAACATGTTTAGTCTTGCGCACTTATAATATAGGATTATTAATAAACATAGAAAACTGTATAACTTAGAAAAATAACAACAGAACAAATTTAAAGGGGGAAAAGGAAAAATGTTGAGAAGATAATAATACAAATTAATAAATAGAACATATAGACATAATACAAAGGTTTAGTAAAAACAGAGTTCAGAATTTGAAAGGACCTAATAAGCAAACATCTGGAAAATTTGCTCACCAATATTGAGAAGATTCCTCAAATAAGGAATATTAATGTACAAATGTGAACAATAAATGATATATATACATACACACACATATATATATAAATTAAACTATACTGTGGATAGCTCTTGTAATAATAAAGGCTAATTTTAACTGTTCGGGGTTTTCTGGGTGAAGAAGAAAATAACTCTATAAATGCTTTGAGTAGAAAACCAAATTCATCAGAAGAAACCATTCCAAAGTATTTTAGGAAGAAAGGAAAGATCCCTTTTATGGCATGCATCCTTATAAAAGCTGTACTGTATAAGAGTATTTGTGTTAGGAAGGGTTGGTGAAAGAGACTAAGATATTAAAATGTCCCTATGAGGTTATTTCCAGGCTACAATAACTGGATGGTCTTTTGTGTGGATCCAGTATAGCATGGAATCTTTTGAATACTCCAATATTGAAATATCTTAGGAGGAATCCCAAGAGAGTTTGACTCATAATTAACCCTTCCCTCCAGTGAAGAGGATTGTAGGAGCATCCATCCCACTATAATTGCCCTGTAGGGTTAATCTTATTTTCATG
Source organism: Manis pentadactyla (assembly GCF_030020395.1). Taxonomy (NCBI): domain Eukaryota; kingdom Metazoa; phylum Chordata; class Mammalia; order Pholidota; family Manidae; genus Manis; species Manis pentadactyla. The sequence continues at coordinate 208,040,587 of NC_080020.1, read as the reverse complement.
AAGCTCTCATCCTGACAATCTTTGACCATTTTCTACCACTTAAAAACCAATTAAAGGTGCTTGCATATTTTCTCCTGCAAGTAATTTACAAATGACACTATCTGGGAGGGTATTCTACAAAGTTTGGCAGTAGATTGTCTTTTATTAAAAAGTATAAATTCTCTGAAAGACCCAATTTACCCTTAGGAAAAAGCTGATGCTGAAACACTTTAAAACTTCCTGCAGTTGACTAGAAATGACATTTAAACTAAAGGCCCAGAGAGATTTGACCATGCTCTCCTGAAAGCACTATGACAGAAACTCCTTTAGTTTTATGAATTTTACATGAACAGTATTTTTTCTCCCTGACACTAACAGTTGGAGATAGATTCTGTTATTACTGAAAAGTATAGACATGTCCTTTTTAGTTCAAAATGAAAACAGTCATTAATGCTAGATAAATGTTTCTTTTCCCTTTACTTCATCTTTTTAGAGTTACTAACCCTCAGGGTAAATATTCCTAGAAAGTAAACAAGTTTTTTTTTCTATACCAAATATTACTTATAAGAGGATGGTATGTCAGACATTCACCTAATTCACTGTCAAGAACTTGACCTATTCTGCAGATCAGTTAACACAAAGCTACCTTAGCTTATAATGATACAAACTAGAACTTTCCTGAATACACTGTATTTTTCATGTACTTCCCTAGGTGGTAACCTCTTATATATATATATATATATATATATATATATATGCCTTATAGTTCAGGAAGATGTCACTTGCCAAGCGCAGAAAAGAAAAAAATAAACAAAATACATTATATTTAGAATATCTATACTAGGGATCTAAATATCCAGAAGAAATATTTTTTAGTGATAAGGATTTTTTTCCATTAAAAATAACTGGAAAACTTTCTATCAAGTAATGATAGTAGACCAAGTGGCATCGCTTTGTCTGAAATTTGCATGAATACATTCCTTAGTTACTTTTTACCATGCAAATAACTAAGGTAAAAATGAACACTCAAATAATAAAATAATAGGAATTGTCCCCTGTGGGTAGAATTGCAATATTTCCAGAAACTATTGCCTGGCTTTAGTGCATCTCCGTAGCAACAGGTGTTTCTAAGGGGTGGAGAGAAGTAGTCCATCTCCATATCAATGGGTAATTACATGGGCAAGTGAGGGCTTATCTGGACCTGAGAGGTTGGGGAAGATTCGCTAGCTTCTGCCACAGCAGGAGAGGGAGAGAGACGCAGAACAACTGCTTGTAAGCAATAAACAGGTTTTAAACTTTATTTCTCCCTTTGACTGATTTCAGTTTCAAGGTATTTTGTCCTGGGATTTCCCCTCCCTGGATTAACATCTGAAGGTAGTCAGCAGGACCTCTGAACCTGAAATCTGTCTACATGGGTGTGACCCTTGGGCGGGCTGCCCCTAGAGATGGTGGGGAGATGCCTGGAACCCCCCCTGTGGGGAGTAGGGAGGCTCCAGTGGCTGCAGCGGCAGAGGGTGAAGCTTTACCCGGGAGCACCCTACCTGTGGGGCTTCCAATTGGAGAGCCCCTCGTGGGGAATTGGTCTAGGGTAAAGCACCTCCTAGAGGGGTGGGGCCTTCCCCAGAACTGGGGAAGGGTGGAGACACGGGAAGCTGCAGGATTAGCCTTTGGTGAGACAGAAGACTGCTTAGAGGCCCTGAGCAGCTGTGTAGCAGCTGGGATTATAGGGTCTCTTTTCCTCGAGATAGTGGAAAATGTTATCGAGGAGAGAGAGAGGGCTATCGAGGAGAAAGTGAGGGTTATCAACAGGGTTATGGAGGAGAGAGAGGGACGTTGGCAGGAGAAACACTTCAGCATCGCTTGGAGGAGCGGGGTGATAACCTATGGGATGCCCTTACGGAAGAGAGACAGTTACTGAGAAAACGGGTCGCCCTCCTGGAAGACTCCTTAGCAGCGGCGAGGGGGAGGCGGCAGGAGAAGCTGTGTTGAAGGAAGCTGTGGGGGAGGGGAGGAAAGAGTGGTACCTTCAGCCCTGGAGATGGAGGAACCAGGCAGAGAAGATGAGGAGGTGGGGCCAAGAGCCCATCTGCTGCCAAGGCCACCGCCAGAGGCACAGCCTCTCCTGTATCAAAGGCCTGCCCAGCTGTAATTTAAAAGATAAACGAAACAACCTCGGGCTCCTCACGGGGAGGAGCAGCCCCCTCCCCAGGTGTGGAGCACTCCACACTCCGCCTTGCACCCAGGATAAGCTGGCGGACATGAGCGTCTGGTATAGGCAGATGTCATTGGAATCTACCTACATGGCTTTTACATCCCTGGGATATGGGGGTGGAAAATACCCCCATATCCTGAAATGAGATTAGCTTTCTTGAGGACTCACCTGAAGAAAAAGGTCCTGAAATGAGTAGATTAGCTTTCTTGAGGACTCACCCTTCCTTCTGGCAGCGGTTGCAAAGTGCCGATCACTTCTGAAGTGACTGACAGCTGCCATCAGGGCAGTTAGGCCTAATCTGGGTGATTTACCATATTTACCCACTAGCTGGAAAACATATGTAGATCTCTAACAGGTATTGCAGGAATTGGGCATGAAAAATATCATCTATAATATGGACCCTCAGGGCCCCAATGAGGAGTTGTTCACCATAGAAATGAGGAATCTGGTGCTGCATACAGTTCCCACATCTCTCTTTGGGCCCCTAGTGAACACTCTTGCCCCCCACATAGGACAACCCATAAGTGAGGCTACTCGTACTTTCGCAGATCTGAGGGAGGTTAAAACAATGATGGCAGGAATGAAATACAGGCTACAACTGAAAGGGGAGGTGCAAAAGGCCCTGTGAAGGTCTCGAGGACCCAGATGTGGGTTGATTTGATAAAGGCCAGAGTAGTGAAAGAAAAACTTGATGGGCAGCCCAATAGGATATTGTTAGAACTATGGCACCAATTAAAGCCAGAGCAGCAGTTCCAGCCGCTGAGGTGCAGGACACAGAAACCCGAGTCAAAGCCTCATGCCCAGTCTGTGTCCCTGCAAAACTTCCTGGGGGACAGTCTTCAGGATTTGCCTGGGCCTTCACCCCCACAGGAGGATGACTGGGCATTGCAGTTCGACTGAGGGAGGGTCATGGTCCCCACCTTGAAGGATGTGGTGGGGACTGGAGGCCACATGTAGAATTAGCAATTCATTGCTCCCCTGTGAACGTACAATGTGTCTTGGCACTGGTGGACACAGGAACTGAGTGTTCCCTAATTTATGGCAACCCTGAGAGTTTTCCTGGGACCCCTACTATATTAGATGGCTATGTCATGTGGGTAAGGCAATTAGAGTGAAGATAGCCCAAATCCCATTGGGGATAGAGCATTAACTCCCAAAGGAGTATACTGTGTACATTTCTCCCATCCCTGAATATATTTTGGGAGTCAATATCCTGCAGGGCTTATAATTACAGACCACTGCAGGTGGGTTCAGATTGATGATACATGTAGTAAAGGCATTTCTGAGGGGACATGCTAAGCACCCACCTGTAGCTTTGCCTGTACCTCGGCAGGTGACAAATACTAAGTAGTATAAATTGCCTGGGAGACAAGGAAATTGGAGAAACTGTACAGGAGTTGAAGAAGGTGGGCATCATAAAGCCCATTCATAGTCCTTTTAATTCCTGGGTGTGGCAAGTGAAAAAGCCAGATGGCTCCTGGTATATGACCATGAATTATAGGGAACTGAATAAAGTCACATCCGCTTTGCATGCTGTTGTCCCCTCTATAGAAGCCCTTATGAACACCCTCAGTCATGAACTAGGGACGTATCCTTATGTTGTAGACCTTGCTAATGATTTCTTCTCTATCAACATAGCACAGGAAAGTTAGGAACTGTTTGTCTTCACATAGGAAGGCTGGCAGGGGACATTCACTGTCCTTCCACAGGGATACCTCCACAGTCCCACCATTGGTCACGGACTTGTAGCCCAGGACTTGGCCACATGGAAGAAACCACAAACGGTGTGGCTGTATCACCAAATTTATGATGTTATGGTCATGTCTGAGCCTCTTTCAGATTTAGAAGGGACAGTTCCTAGACTGCTGCAACATCTACAGGAGAAAGGATGGGCTGTGAACAGCACCAAGGTTCAAGGACCTGGTTTTTCTGTAAAATTCTTGGGGGTTGTCTGGTAGGAGAAAACTAAAGTTATTCCTGAAGCAGTCATAGACAAGGTCCAGGCTTTCCCCACCCCTACCACTGTGGCAGTATTACAAGAGATTTTATGTCTTTGGGGCTACTGGGGAGTGTTCATCCTGCACTTGGCACAAATTCTGAAGCCCTTATACCAACTGGTACAAAAGGGCATCAAGTGGGACTGGAATGAGACATGTGCAGCTGCTTTTACTGCTGCCAAGTGAGTAGTCAAGGCCATCCAGGCCTTGAATGTAATGGACTCATCAAGGCCCTGTGAACTAGATATTCATGTTACTGAAGATGGTTAAAGATGGAGTCTTTGGCAGTGGCTTGAATGGACATGCCAACCTATTGGATTCTGGTCACAACTATGTAAAAGAGCAGAGGTCCAGTATACCTTGATAGAGACATAACTGGCTGCTGTGTACCATGCCTTGCTGGTTATGGAGCCCATCACCAGATAAACTCCAACCAAGATAATAACCACCTATCCCATCACAGGGTAGGTACAAGACTGGACCCAAAGGCTATGGAATGGCATGGCACAGATGTCTACACTAACCAAATTGGGCGCATATTTACAGCAACATAGCGCCCTCTCTACAAGTCCCTTAAGTGGAGAACTCCAATGCTTACTGGAGCCAGTGACCTATACCAGTGGAAAGCAGAAAAACTTGCTTTTGAGTTCATTGGTAGCCAAGAGTCCTTATCAGGAGGGAAAATCCCCTATACCTGAAGATGCTTGGTATACAAATGGCTCCAGTCATGGGCAGCTCCCAAAGTGGAGGGCTGTGGCTTTCCATCCTAAGACTGAGACAATATGGATGGAAGATAGAGAGGGGAAGAGCAGCCAGTGGGCCGAGTTGAGAGCAGGAAGACTTGTGATTACCCAGGAGCCCTCCCCCATAGTTGTCTGCACTGACAGCTGGGCCATCTATTGGGACTTGACCCTGTGGCTACCGACATGGTATCATGCCAACCGGATGGTTGGTCACTGGGCCCCTTTGGGGGCAAGTGCTGTGGCCAGACCTATAGGCCTCTGGTCAGACTAAAACTGTTACTGTATATCATGTAACTGGCCATTTGCCTTTGACATCCCCCAGGAATGATGAAGCAGACACACTGGCCCAGGTGCCTTGGCTGGAAGGAAAGCCTGCCTCTGATGGAGCCCAATGGTTACATCAGTGCTTGTTGCACACAGGGCAAAGATGAGGTGGGCTGTAGCCCATTGGTGGGGCTTGCTGTTGACCTTTGTAAATGTCAGCAGAGCCCAGAAGGAGTGCCTTGTGTGCTCTAAGAAGGACTTACACTGAGTCCCACAGAAACATGGGACAATAGTAAAGGGGCCGATACCCCTTGTCTGGTGCCAGACAGACTATATTGGGCTTCTGCCCATATCGGAAGGGTATCGGTATGCCATGACTTGTGTGGACATGGCTAATGGACTACTGGTTGATTTTCCTGCACATTGTGCAGATCAGCAAACCACCAAGACAGGACTAGAACATCTCTTTGCAGCCTATGGCTGGCCGCAGGTGATTTAGAGCAATCAAGCTACCCAAATGCATTATAAGAATGGATGCAGCAATTAGGAATAAAGTGGAAGTTTCATGTACCATATAACCCTATCGAGGCAGGCATGATAGAGAGGTACAACAGTTTGTTGAAATCTATCTTGAAGTTGGACACCAATAGTCTATGGGGCTGGTCAGTTTGCTTGTGGACAGTGCTACGGTGTTTGAATGAGAAGCTTTGAAAAGGAGCCTTGAGCCCTTTGGATATGCTCACACACATTGCTGCCTCTCCTATACAACTGTGTGTGCAAACCAAAGAGGTGTTATTAAAGCCAAGATATGGCCAGCAGAGCAAGTCCTCCTGCCAGCCACTACTGAATTAAACCCTGGAGACACTGTTGAGTGGAAGTGGCCCTGGAAATTTTGACACATGGACCAGTGATGGCTGGCTCTTCTGGCACCTGGGAAAAAGGCCTGGAAGCTTGCCTTGTGTGTATTCCTGGAGTAACAGCAGAGTGGCCCCCAAAGATCATAGCAGTTTACCCAAAACGTCTGAGAGGTAAGAGTATCTTACAGGGAAGTTTTGTTTTATGTTTATGGCCAGTGTATGTACCTCCCATAGCCCTGTATATTGACCCATCTGTAACTCCCACAGGGAGGGGGGTGAAGGTCTGATATACTAGACCAGGACGAGATCCCATTCCTGCCACTGTCCTATCACAGGACCACTCTTTTGCATGCATCTTACCTGATGGACAAGATTTGCCTATGCGGGTGTTATTGAAATACGTATCTTATTGCCCTTAAGGTTATTTTCTTCTACTGTTCTTGTGGCCTGGATGCACCTCCTGGCTGCAGCTGCTGCATGATGATTGCTCTGAACTCTCTATCTCTTCAGCTACTGCCTGCCTGTGGAATGGGGGAGCTATGGACTTAATCTGCCTAGGACTTTGAACCTAGCTGAATCCTCCAGCTTGTGAATTATCAGGATTTTATTGCTGTTGCTATTGTATGTCATTAGTCTGGTTACAATGCTGCAGTTTTCTCTCCCAGGAACCACTGCCGAAGATGGGAAATGAGTAGATTGTTAAGGAGAGATTTCTGGAGGGCTGGCCTGTGGGTAAAACTGCAATATTTCCAGAATTTCTCACCTGGCTTTAGTGAATCTCCGTATCAACAGGTGTTTCCAAGAGGTGGAGAGAAGTAGTCCATCTCCATATCAAATGTGGGTGAACAAGGGCTTATCTGGTACTGAGAGGTTGGGGGGAATCTTCGCTCACCTCTGCCGCAGCTGGAGAGAGAGACGCAGAACAACTGCTTGTAAACAATAAACGAGTTTTAAACTTTATTTCTCCCTTTGACCGATTTCAGCTTCAAGGTATTTTGCCCTGGGATTTCCCCTCCCCGAAATAACATCCCCATTTTGTGAATGCCTGTGCAATGTTTGAGTTCTCAGTATTCTGGATTTAAGTTCTTATGGTTTACATGAGCGTTAGGCAGACAGAAAAAATATGAGTGGGTGGAGGGAGAATAAGGCCAGTGGAGCCCACTGGAAGGAACTCAAAGAGTTAATAAGATAAAATCAGAGGGCCAGAAAGGACTCACAGAGTTAATGAGTTAATTAGTTGAAGTTCCAAAGGCCTGGAACAACTTGGAATGTCTGATATTCTCCAGATAAAGAAAAGTATCTGAGCACAGCCCATGTCTTCACTGTACCAATTAGATCATGCCATTGTAAAATTTATTTAGTCTGCAAAAAAAAAAAGAAGGCCCAGCTTTTCTTTAACTTAACCTATATGCCATTTTTCCTCTTTTTCTAGTCCCTTAATCAAATAACTATAACCCGGGTAGGAGACAGATCTCCAAAGTGTAAATAAACCTGTGTGGATAAAGAAAGCCAGAATCTGGACCAACACACTCACCTAAATTAACCCTATTCTTAAGACAAAACTTAAAAGGAATTATGAATCACCTGTATACATCATGCCTTACACTGACCCTTACCCAAAAAGCCCTATAAAACCCCAGAACCTACACCCTTAAGCACTCCACTTCTCTGAGGTTGTCTGAACTCCCCTTTCTTCAAGTGCGTCACTCTCTGTTCTACTCCAGGTAAGTAGGAAGGGCTACTGAGAGCTCTGATTTGGGCTTGCAAGTTCCCATCACCTGGGTGATCCAGACAAGACTGCAGCTGTATGATCATGCTCCTTAGTAGCCTGCCTGAAAATCTCCTTTCTTTGCCTTTGAGAAGTTCTCAGAATATAGTCTCATTCCATCCAGTGTTCTGTGGATGATACAAATCCTGGGGTGGTAAGGGCTTAGGTCGCACACCATGCAGATTCAAGTGGACATGAGATGCCAAGTGACCTTGGCTTTAGGAGTTGGCAAGGGATTTGTCCAATGCTGAGCAGGAGTTCAGTGGGTTTCCCCTTCCTCTCTGCTTTATTCAAGTACACGTGCCTTTGTCTACCTTGACTCTGGACCACTTCTCTCTTGGAGTGTATTCAAGTAAAACTCACTCTCCTTCACTATTGTGTAAAGTATTACGTTTTTTTTTGCAGCAAGGACAAGAACCAAGGAGAGTAAACTTAACCCCTAACCTGAACATTAGTTCTTCATTTTTATAAATGGAAGTAATTGTTTCTTTTCATGCCTTCCATTTTATAGTTTCAAAGCTGACTCTGCATTTTCTTATGAAGTATATGAAACAATTTTTCTTTCTTGTTAGTAAAACTGTTGAGACATGATGAATTTCAGGGTGTGCAATATTGAATATTAATTCTAGATATTATTTTCAAGAGAACATAGGAATGGAGAAGATGTTGAATAATTTTACTTTCAATGGATATGAAACTTTATTTTAAGGCTTTTTAGTAAAGATAGTTACTCATTTGTCGATAATATTAGGAAATGGCTTTGATGATTTTAAAATGTGTTTTACTTAATAAATAATAGACATAACTGAAATATTGATAATAACTAACAAATGTTTCAGTTATTAAGGTAGCATATTCTTGAAAGCACTCAGCCACTCACCAAATTCCACTTAGTTTTCAATTAAGAAAAAAGGCAGATGAACCTAAAATTTTCTAATGGCACTCTATTTTCATTTGATATGAAACAAATGGAAATAATCAGCGATGTAATTAATTGTGCTTATATTTTCAGAAATTAAAAGTAGAAATACAGCCATAGAAGAGATCTTGAAGAACCAAAGTTCGGGCTCCAGCCTGGTTGTTTACACACTGTTGTATTAAGCTTTTGTAGAATGCAGCTAAGTTTATATACAAAATAATGTCATTCAATCATTTAACAAACAACTCTTACTTACAAAAGGGAAAATTTATGATTGAGAATATTTTAATTTAATTTGAAAAGCAATAAAATAAACATAAAGCCTAAGGCCATAATAAGGTTAGCCATAGCACTATTATTTTCTGTGTTACTTTAATTCTTATTATTTCTCTCTTAACATACTCTCTAAAAAATTGATTTCTTCCCATCATTAACTCCTCAAAAATGAACTCTGGGGTCCCATCATTTTCTGGGCCATAATTCGACCTGGAAAATAAATTAAGAAAAAGAAAGTTTGGCTATTAAAGATATTTTATGAAACTCAAATGAGGCATAGCCCACGAATACTGGCTGCACTGCTTAATATGTAGTAAGGAATATCAAGTGGGAGGAAATCATTATCTTCAAGGCAGGTAAAATCTATTTATGTTTGTGAGTCTGTGAAGATTGAAATAATTTAAAACCTCTGCAGGGTCAAAGTTCCTGAACTCCTGGATGAATAATCATTCTCAGTTCAAAAGATCTAAATGAGCTCTCTTTTCCTCTCTTACTCTGTCTCTTTAGCTAGCTACCTACGTACATCAGGTCTCTCCTTCCTAGAAAAGTAACTTTTTACACAATTCTGCTCCTAACCTTGCTGTGATTCTCTGCTCTCCTTTGGTTGTTTCGAACAAAGTTTGATACAGAGAGATTTCTCAGGTCACCAGTTGATTGGGGAAGTAGTCTGCTGTAGTGAGAGGAGCCTTAGGTAGATTATCTTTGAATAAAAACTGTTTGGATTAGCGAGTAAAGAGTTTTGGAAAAAACAGGAATGAAATGGGCAGAAAATTCAGGAGTCAATATCAAATGATGAAATTATACCCAAGAGGAGGAATAAGTTACAGGTTCTGAAGACTATATTGGGTCATAAGATGGGACCCTAATCTGATAGGACTGGTGTCCTTATAGGAATAAAAGGAGACATGAGAGATCTCTTTCTGTGCACAAGCATACAATGGAAAGACCATGCAAGGACACAGAAAGAATGCTGATGTTTCCAAACCAAGGAGATGGGTCTCACCAGAAATCAAACCTACTGATGCCTTGATTTTGGACTTCCAGCCTCTAGAAAAAAGATTTCCATTGTCTAAGCTACCTAGTCTATTGTACTTTGTTATGGAATCCCAAGCAGATTAATACACCATAGGACTTATATATATGTACTTTATGGGTAAGGGTCAGTGTAAGGCATGATGTATACAGATGATTCATAATTCCTTTAAGTTTTGTTTTAAAAATAGGATTAATTAGGTGACTATGTTGGTCCAGATTCTGGCATTCTTTATCCACATAGGTTTAAGTATATAAGACTTTATATATATATATATATATATATATATATATATATATATATATATATATATATATATATATATATATGCCAATGGCCCAGAGCTCCTATTCTGGAATTGGTTTTAAAATTGGTTTCTGATGTTCCTAACAGAAAAAAATTATGTTGATGAGGAAGAACTAGACCATGGGATGGATGAATAGGGAAACCAGGACAGGGGAGTAGGCATAGAATCAGATCCCTCTCCTTTCTATGACTTGAGGACAAAAGTTACAGCATATCTTTCTGTCCTCCTTTACATCATTAAATTTTCCCTCTACCCTTGTCATTCTCATCAAGAGACATGCTACTATTTCTCTCACTCAAAATAAATATATAATATTATAAACAAGTTTTACTGAACCTACTTGCTTCTCCAACTCCCTAATTCTCCCTTCCCTTTATAGGACAAAAATCCTTTAAAAGTTTCGTATATTTATTGTATACAGTCTAATACCTTTTCTGCCAATCTTTCTTAAATCTAATATACTCAGGCATTCTTTCTGCACTCTACTATCCAAGGACACCAATAACTTCCAAATTGTCAAAACCATTATTTATTTCTCAATTCTAATTTTACTTAACTAAGAAACAGCATTTACCAAGGTCAATCTATACAACTTCTAGGATGCCACTCTAGTTTTTCCTCTTACCTCTTTAATGCTTCTTAGTCTACTTTTCTCAATTTTCCTATTTTTGTAGACCGTCTAAATTTGAGGTGTTCAAACGTTGAATTCTTAGATCTCTTCTCTTCTCTTCTCTAACTACACTCACTCATTTGTAATCTCATCCATTCTTAGATATTTATGTCATTTGTATGCCTATGATTCCAAAATTCATATCTCCAGTATGGACCACTCTCCTAAAGCCCAGATGAATAGGCTAAACCTACTAGACAATATCATGACCTCAATATCTAACTTGCATCTCAAACTAAACAAGCTCCAAATTGTTGTTCCCCTGAAAGCAGCTCACCCACAGACTTGTACATCTCAATCAATAACAAGCATCTTTTACAATTTGCTCAAGCAAGACTATATAGCATCTTTGATTCCCTTTTTCCCCCCTTACTCCTTTCATCTAATCCATCAGGAAATATGTTGGGTTTATTTTCAAAATACAACCAGGTTTTATCACTGCCAATGTTGTTAATCAAATCTCTTCTGGATTACTTAATTAGCCATATATCCAACCCCTTACATTCATTCTTGCTTACCTAAAATTTCAAATTTCAAATTATGCTTCTGAATATATTTGGTGAATACATATATGCATTCACTATATAAACGTATATGCATTTATCTCTAGTATGTACCTAGGAATGGTAGATTCAACTTTAAGACATAATGCCAGTCTTCTAAAATGGTTGTCCATATATTCTCACTAGCAATGTACTAGATCTTCATCCTTGTCAACATTTAGTGTTATCAGTTTTTTCAATTTAGCCCTTCCTATGGGGGTATTGCATTGTTCTTTTAGCTTTCATTCCCTGATTATTAATAAATTTGAAATAAATATTTCTATAAATATTACCTATTTATATATTCCCTTTTTCTTAGTATTGGTTCATCTTCTGCCCAATATTACTATATTATATGCCTTTTTCTTTTTTCTTTTTGATATATAGTTCTATATTCTGGATATAAGTTCTTTTTAGGATTTTTTTCTTTGCAAATATATTCCCCCATTCTGCAGCTTGCCTTCGCATTCCAATAGTATTTGTTTATGAATACACAGATTTATATATTAATTATATACTAATTATTATTAATAAATGAAATTACTAATTTCAATGTAGTGCAATTTATTATTATTTCCTTCATGGTTAGTTGTATTTGTATTCTGTTTAAGAAATCTTCACATACCACAAGGCCATGATGATATATTCATTTCTGTGATAGTCTAGAATTTTATTATTTCACCTTTCATGGTTTGTTTAAAAAATAAATGTAATTTGTTGATTGGAATCAGCAAACATAAGCCACTCTTTCAAAAGCTTTTTTTCTTCTTCTTTCCTGAAAAATGAAGCAGAGAAATGAGAAATGCTTGCTTGCTTGACTGATTTTCCATACATCAGAACCTTTTATCAAGTTATAGAAAGATATAGGAGGAAGAGAGAAATTAATGACAGAAGTAAATAAGATGCATGTAAGATTGAAGTCCTTGTGAAAATGTGGAATGAGTAGTTGGGACCTATTACCCAAGCATAGGGATTTTCCACTGACAGGAACAGGGTGCTTTCTTGTTTTGTAAAAGTAGTGTAAAACAGAATATATGCATGGATATAGTGGAAAGAGAAGAAAACGTCTAAGCACTTTTATTTTTTCAATCAAGTATGAAACAGTGTCATTACCTGAGAGATGTTGGTAAGAGCAGGATTTTAACAGAGAAAATAGATTAAATAGTTATTATAGAAAATGGGAATGTGAATTATTGCCCTCACCCACCGTTCAGAGACCCCATATTTTATGCTTTCCCTGGGGATGTGTGAGGTTGTATGTATATGTGTGTGTGTGTGTAGACTAAATCTGATAAACTTAAAAGAATTTACCATTGTTTTGATAAGTGATTTATTATCCACTGTCTAAAGCCTCACACATATATTTTCAGGATAAACAGCACTTTCTCTTCTCAAGAGAAAATTTCTCAAAGTAAAAACAATGGGTCAAAACTTGTATGAACTTGAAGTGAAGGATAATGGTGCTTTTGACCCAGAACCATGCTGAAGTTCATTGAGAACTAGTTATGAATTTCCACTACAGTGTAAGTCCTCAAACCATGACCTGTGGGCCCGCCGAGGGCCAGCCGATGAACCGTGGCAGCAAGGTGATTTCCTACCAGAGTGTAAGTCCCATATTAAAAAGGATTGGGACATTCTCTGTACAACTGTACTGTAGCAAATTTGAAAGTTCTGCAGCAGATGGAAAACATTAAGAAACATAAAAAGTTTAAAACAGAATCTCCTAAGGAAATCTTACACATAAAAATTGTAAATTGCAATTCAAATGTCTCCAGGGCTTTAATATTTTGCTTATTCTTGGAATACATCATATAGAATTGCTTCAGAATTTGTTTCAGTTTGATTTTCCTCTTTATCATTCAGCATCAGACTTATAAATTATCCTAAAATCACACAACAGAAGAGAATTTAAAAGCTTACTAAACTTTATACAAGGGAAGGCAAGAAAGATACTTATTTTCCCTTTGATATAAAATTGAGTCCAGAAATTATTTTCTTTCTTTATTTGTTTACTTTGTTGGAAGTTTTCTTGACTTATCTCTTTCTCAGTTCTTTTCATTTACCTCCTTCCCTCTTTTTTCCTTGAATTCTTACTAGATCCTTTAAGTATAAATCTGTAGGTTAAGTTTTCAAATAGACAGTGAAACTTGAAAATTGAAAAATCAATTTCTCTTATCACACTTTTTTCTCTTTCATCTCCTTGATTCTTCAATTTATTTACTATGGACAAAATTAACTGCATAATTATCTCTCAGACCATCTAACTAAAGGGTAAAACTGGCAGATATATTACTATAAATAATGGACCTAACACTTTATTAATTTTCAAACTCATTAATTTATTTGTCATCAAAAATACTTCCTGAGGGGTAATTACATGATAGAAACAATAATTGTACAGGTTTTCCCACATCTATAGCTGAGGATCATTCAGTGGTTTGGGGCAGTAGAAAATGCTGGTGATAACCATGAGATCTTGAGCTAGATTGCCTGAGTTGAATTTTGGCTTTCAACTTTATTATTTGTATGACAGTACACAAGTTACTAAAATCCCCTGATACTGTTTCCTCATCTGTAAGTGGCTATAACACTAGCACTTTCATTATAAAATTATGTTGGGATTTAATCAAATGATACATGAAAGGGCTTATACTGATGACTGATAATGGAACAAAGGTTGAATAATGGTACCTAATGTTATTATCAAAATGAAAATATAATTACTTCTCTAAAGATTTCCATAAATTAGTAGCACCATTTTCCCATCTTTTTAAATTGGTTATGTAGTATGTAATCAATAACAGCATTTCTACATATATCATGTGATTTTATATACATATATATATTTTAAATCAACTATCTCTACATTTGTGTTGCTGTTCATGTAGCCTTCCTTATACTTTAAAGCATAAATAGTGATGGGATATTACTCTGTCTGTGAAAGACTGTAAAATACTAAGAATTTCTAACATTATAAGGAATATTATGTTACAATATGAATTAAAATATAATATTCAATTACATTAAAGCATATTTTTATGTTTATAAAATTTGGGGGAAATACTATGATAAAATTACAGATATTTATACCAGTCATCTCCAACTTAATGAGAATATAAAAGTTTTGTTTCCTCTTTGCTTTAATAGTGTTTTACATTTTAGAGCAGTTTGAAGTTTACAGAAGAAGTCTGAAGTACAGAGTTCCCATATACTTCCTTTCTCCCTGTGTCTTCACAACTTCTCCTACTGTTAACATCTTGCAGTAGTGTGGTGAATTTGCTACAATTGATGAATCAGTTTTGATAATTATTATTTACTAATTTCCATAGTTTACATTGGCGTTTACTTCCTTTTTGAACAATTATATAGATTTTGCCAAGCAGCTATCATGAATCCACCATTACAGTATCATGCAGAATAGCTTCACTGCCCTAAGGCCCCTGAGCTTCAGTATATATTGTAAAAGTGAAATGATTCTCATAGTGAAGTGAACACATCTATCACCTCACAGTTACTTTTTTATGTAGGGCTGGGCAGAGTTAGACCTCTTAAGATCTACTCTCTCAGAAAATTCAAGTTCAAGTAAACATAATATAGTTAAGTATAGACACCTGCTGTCCATTAGATTCTCAGAGCCTACTCATCTTAGACCTGAAATTTGACTAACCTCTCCTCATTCCCCTACCTCCACATCCTTTGTCAATCACCATTCTATTCTCTATTTTTATGGTTCAGTTTTTTTTCCTTATTTTTTTAAAGATTCCACATGTAAGTGATACCATACAATACCATACATATTTGCTTTTATCTATAGGTATCTCACCAAGATAATTATTTCATATCTGGATACCCAGGAGTGGGATTGATGGATCATATAGTAGTTCTATTTCTAATTTTGAGTACCACCATATTGTTTCCATAATGGCTGTATCAATTTATATTCCCAGCAATATTATATAAGGGTTTCCTTTTCTCCACATCTTGCCAACATTTATTATCTCTTGTTTTTGGTAATAGACATTCTAACTGTGTGCAGTGACATATTTTGTGGTTTTGATTTCCATTTCCCTGATGACTAGTGTGTCAAGATAGCATCAAAAAAAAACAAACGTATTGAAGTATCAAAATACATGAGACAAAAACTAATAGAAGAGAAAGAAGAAAGAAATAGAGAAATTCACAATTATTGTTGGGAATTTCAACATTTCTGTCTTAATAATTGATAGGTCATGCAGACTTAAAATAAGTAAGAATATAGATGTTTTGAACAGTACTATCTATCAGCTTGACCTAACTGACATTTATAAAACACTCCAAATAACAGTGAATACACTTTCTTCTCAGGCTCACACACAACATTCACCAAGATGGATCATGCTCTGGGCCATAAAACATACCTTAACAAATTTCAGGAATATAAATCACATAAAGTACGTTTAAGACCATAGCAGAGTTAAACTTGAAATCAATAACAGAAAGATAGCTGAAAAATTCTCAAGTATTTGGACACTAAACAATATACTGTGAATAATTCATAGGCAAAAGTAAGGTGACCCAAGAAAAAAAATTAGAACTAAATGAAATTGAAATATAACACCAACATTTTTAGAATGCTGCTTTATCAGTGCTTAGCTAATATTATATCATTAAACATAGATATTAGGAAAGGAGAAAGATATAAAATCAATAACCTAAGCTTCTACTTTAGGACAAAGAAGAAAGATCAGTGGATTAAATTAAATAGAAGGAAGGTAATAAAAATTAATGCAGAAATCAGTGAAATTGAAAACAGCAAAAAACAGAGAAAATTAGCAAGACAAAAATCTTGTTCTTTGAAAATAAAAATAAAGACCAATAAACCTCTAGCCAAGGAAATCCAGAAAAAAAGAGAGATGCCACAAATTATTAATATCAGAAACAAAATATCAGTCATCACAATTAATCCCATAAAAATTAATTAGATAATAAAAGCATACTATGAATAAATTTATATTCATAAATTGATAACTTAGAATCTATGGACCAATTTACCAAAACTCATCCAATGAACAGTAGATAAACTGATTACCACAATAACTATTAAAGACTAGATTAATAATTAAATACATTCCAAAAATAAAATAGCAATAATGAGAAGGCACTAGGCCCAGATAGTTCTGCTAGTGAAGTTCACCAAATAGTTGATGAAGAAGTCATACCACATCTCTATTATTTCTTTCAACAACAACAACAAAAAAACAGAAGTGATGGAACACTTCTCAACTCATTTTATGAGGCCAGAATTATTTCAATACCAAAACCAGATAAAGACATTACAAAGAATCTACAGACCAATATCTTTTACATATATATTAGGAAAGGAGAAAGATATAAAATCAATAACCTAAGCTTCTACTTTAGGACAAAGAAGAAAGATCAGTGGATTAAAGTAAATAGAAGGAAGGTAATAAAAATTAATGCAGAAATCAATGAAACTGAAAACAGCAAAAAACAGAAAATTAGCAAGACAAAACCACATGCTTTGAATATAGACACAAATCTCTAATAAAATATCAGCAAATAAATCCTGCAATATATAAAAAGTATAATAACCCATAAAGTGTGACTCATACAATTAAATTAAGGTTTATTTAACTATTCATAAATCAGTGGGTGTAATATATCATTACAAGGAAAACATCTAGAGTTTCTGGAAGACTCATAAGGATTAGGGGACAAAAAGTAAAGATAAGTTTGCTGAAGAAGTTTTCTAATAAAAATGAAGAATCTCATTTGGAACTCCTTTTAAAAGGAGTACATTCTAAGAGGAATTGTAAGCTTGAAATAGACCAGATCACTCGGCCCCATCAATTCATCTTTGACTGTGTGAATATGAATTCCCATACTCCAGCTGCCTAGTAGAACAAAGTCAATACCAAAGAAAGACAATATTATCCAAAGGCTCAAATTATCAAAATGATCACTTCAGTTTCTCATGCACTAAGTCTGGTAGATTCATATTCAAACCAAAATACTCCTCAAAAAAAAAAAGTACTAAGGAGAGACAGTAGGTATCAGAGTGTAGAATCACTAGACAACATTGCTCACAGCCTGCTTAGTGAAGAAATTGGGACTTAAAGTGATTCTTACTGCACAGCCCATCTTTTTGTTTCTTTACCATGTTGCTCTTCAAGGATCTCCCCAGAATGGGAGACTGACAAATAAACAAATATAATGCATGATTGTGATTATAATGACAAACACACGTATAATGGAAAAGAGAGACTCATTCTGCTTTAGATATCAGGGAAGAATTACAGTGAATGGAGAGTTTGCTTTATTTGATTCTGCAATTTCCCTGAAAGCTGGCTTTCTAGTAGATTCCTGTGTCATAGACTATTATAGGTTGAATTTTAATTTTGTCCCCCCCCACCAAACAAATGTTGGAGCCCTAACGTTAGGTACCTATGAATATGTGACCTTGTTTGGAAATAGTCTTTATTGATATAATCAAATAAAGGTAAGGTCATTAGGGTCATTTGAATATAGACACAGATCTATACGAGTGGAGTCTGGAGTCTCTACAAGAAGAAAAAAATACCATGTAACGACTGAGACCGAGATCAAAGTGCTGCAGCTGCAAATCAAGGAATGCCAAGGATTGATAAGCACCACCAGAAACTAGGAAGAAGCAAGAAAAGTTTTGTCCAGAGACTCTGAGGGAGCACAGCCCTGCTGATGCTGTGACTTCAGACTTCTATCCCCCAGAAAGTTAAAAGAATGAGTTTCTGTTGTTTTAAGCCACTTAGCTTGTGGCAATTTGTTACTGAAGTCCTGGGAAATGAATACATAGACTGACCAGGAACTCTAAGTCTCTGAGGCAATTTTATAAGGTTGCAGAGGAGCAAAATATCAATAATAACCAGAATTCTGTGGGAATGGATCCAACCAGATAGGTCAGTATAGTAGCCTGGCTACTAAACATTCTGATAGAAATCAAGCTTAATTCATGAAGGTCATTAGTTCTCGAGGAAGTATGATTGCCTTAAGGAAGAGGAGACAGCAGGCTCCTGGACACAAATCACCTACTCAGCAGGCAGGTATACCTGGGAGATGGCGTTGTCATGGAGGGGTCTGTCTAAGGTAGTAAGAGTGTTTCCAGTAACATAGAATTCCCAGGAGGTAATCAACTCACAGAAAACATCCAGGAAGACAAGCTCCTTTTCCGTATTCAGGAGATAAGCAAATATTGCCATTATTCCTTGAGTTGCACAAAAGATTCATTTCACTTTTCAAAGGGGATAAAAGCTATGTCTCTCTCATCCTACCTATCTGTCATATACGGAAAAAATGGAACTGGTAAGTTTGTTCCAGCCACTGAAGGATGCACAGTGACAGTCATCACAAATATTTGCTTTTTTCCTTTCCATCACAAACCCAGGGTAGTGTCAGCAGTGTCTAGCACAGTGCCTGACACTTAACATCTGCTTGATGAATGTTCACTGACATGATGGGGACTTCTGCCAACTCTAGCACTCAGCTACTCTTCACACACAACAGATATCTAGGAGAACAACCTATTGATTTATTTACCCATACTTTGCCATTTTAAATTAAACCCAGTGCATTCACAGAGAAACTGCACTGACTGTAGCTATCTGGTATGTGATTCAGATTGATTGCTGCTGCAGTCATTCATGAGTTTTGGCACTGTTTGTATTTTGGTAAGCAAAACTAGGGGAATTTATTTTTGGCCATCTACATCAATCTTTATTTTGACAACTAAATGAACCACTATATAATTCCACTGTCAAAAAGGGTCGATGTGATTTGGTAACACACTGAGTCAGTGATTACCTGGCCTTATAGTTCCTTTGGGTTTTCTGCTATTGAGACTATCACCTGCATCTTTTGATTGCAAGTAAGGGGTGTTGAGCCAGTTCCCATTTCACTACATAAAGCTGATCTGAGCATGCAGAAATCATACCAATCAGCACTTTCTAGAAAATGAAACAATTTGCAAGGTCCTGAATGATAGATGGCAATGAGAAATTGCATCATACTGTGTTTTTGAAGTAAAATTTCAGAGTAACTTTGCTTATAAGTATGAGGAACATACATACCTGTCACCCTAGAAGGTCATGGTACACTAGTTGCCTTGTAGTTAAGTATTATAGCATTCATTTTTGCTTCCCAAATTATTCCTGTTTGATTGTAAATTATATGGTCACACTTATACGTAATACCTTCCTTAGGATTTCATAAGTGGATATATTCTAGCAGCCTGGGAGAAATTATATGCAAATATTTACAGCCTTCTGGAAGAGGCAAGAAAGAAGAGAGATAGCATATATAACACAGGTTTAGCTAAGGGAATGAAGAGTCAAGAATAGTGGGTGAGTTGATGGAAGGACAAACAAATATATCCAGGCAGACAGCTGAAAGTAGAGATCATAAATTGGGAAAGAATAAAAAAGTATCATGGGACCAGAAGGGCTAATGAAGTTCAAAAATACAAAGTCAGGAAAATTTTGGAGCAACAGTTCTATAAACTGTTGTGTATTGAACATGTACTATGTTTCAGAACTTAGACTTAATGATTTATGCACACACAAAAAATGTATTATATCCCCATATCAACTCAGGAAACAGATATTTGTGCCCATGTTTTATGGATAAAAATGGAAACTTGGAGAGTTTAAATAATCCACTGAATGACTTAATATGGTTGGACCAGTTTAGGAAACTGGATCCTCCTGTCCTTTATGACCCTTCTCCAGACTCTATGATTGATGACTTCTGATTCCAAGGCTTTATACTTTGTGTTGCATGAAGCCTGGCAAAACCTCACAGGATTTTGTGAGAGTGTAAAGACAAAAACTAAGAAATGGCAGGTAAATTATTTCCCAATGCCTCAGTGGGACAAGGCTAGGATCAAATTAAAGAGGTTTTAATCTAGTAATAATATTTCTAAATAGTGATAGCTCAGCAAAAAAAGATAAAGAAAATGAATATTTAAAATATATTTATTTTAGTCACAGTTTCAGGATTACACTGAAATTTATACATAGCAGTGGAGTCCTTGTCAACAATTTATTTAAGGTTCTACTGGGGAACTGCTATTTACTTGTCAGCTTTATGAAAGAACTAAAAAATTATGTCTCTAATATTTTTCAATATGCAGAATTAAAATGTAAATATTTTCAATGATCACTTATTTCTTGATTCTTCTAAGTCTGGGTGAAAACTGTCTTGGAGGTTGTCCCCAGTTTTCCCAGGACTCATCTTAGTTTCCAGTTCTTTTAGCAACTTCTCTTACTCTGTTAAATCCGTAGGAGACTTCTCAGTACCTCAGAAATCACCTACTGCCAGTACCTCTACTTCAATATTCCATGAAAATAAACAGAATTTTGTCATAGGAGGGAAGATTGTGGTAGAAATGCATGGCTCTAGAACACTTCTGAGGATGAAAGCAGTTCCCACTGGGGATAACGACACCTCTAGTTATCAGGCAAGTGCACTTACTGAATTCGTACCATCTGCAGAGCATAGACAAGTGATCACAGAATTTACTAGGAGGAAACTCCCTTTCCTCTAGGGATTTACACCACACATTATCTAAAATTCTCAGCCATTCGGAGGTACCACTGAGTTCAGCAAAGCCTCTCATCTGTGTGCGCAGCAGAATGCTTCATATTTTTCCCTTCTTCACGTTGTTCCAATGTACTCAGCAAATCTTCTGAGTCTTTCTCATACAACACCATCAACCCTGCTTGCCGAAAGCATTGTAGCAGTCTCTTCATGAGTCTGTCTGCTTTTATTTTCTCTTCTCTTAAGTCAGCAAACTTTTTCTATAAAGAGCCAAACAGTAAACATTTTCAGTTTCGCAGGTCATCTGCTCTCTATCACAGCTACTGAGCTCTGCTGTAGTAGCATGAAAGCGGTCATAGTCAATATGTAAATCAATAGTTATGGCTGTGTTCCAATAAAACGTCATTTACAAAAACAGGAACAACCAGGGAGTCCAGTCCTCATTTGATGAAGACAGATTACATTAAATTATAGCTCTTCTTAGGATAAAAAAAAACAAGCAGATAATATTTCAAGGCTTAGAACAAAGTCTCGTTGATCTGGTGCGTATTATTCTGTGCAGCCCTTTGAGGCTATTCCTAACCTACCTTTCCTGCTTCATCTTCCGACACTCCCATCCAGGGAAACCAGTTACTCTTCATTTCTAATTATTTCCCAAATATAGACGTTCAATCTTTTTAAAAGAACTTGCATATATTGCTCCTTCTGCTGGCATGACTGTGCTTCTTCACATATTTGTCTTACTCACTGATCGAGTCTCAGTATAAATTGTTCTTTGGTTATCTTCCCAATTTTCCCCGGCTTAGTAGGCATTTCCTCACTGAATGCTCAAAGCACTGCGTGTACATCTCCTTCATTAGTTGTCATTCCACATTCCAGTTATTTCTTTGGATCTAGAATCCTAATCTAAATGAGCTTCACAAATCAGGAAATTATCATCTTTGACTTCACAATAGCATAATATCTGGCATGTAACAAGTACTTCATAACAGCATTAGTTCATAAGTCAGTCATTCTGCAAAACACACTAAGCTTCTATCATGTATAGGCATTGTTCAAGGCTTTGGAAATAAAACACTGGACAAAACAAAATTTCTGTTCTCAGGGAGCATGTATTCTAGTTAAAAATGAAATAGGTAATGAGCAAAAAAATAAATATTGACTATGTCAGGTAGTGCTAAAAGTAATACAGAATAAGGTAAAAAAGAGTGAAGAAAAATGTTCTTTTGTATCAAAAGATCAAGAAAGTTCTCATGTATAAGTTGACATATGAGCACACTTGAATGAAGTAGGAAATTAACTCAACACTACTACAGTAAGTGCTGAATAAATGAAGGAATTACAAAGACAGGTGTATTTAAGTCTTCCTTGGTCTTCTGCATTCATTTGACTCTTTTTTCTTCCAGATTTTGTTCCTCCATACTGAGATAATAAGCCAAGCATAGTTAATTACTTGGAGATGATCTTCAATATACC
The DNA here is from genome assembly GCF_030020395.1 of Manis pentadactyla. Lineage (NCBI taxonomy): Eukaryota > Metazoa > Chordata > Mammalia > Pholidota > Manidae > Manis > Manis pentadactyla. Next base: position 208,017,974 of record NC_080020.1, on the reverse strand, counting down.
TGAGTGATATAACTCACTCTGTAAGTTACAGCAACTCAGTGTGATGATGAGGTGTTACTATCATGAGCAGAAGTACAGTATTCCTCCTCCATCCAAAATAGATGTATCAGAATACTTGGAGTCATACATAAAGTTTAACCCTTCCCTCCTCAAGTGATCTCAGTGTTTTACTGATTAGATCTTGATCTCCCTGAAACAACTAATTAATTCTTCAACTCTGTTCTAAGAGCATTTTTATAATCTGCTATTATAACATTTAGCACATTGTTTTAAAGTTAATTGCCTATACATATATCTCCTCCCTAAGAGTGGGAGCTCTTCCAAAGCACAAACTCCATCTTATTCATTTAGAAATTTATCAGGATGCCTGGCACAGAGTCTCCATTAAATAAGTGTTTGTCAAATTAAATTGATGATTTTCCAGTTCCAAATTTTCTTTGCACCTGCCAGAACACTGAAAACACAAATAAATCCAGTGGAGAAAGTTCTTTCAGTTTTCATTCAAGGACCTCTTGAAATACAACACTTAACTGAGGAATGTTTTTACATTTTCCCTTTTATGTTTTTTCTAAACCAAAAGTCTTAACAATGAAATGAATCTTACATCTAATTGGCACACAGTAATTTACAAGTTTATTTTGAGACTTGGAAATTTGAAACATCATAATATTGCCAGACTTTAGTCAATGAAAAAGAATCTCCATATTCTGAGATATTTAAAAAAGATTACACTGCCTGTCATTTCCTTCTAGTGTACTAATAGGTTCTTAATCAAAGAGATCCTTTGAGAATATCCTTTATTCTATTTAATTCTACATGTAATATATTTGACCAATTGCTGATGGGAATAAAGGGTAATTATTAAAGAGAAATATCTTGACTGAATTATGTTTTTCTTTGCCGTTATATGACTTCTGAAAATATATTTCAGATGTATAAGGCTCAGATTCCGGATGGCATATAGGAAGTTCTTTACCAATAGATACACACACAGAATTTCTAATAAATATTTTCTTACATTTTACTAACAAATCACTCATTTTGTGTGTGCCTTTCTGAAAATACATCTTGCCTGAATCCATACCATCCAAGTCAATGGGGAATAAAATACATTTTGAGAAATGTATTAATATCTCTATGAAACAGTAAAATCCTGAGCAATTGTGTTGTGTTTTCCCATTCTTTGTAAGATGTAATGGACACCTTTTTGGAATTGAAATGACAATGAAAGAAGCATTAAATTCCTATATTAAAAGCAATATGTAAAAGATACATATATAATAGATATACATATATATAATATACATAAATATATATATATATAAGAGAAAATAATGTATATAAAAGATATCTATATTTTTCTCTTGGTGTCAAGAGAAAGACAAATGTTGAAGGCTCAACACTACAGCCATTCACCCAGGAAAGTTTTGGTGATGTGTTCCTAGAAAAAATATCCTGTGTAACAGATTTAAATTTTAAAGGATGGACTCATGACAAAGATGTCAGACTGACTGAACAGAATGGAAAATGCTTTCCTGCCATAGAAAATGCTGAATGGTATATATTCAAAATATTAAATATGTAGCTCCAGAAGGAAATGTCTAGGAGCCCTAAAAACAAAACAAGACAACCAAAAAGCACCTCATAACAATTTTTTTAGCCAGGAATCAAAACTGAGCAACCCATAAAGTACTACAGCCAGATATGCAGCTTCGAAGTCGAAGATCAAATGGTGACAAAAGGAGAGTAAACGACTGTGCACATTAAGCAGTAAGAACAGGGATCCCACTCTGAAACCGACTGCAGGGAAGAATGGTCTCAAATGTTGATGCTGGCTAGAGTTGTATTCTGGGGGAAGTAAGGAGAAATGAAATCATGAATAATGAAGCTCTGAGAGTAAAATACAGTTCCAAGGATCAACTTGGTACAGAAACTCTAGCTCTAAAATGTTCACATACAATCTATTTCAGAATTGGTGAACCCAGTAGAAAAGAGGCAGAGGTAACCAAGAGATGTTTTCTGGAAGAGAACTGCATATGCCACCCACATGAGACTCCTCGTATGGAACTTCATGGAATTGGAACTCTCTGACCACAAATATGTGCTACAATGGACATAAATGAGAAAGTTTAATGCTAAAGCAGACAACTGACTGGGAAGTTTTATGACCAGGAATCAGAGTAACCTGAAAAGGGACTTTAAAATAAATATTTGATATGTGTAAAAAAAAAAAAGGATTACAAATATCCTTGGAAGAAAAAGGGGAAAATTAGAGAGCAAGATCAGACAATTTTGTAAATCAACAAAGCAGTAATCTTAAAAGGATTATTCACTAACTATGAGACCTTAGACAAGTTACTTAACCATCCCCCCTTCAATTCTCTCACTCCCAGTCAGTAAAATAGGATAACTCAAGGTGTTGACGTGGAATTCAATACAGTTAAAGCACTTAGTGCCTGGTGCAATGAAATCAGTCATTACAAATTAGCACTTACTACTATTAGAAATGATAGCATAACTATAAAATATCAGGAGGCTGAAAATTAGCATTTAAAAAAGTTACTTTCTAGAGTAACATGTTTTAATAGAAAAGTTGAAAATCAGAGAAGAGACAAGGTTGAAGACCAATATAATAATACTAAATACAAATTGGAGAAATATCAGAGGCTTTAAAACAAATAGGTTTAGAGTTGGAGAACTTAAGAGAAAGCTTAAAATATGAAGGGTTAGTTTCAACAATGCCAGTATATTACTAACATAAATATGAAACAGACACAAAGAATGAGGAGAATTTATCAAAGAAATTTTTCTGATTTTAAAAATCACACTCAGTTCCAATGATTAATGAAATAAATCCACAACTAAACCATAGATGATCAAGAATACAAAATTGCATGGAAGTAAAAAGAGAACACTTACAAAGGAACGGAAATTAAATTTTTCATCAGTTATAATACATTAGAGACAATGAGATAATGTCTTCAAATTGCTGAACTAAAAATAATAATTGTATTTTTAAAAACAGAATGGATATAAATTATATCAATTCTAGGCTTGAAGTAATCTAAGCAATGCCTCAACAGCATGGAAGTTGGCCTAGTCTCTTCTGTGGAGCAGCTTGGCCCTGCATTGCGTATCTGACCAAGCATTGAAGTTACAAGGTTTTGATTATGGTTGTCATTGACAAGCAGATCAGAATATGCGCAGAAACTGAAACTTCTTGGACATCAGTGTTTGATGATCTCCATTTTCTGAAAGTTTAGTTTAATGGTCAGAGACAGTGCACCAATATTCATATCACTGAGTATAAAATAACAACAATACTAAATACACCGGAAGGAAAAGATGAAATGGTATTAACATATAGGACAGAAAACCTACTGTAATCTAGGAGTCAAAGGTCAGAGACTAGAAGAATGTGTAGCGGTTAACTATGTGGTATTAAAATGTGAAAGAAATGTAGAGTTTCGTATAATAAAATGAATTCCGAATGAATTCTATCATTTATATAAAATGTTATAATAAAAATACATAATGAATAAATGTCAAAATTAACCTAATCCACTTGTGGTACAAGCTATTTCCACATTGACACTTTTATCTTTATAAGAATATAACAATGGCCTTACATACTTGAAATAGTTACTTTTTCCTATTACTATTATTTGTATTTAGACAAGAATGAAAATTCCTTCCTGCCTAAGAACATAGGTAAAAAAGATTTTATGAAAATCCTCTTTGACTGAGCATCATATGCTAGCTCATCCTTGGTCCCTAATGTCTCATCTCAGATAGGCTATCAAAACAGCTAAGGAAATTTTATATCAATCTCTCCTTCTCAATGACTTCTGCATTTTATTCTTGATATTATTTGAGTAAAGCTGTCCCTAGGTTTTCATTATTCCATCGGCAGTGGGAAGATAGGTGACTTCCCTTTTAAGGAAGAAAGTTTCTTTCATAGAGTAATAACTAAAAATCCCTTGATAAAAAATAATGGAGAAGAAAGACTATATAATTGTTTCATCACTATTCTATTCTGATGCGAGCTTTCTATCTTATAATTCAAGTAAGTAATCTAATATGTATAACAATAGCCATATGAACAAAGGTTTGCTGGGATTAAGCATAAGGCTTACAGTACAGTAAAAACATTTTTCTTTAGGGGTTCTTTAGGGATTTTAATGGATTGAAAAGTTATTTTTGGTAGATTTTTTTTTTTGATGTTAGAGATTTATTTCAATCAAAATCAAGACAAGAATACACACCAAAAATGGAATATAGTTGGGGGAGGAACTTGCTAATTGTACCTCTAGTGTTACAGTAATGCTAGACTTCATTCTCTACAGATTGCATTAAAACTACACAATAGCCAGTCTGTGAGCATTCAGAATGAAGTATCTCTGTGTTCCAAGGTCAAGGCAGGGCTGAGCATGGTAGGTGTGGCCAGGCCTATCAAACTTTACCTTGGAACGGCTCTTACCTTCAAATGTCCACCCAATTGTCATAATATATTTAAATAGACAATGAAATATTAGCTAGTTCTGAATGTGTGCAAAAGGGGATTGTCATACTTCCTGTCTCAGGTTAGAAACAAATTTCAACAAAATGTCGTCATAGATGACCCAAAAAATGCCTGAGAATAAGAAAAAGTGAGGGAGTAAATAATGGCATGTTTTGAGGACACACTATCTTGGGAACTACTGAGACAAGTTTCTTTCTTATTATTGTTTTGTTTTCTTTGTACAGTTTGTACATAGTGTGTAGAGTGGGTATAACTATACAGCACAAATTACAAGAGGTACTTCTTTCCTTTGATGGAAAATTCTGTGAACCCATATGATTGTTTACCATGTTTCTTCCACATCTGGGAGGACAATCTAGCCCAGGATTTCTAATACCAGCTGGAGCTATCCCAAGAGACACCCTGTTCTTTTTCCAAGGCATCCACTCACATATTCTATAAGTAAACATGGAAGAATGAGTTGACATGTTGGAAGCTGGAGACTGACCTCAGATGGCACAATGCTTAACTGAGTTCATGTAATTTTGGTTATACTAAGGTTGGCAGGAGATAGTGGAGGAAATCAGAGAATAATTCCCACCTGGTCAGTCTCTCATGCGTGTGAACAGATGGAGTCACAAGAAGGTGAATCTGATAATTTTTTGTGGAGCAACTTTAAAGAATTTTTAAAGGTGATCAAATTTTGTCTACACACTTCTGGAGCTATCAATTTTACCTACCAATTTCAGGGCACAATATCTTAAACAGCCAGTACCTAGGTAGTATTAAATTTGCTGCCAGAAAACTGAGAATCAGTTTTATTTCCCACCTCTGGTGAATTTATAGGAATTTACAATATATATATATATATATATATTTAGTGCTTTAACCTCATGTCCATCTCCATTATAAATTGCTACCTCTATTTAATTACTTCACATTAATGTGCAATTTGCATTTATGTAACATGCCTTCAGTCCTTTTTGAAAGTTATTTCAAGACACAGATGATATACTGTCCTTAAAAATCCCCACTATGAAATTATTTTGATGTTATCTGCATGCCATATGAGTTATTTAAAATGATTTAAGGCATGGACTGCGTTTTCTTCACCATAGTATACTGAATTCCTAACAAATGCCTGGCACATAGTACATGTTCAAGTAATACATTCTTTTCGCTCAATTTGGTTATTGACTTGTAACTAGGCATAATATGCTATACTAAGAATACTTTGATTTAATAAAAAAATTACCCTATATAGATAATAATACTCTCAGTATGGTGGGAATGATTAAGGAATATCTGAGCAAAAAAGTCCATTTGTTTCTTTTCTTTTTCTCAGTTTTCAGGTTTTTGTGTTTCAATATGGTTGAAATACTAACCATTTTCATATCAACCTTGTCTCAAAAACAGGTTCTAATTTAAATGAAGTCTATTTGAATGTATATATGTTTTCCTTTTTAGGACCAGTTCTTTTGAATTATTTAACAGAGTATTATTAAGGCAATTAAAGGGATCTGTTCAGCAAGATTTAAGCCAACAAATCAGTCAGCAGTTTTTGGTCACCTCATAAAGCAGTTAAGTATTACATCCAGTCCATGTATTTGATATTTCACATGCCTCCATAATAGAGCTATCAATTTTCTGATTTGCAAGCCAGCTGACAGAGTTAATACCCCAAAGGGCTATTGCAGTGTTAAGCTCCTAAAATTGTTTTAGACTCACCTATAAATTAGACTATGGCCCAATCATGTACAATTTTATTCTTGAGCTCCTTGAAAAAGCATGAGCTCAGTGTTCTAGAAATAACACTCTTTAGAAGAATAGCCTATTGGATCTATTTGTCTTGTTTTTTTAACTTTTGATGCTAAATATTCAGAATCACCGTAAAGTGTCATAAGTTACACCATAACAAAAGGATACTGCCTGACATACTATTTTTGAAGTTGGTGCTTTAAATATTAGCATAGCCTTACACACAGCTCAGAACTCATATGTAGTATTCAAAATTATATAATTAGGAGGGTGAATAACCAATCTGCCTATGGTCCTTTGCACTGGTCTCTCCAATAGATAGGCCTAAAGCCCGGCACTGTAAATAAACCACATAAAGATTTTGACAAAAAATTATCCCTCCTAAGGAAGGAAAAGCCCTGAAAAAATATAAAATATAACAGAGTATGGTTTTTAATTTTCATGTTTCACTCATAAAACTCTCCTATGTTTATTTTTGTAGTTTGTCAAAAATCAGCTCCAAGTCTGACAAGAAATTTGTTCCTGAAGTAGCATCTATGGTTAAGGTTACTAACATCAGTGATATAAAAAAAATAAAGGAACACTTATAAATTTTATATCACTATTTAGTACATTAAAAAAATATTCTAGCCCAGAGTAATTTTAACAGAACTCCTGAGGAGATCTTTCTCTGATTTAAGGGATTTAAAGATAAAGAAAAATATGAAAATATGCATAATCTGTATGTCTACACACACATGCACAAAGCTACGTAGAAAGAATGACACAGCCTTGTTCAGCCCACTTCCCCTTTCCTTCCCATCTCCCTGTCCAATTGAAATAGCTGATGCTAAGTGATCGATCAACTGGATCTTAATTACCAAATCTTAAATATAGATTTTATCTTTATTCTACTTGACAGCTCTTCAGTGCTTGGTTTTATTGGCTGATCCCCACTCCCACCAACCCACTTTCTTTTCGAGGAGCTTCCTCTTGACGCATCCCTGGGATACTATGATTTTCCAGCTCTTATCTCTCTCTTGCACCAAGCATTCCCTTCCCAAGATGCTATGTCCTGACTCTGTATCAGTTTGCTTTAGAATTAGATCCTCCTCTTCTCTTTCTTCAACTTAACTCCTTTGTCATCACCCCTCTTTTCCATTTCCTCTTCTCTCCAAGCTACTTCCTCTGGAAGTTTTCTTTTCATTCATACCAATAGCTTCGACTACTACCTACATGAGGATTAAATTTTAGATGGAACACGTGAATGACACCCTTCTCCAGCTGAATTCTGATCACATGGAGAGATGAGACAGAGACTTTGGTGGATGGAAATAAAAACATCATACTTACATTATTGAAAAAGCCAATGCCTTTGAATGTGGCCTATATATTTGGAAATGTGGAATTCTGAAAAACTGAACCCAGTATTAACAAGGAGCTACCTACTCCTTCATCAGCAGCAGTATACCTGTGGTCTGCTCTGTAGAAACATGATTTTTTTTTCCAAAGCACAAAATACAACAAAGAACATTCAACAGCACATGCTTTCTGTAGACAAGATGGCACCAAAGTTAAGTGAGAATGAAAGATGCTTGGTTTCACATACCCAGTTTTTCTTTCAAATAATCATCTGAAAGAAACTGAGAAGATGGATTGAGGGGAAGGTGTTCCAGAAGTGATCTCCCTCCACTGAGAGAAAAAACCTTTTACCCCCTCAATTTAATGATAACTCTAAAATCTACATGCCTAGTTTCATTTTCCAATCTGAGATGTAGGGCCATGTATTCTATAGACTGAAGATGTATTTACTCAACTCTCTACCAAACCTTGAAATTCAACATGTTCAAAACTGAACCTGCCAGAGTCTACCATCAGTCTGTTCTTGTGTCCCCATCTCAACGAGTAATATAATATGCAATCAGTTTTCCAAATATGAAAACTAAACATACTTTCCTTCATTTCTCATATCTACCTGGTCAATAAAATGTATCAGGTCTACTTAACCATCATTTGATCTGAACCTGCTTTTTCAATGCCTTCTTTTCAATTAAGCCATTGACTTCATTGAAGTTGTCTCAACTTATTATTTGTGTACACTTAAAAATGGTCATCTACTTCTGTCTAGCTATTCTACAAAGCTTTCTGTGAAAGGTACCTAATGTGGTACTTCCAGAACAGAAGTATAAATGTAATACTTATTATTATGGTGATACTGATAATGATGGCTTCCATTTACTCTGTATTTACTATGCATTAGGCACAATCCAATATAGGTTATCTTATTGATTACACACATACATACACACACATGTGAAGTGATATAGGTAATAGTATTATTCCTACTTTCCTGCTTTAAAGATGAAAATGTTGTCACTTGCCCGAGTTCATGCTCTAAGTAGTGGAAGCAGAAATCTGACTGAGAGATTCAACACTACTATTCTGTGCTGCTTGATTTCGAAAGACCAATGAGCAATCACTTCGTTGAACAGTGTTTCAAAGTGGTTCCCCCTTTGCCTTTAAAATAAAAACAGAATATTCTTGACCCAAAAACTTTGTTATTTCACTCAAATCATCTATCACTGTTATCCTCTTTACTATCTAAATACCTCATAACTAAATATCTTTATGTCACTGTGTTAAATATTACTGTCATGATTTTGCTTGTGTTATTCTCTCTACTTCAAAAATCTTTGCATGGCTTCTCTGTTTGATAATATAGGGGATTCTTGAAAGTATCTGTATAATTAACCCTACCTTCCTTCCCTTCTAACCAGTGACTAATGATTTATCTTATTTTCAGATTCTATGATATAAATGGGCCACATTTTCTAATAAGTCGGGTCATGTTCAGCACTATACCCCCACCTACCCCAATTCACACAGGCACATACACTTATTCACTCTTTGGTGTTCTCTTTGTGTTCTCCCTATACTTTGTGTCTGACAAGGTAGGATATCATCAGCAGTTTAACTCACCTACCAGAGACCCTTCATTTTATTCTCTATTCTTCCCTCTTTGCTTCCTACCTCTTATCCTTCAACCCACACTGAAGTAGTAAATTCACTTCCATCTGAGCAGAACTGACCGAGAAATTCTTTTTTTCTGTCTTCTAAATTTGGGTCTCATGTGTTTCCATCAGTAATCTCTAAAAGTAGCAAGAGAATTATCCTGAATTCAGAGGGCCAGAATTTGAATCACAGTTAGCAATTTCTTAATCATATATATGTGAGTCATCTAGCCTCCATACCTCCAGTTTTCTTTTTAATTGCAGAATGTTTGCAGAAATAATTCTACCCTATATAACTATTTTGAAAATTAACTGAGATAGTGTATTTAAAAGCAATCAACACATTGCCTGGCCTATGAAAAGATCACAATATATACAAATTGTAACTAAGCACATAATACACATACATAAGTATGTAGTATTATGCACAAAATGATTTAGTGAATTATGGAAACAAGTAATTATAAGTCAAGTTCAATTTTGGCATATAGTCCATCATGTTTGTTTTCAAAATATTGAAAATCTAATTGCAATAAATGCCCTTTATGTGATGGAATAATACTCTAAATTACTTTGACTAGAACAGTGATACTTCATAAATGTGGACATAATTCTTAATAATCTTTCTCAAAAATGGTTTGCAATTTTATCATTTGGTTTCTGAAGGCAGTAATATTTGCAAGAGAAGAGAAAAAAGAAAGAAATGAGAATTTGTATTTAGATCAGCCTTTCTCAAACATGACACTCCTGACATGTGAGGCCAGATATTTTGTTGTTGTGGGGTTAACCTGCACATTGCAGGGTATTTAGCAGTGTCCCAGGGCTCTACTTTGAGATACTAGTAGCAGTCAATTCCTCCACTTGCAGTGTGACAACCAAAAATGTCTCCAGACACTACCAAATGCCCAGTTGACAACCACTGATTTAGATCAATCCAAAATTACTAAAAGTGTCCTTCATTTGGGGCATTCTTGAAGCACTGCCGACTCTGAGGTCAAGTTACCAGTATGGCAATTATGTCATTATCAGCATGCTCCAGGGGACTTTGCTCTGTTTTCTATTCCCTTTCTTATTCTGTAACCCACAAGAGTAATACCTTTTATCCTCTGATCAATTTCAAATCAACCTATGCTGTGCTCTAAGTAGGCTATTCCTAAACTTAAAGGGATAATGTAAAGAAAATTACTTCTTGATTGGCAGTAACTGAAGTACATTAGCTCTTAAGGGTCCTTGTGTAAGGTACCTCTACTCTTATTAGAATTCTCACAGGGCCACTCCTGGCAAAACATCATTTAAAAATGAATACCAAGATCTTTACAAATAATCATCTGACACTTCCTTTCTTTTCTTTACCTTCTTCTTTCTTTATTTTTTTTTTAAGTTATCACATGAATTCAGCACTGGACATTGGTCAGGACAAGTTTGAATAGTTAGTTGTCGAGTTAGGCATGGCCTTGGCAGATTTTACTGACACATAAATTCTGGCCAACATAGCCACTTTTAGGAAAACCTGCTTCAGAATAAAACCATTTCCTATGCTTTTCCATGTAAGTAGTACACACATGTGTGCAAACAAACATATATATGAACACACACACACACACACACACACACACACACACACACACACACACTCTCCCTCCCTCCGTCCATCTTTCTCTCTTTAGCCCCATACTCTGGTCATCTATAGTGTACATAACTATGACAGGCAGTCCCTGGGATCATATGAATTTGAGGTTTGCATCGCAACTGACAGTGAGATTTAATAAAGATAAATTAAAACCCATTATCAACAAGTGAAATGAAGTCGCTGAAAACATGTAACAGAAGAGACCATGATTATGCAAAGTCTAGTAGTTTACTTGACTGATTTGTAACGTGGTTGCCTGAAAGACTGATACAACTTCAGACTGCGCTGGAAGAAATACAAAGTCCAGTGTATGGGGAAGAATATGGCTACTACTTGGTGTCAGTCAGCACACAGCTGTGTGAATTGCTAAAGAATAATAATAATGAATCTCAGAATTACAATGACTTTTTACCCGTAGTGCCAAATTTGCTCTTTAAAATGTCTATCATTCTATTCTTCAGAATCAGTAATATTTAAGCTCCCTTTCTTATTGTTTTGGGCAATGTTAAGCCTCTAACGTTCATTATTACCTATTAAGCTAGATCATTCTACAAAAAGTTTAATTCTGTTATTTTCCCCGATTTTTTATCTTTCTTATTATATTAATTGCTATATAAGATGTCATTAATCTAATCATCCTGAAAATTGAGAGGATTCAACAAGCCCATAGTGTTTATATTTATAATAAAGGAAAGTATGACTATTCAGTGGTTAAAAAGAGGGGTTCAATTCCACTTCCTATTGAAACTCACATAGTGAGTAAAGGAGACCTCTAACAATCTCATCCCCTTACTATGGCAATGTTCACAATCAATGCTTCTTTTGATAATGACAGCCTCCCAATTCAACCCATCCCTGCTCACTTCTTACCTATCAAATTCCCCAGAGTGTTAGAAAAGAAAGAAGAGAATAAACTTGGGAGAGGGTTATAAAATTCTGTGCAGCAAAATAGTTGTATATCAGACCATACACATCTTTTTTATTAATTTCTTCATGGTCTATAAAAAATTGGCCTTTTTAGTTGACCTTTTTAATTGACCTTTTGTTTAGGCTTTCTCTTTTGAAAGCATAAAGTCAATTTTTTTTTAAAATGTTTCCTATGCCCCAGTACAGTTCAAGTATAGTGCTTACAGTATAGTTTCTTCTACAATTGTTGGGTACAGAATTGTCTAAGTATTCATTAGCTCAAACTTGATTATTTTACTATTCTCATTTTCTCTTTCTTTACTAATTTTTCTTTATCAACTTCAGAGAGGTATGCAAAATTCTTCATAAATTATAATAGACTTATTAAACTTTAGTTGAATGCTGTCATGTTATACTTCATATCTTTTGTGTTCGATGTTAATGTCTGTTACTTGGTTAATATGCATTTGCCTGGTATGCATTTCCCCATTCCATTATTTTCAACTGTGCTGAATCATGCTGCTTTAGGTTTCAAAGAAAAATATATAAATTTTGACTTAACAGTTTCCATTCCAACATAAAGAGCTTAAAGGTAGTCATTCCCATCCTCATAAGAATGAAAAAGTTTAGCAAAGTGAAAATAACTTTTCTTAGATCTATCAATTAGAAAAGACTGCTTTAAAAGTATACAGTTAAAAGAGTTCATGGAAATTAGAAATGTAGTTGTCCAAAGACAAAACAATTCTATGAATATACAGAATAGGAAAATAAACTGCTAAGTTCAACATAGGAATGTCAAAGATAAAGGTAAGAAAATTTTGTGGAATTAAGCAAAAATTGAAGATGATCAAAAATGTTTGATCAAAGATGATCAAACATTAATAACATACAATAGTTGCCTAATATGACAAATTCTAATAATGGAAATAAGAGAGGGGAGTCAATAATGACCTTTTCACAAAACAAAAGAAAATGTACTTCTTTAAACGAATGAATTCTTCCAATGTTAGATATATGAAGATTATATAGGATTGCCAAATGTGGTGAAGGAAACTGCATGCACACACACAGGCGCACTTTCTCTTTCTAGGCTTCTTCCTCTTCAGCTGCAAGGGTCTTTTTGATCTGTAACCTTAAGAAGACTGCTAGAGCTCCATGTATAAAACCCATGTTCCATCCAATAGAAGAAGAAACATCTGTATTTGAAGGAAAACTCCCTGAAATCTAATTTCAATGGTCATTCCTTAGTCTTTTGGATACTTAATAAGAATATCAAAGTGGGTATATTTACAAAAAAAAATTGAATTAAAATAGTAGATATGTCCTAACTATAACCATAGAAATGAAAAAACTCAAACCAAACTCAGCTCCTAATTAGACTGTCAACTAGTGACCTGACAGAAGAAAAGACATTTTAATTGCAAAAACATGAATATTATTTAACCTCAGTTTATACTGTTCTACATATAATGCCCATTGTTCAATAAAAATTAAAGACACACAAGAAAAGCAAATAATCTACTGTGAAGAGACAAAAAGATCAATAGAACTATACTCTCAAGATGACCAAGATATTGGAAATACAAGCTACAGACTTATACTATGATATCTGAAAAATGGTAGATGACTTGAATGAGCAGAAAGGAATTTTCAAAAAAGAAGAAAAATATGAAAAAGATTAGTCAAATAGAATTACTAGAAATATAAAAGCATGTTATCCAAGATGAAGAACTTCCTTGATGGACTCATCAGTAGGCTTAAGAAAACAGTGAACTTGAAAATGTCAAAAGAAAGCAACAAAATTGAACCTAAGGACAACAGCAACAAAAACTCAGAAGAGAGGATCTAAGAGCTATCGCTTGTGGGACTGAACAATGTTCAAACAGCTGAACACAGGATCAAGGAGCTCTGGAGGAAGAACAGAGACAGATTAAGGCAGACAAAACATAATGGGCAGGAGTTTTCTCAAATAATGGAAACTACCAAACCACAGAAGCAAGAAGCTCTCACAACACCAAACAGGGAAAAAGTAAAATAAAATGCTTTTAGCATCTCATATTTAAATTGCTACACATCAAAGATAAAGGAAAGATCTTGAAAAGTAATGAAGAAAAGAAAAGCATATTACATGGAGAACTAAGCTGAGAAGTACAGCAGATGTATTGTCAGAAAATATGCAAACTATAAGAAAATATGTCGTGCCTTTTAAAGTCTGGAAAAAGAAAAAAACAACCTGCTAACGCAGATTTTAAACCTAGTAAAAATATGCTTTAACGTGAAGGTGAAATAAATATGTTTTTAGAAAACACAGAGACAAGACAATTCACAGCAAGGAGACTTGTGCTATAATAATTGTTAAAGGAAGTTCTTAGAAAAAACAGAAAATGACACCAGATCAAAACTCAAATCTCCACAAAGAAATAAGGAATCCAGAAATAATAAAAATTATTAAAGAATATAGTTTTCCTTACTTTTATTACTCTAAAAGATACAATCAAAACCATAAATATCAGCAATATGTTATAAGATTTTTAATATGTATAAAAGCAAAATAGCAACAATAACATGAAGGATGGGAAGGAAGAACTAGGATATATTGTCAAGTGATTACACTAATATGAAATGGTATAATATTATTTAGAGATAGACTGTGATAAATTATTTTGCACACTTAAAACCACTAAAAGGTAGAAAAAGAGGTATAATTAATAAACTAGTGTCAGAAATTAAGTAGAGTAATAAGTAATGTATAATTAATCCAAAGTTAGCAGAAATAGAGGGAAGAGAGAAAACACAAAGAGTAGACAGAAAAAAACAATTGCAAAAATACAGATTTAAACCAACCATATAGATAATAACATTAACAGTAAATTACTTTAAAAAAGCAATTGAAAGATGGGGATTAAATATTGGATAAAAAAGCAAGACCCAACCATATCCTGCTTACCACAAATGCACTTAAAGTACATAAGCATAGATAGGTTAATATTAAAAGAATGAAAAAAAAGTATAATGAAAACAAAGGAAATAAATATCTGCCTTAGGTTTTGTATTTTTTACACATGGGTTTTTAATTATGATTCTCCTCACTTAATATCCAGTGAGCATGCTTTTATGTTTTCTGGGTTATAGTATTAAAAATGTTTAATCCAAGGAAATCATCTTAGTTATTTTCAATATATGTTATGAATTATACATATATACTTTCCATAAAATTTTGGGATAACAGAGTTAAACTAACAGGTAAGATGTTCTTTCTTAAAAAGATCTCTAGTTATTATATATTTAGCTTATTTTATGACATAAAATCAAGTATATACATGTCTGAACATTCAATATGGCCTTTTAGCTCCAATAATTTCTTTACTATCCCAGCAACTAATTCATGAAGCTGTTACATAGCAATATCCTAGGTCTTATTTAAAAACCAATTAATCTTTCTCTTTTCTATCAGAGTTGACTTCAAGTAATTAGTATTGGTGAATTAACAAAATAACAATGGTATGTGCTCATTTTATCAGAATTAAAGGTAAATCTCATTACATTTCTTAGAAAAAGTTATTTTTTTTGTATACAATTATCTATTTTTTAATATAATTTTCATCTAATTGTATATAATTATCATCCCATATTATAATCTCTATTACATTTTGTACAGCCATGGAAAAGTTTTATAGAAATACACTCTGCAAAACTTGGTAGCCTAGAGAGCTATTCCTACCTTGATATGTTGCTTTGATTATAATAATAACAAACTTGATAAGATATGCTTCACAAGTTGTTATTGAAGTTTTTTTTTTTTTAGATAATTATTTTTTATTGAAGGGTAGTTGACACACAGTATTACATTAGTTTCAGGTGTACAACACAGTGATTCATCATTTATATACATGATAATTCTAGGTACCAGCTATCACCATAGCAAGTTGTTGCAATATTTTGACTATATTCCTTATGCTATACATTACATCCCGGTTACTTATTTATTTTACAATTGGAAGTGTGTACTTTTTTTTTCTTTTATTTTGTGAGGGGATCTCTCATATTTATTGATCAAATGATTGTTAACAACAATAAAATTCTGTAAAGGGGAGTCAATGCTCAATGCACAATCATTAATCCACCCCAAGCCTAATTTTCGTCAGTCTCCAATCTTCTGAAACATAACGAACAAGTTCTTACATGGAGAACAAATTCTTACTTAGTGAATAAGTTACATGGTGAACAGTACAAGGGCAGTCATCACAGAAACTTTCGGTTTTGCTCATGCATTATGAACTATAAACAGTCAGTGCAAATATGAATATTCATTTGATTTTTATACTTGATTTATATGTGTATACCACATTTCTGTCATTATTATTATTTTTAATAAAATGCTGAAGTGGTAGGTAGATACAAGATAAAGGTAGAAAACATAGTTTAGTGTTGTAAGAGAGCAAATGTAGATGATCAGGTGTGTGCCTGTAGACTATGTGTTAATTCAAGCTAGACAACGGCAATAAAACATCCACGGATGCAGAAGATTTATTTCAGAACAGGGGGGGTGAGGTTCTAAGCCTCACCTCTGTTGATCCCCAGTTTCTCACCTGATGGTCCCCCTGCAACTGTGCCTGTCGTAGGTTGTACCTCCCTTGAGGAATCTTACCCGTCTATGGCTAACCAGTCATCTTCCGGGGCCATACAGGGAAATGTAGAGTTGGTAACAGAGAGAGAAGCCTTATTGTTTGAAAAGGTTAGCTTTTTACTTCTTTGCAGATTTATGTCCTGTGGCTTCTATGCCCAGCATTTGTCTAAAGGTATCTTTACCAGTTGGAAGAATTATGATACTCGGTATATTCGATAGGAGGCACGAATTCTATTTAAGGGTTGTAATTAGGAAGGAAGAAGAAAAGCTATAGAAGTAGCAGGTGGAAGAAAACCTGGGAAGATTGATTATTTCTTTGACATATCTTCTTGTAGAGTAACTTCAGCATGTATAGGTTTTAAACTACTAATTATATTGCACACACACATTAACATAATAGGAGTACAGTTACATAACCAAAGCATATCTGTAATTACCAGCCATCTCCAGTGAAACCAAGAAAACCAGTTAGGCACCTTAGGCATTTGTGAAAACTTATCTATGATATGGTGGATATTGTCCAACTGAACCTGAACAGTCTGAGAGAAATCAGACAAATTAAAACAACCCATTCCTGGGGACTGTTCACATCCCATATGTTCTTTTAACAGTAAATAGTCTGTAGTTGTAAGATTTTGGAGCGCTACAATTTGCACTTCTCCCAATTCTTGGTTGAGTTCCAACAGTATAGATCCAGTCAAATTTGTTGTTTTACTGTTTGCACAGGCCAGCTTAGATATCTTCTTCTTCATTCCCATGGCAAGTCCAGGAACTGGTGGGATGAGTGCGTCTACAGCTGTAGCAGTGCGTGGATCTTTGTTGGGGATTTTTGATGATCATCTTCTGGCATGAGTCTTCCAGAGAGTGCTGATGTTGGAAGTTCTTTTTCTTATAGTATCGTAGTTCATTTTCAGGGTAGCCCAATTAGGCTTTGATCCTCTGTATAAAAACAAACAGACCCTTTGCCTACACTTTTATATGCCCTTTATACCATTGTGTAGAACACATTGGAGGTCACCACACAGGAACTGCTTTTTATTTATTTATTTATTTATTTTGTTATCATTAATCTACACTTACATGATGAATATTATGTTTACTAGGCTCTCCCCTATACGAGGTCCCCCCTATAAACCCCTTTACGGTCACTGCCCATCAGCATAGCAAAATGTTGTAGAATCACTACTTGTCTTCTCTGTGTTGTACAACCCTCCCCTTTCTCCCACCACTCCATGCATGCTAATCTTAATAACCCCATTCTTATTCCCCCCCCATCCATCCCTACCCACCCATCCTCCCCAGTCCCTTTCCCTTTGGTACCTGTTAGTCCATTCTTGAGTTCTGTGGTTCTGCTGCTGTTTTTTCCTTCAGTTTTTCCTTTGTTCTTATATTCCACAGATAAGTGAAATCATTTGGTATTTCT
This sequence comes from Manis pentadactyla, assembly GCF_030020395.1. Lineage (NCBI taxonomy): Eukaryota > Metazoa > Chordata > Mammalia > Pholidota > Manidae > Manis > Manis pentadactyla. The sequence goes on along the minus strand of NC_080020.1, from coordinate 208,000,139 downwards.
CTTTCTCCGCTTGGCTTGTTTCACTGAGCATAATACCCTCCAGCTCCATCCATGTTGCTGCAAATGGTAGGATTTGCCCTTTTCTTATGACTGAGTAGTATTCCATTGTGTATATGTACCACATCTTCTTTATCCATTCATCTATCGATGGACATTTAGGTTGCTTCCAATTCTTGGCTATTGTAAATAGTGCTGCGATAAACATAGGAGTGCATTGGCCTTTCTCAAACTTGATTGCTGCGTCCTTAGGGTAAATTCCTAGGAGTGCAATTCCTGGGTCAAATGGTAGGTCTGTTTTGAGCATTTTGATGTACCTCCATACTGCTTTCCACAATGGTTGAACTAATTTACATTCCCACCAGCAGTGTAAGAGGGTTCCCCTTTCTCTACAGCCTCGCCAACATTTGTTGTTGTTTGTCTTTTGGATGGCAGCCATTCTTACTGGTGTGAGGTGATAACTCATTGTAGTTTTAATTTGCATTTCTCTGATAATTAGCGATGTGGAGCATCTTTTCATGTGTCTGTTGGCCATCTGTATTTCCTTTTTGGAGAACTGTCTGTTCAGTTCCTCTGCCCATTTTCTAATTGGGTTATTTGGTTTTTGTTTGTTGAGGCATGTGAGCTCTTTATATATTCTGGACGCCAAGCCTTTATCGGATGTGTCATTTTCAAATATATTCTCCCATGCTGTAGGGTTCCTTTTTTGTTCTATTGATGGTGTCTTTTGCTGTACAGAAACTTTTCAGCTTAATATAGTCCCACTTGTTTAATTTTGCTGTTGTTTTCTTTGCCCGGGGAGATATGTTCAAGAAGAGGTCACTCATGTTTATGTCTAAGAGGATTTTGCCATTGTTTTTTCCAGGAGTTTAATGGTTTCATGACTTACATTCAGGTCTTTGATCCATTTTCAGTTTACTTTTGTATATGGGGTTAGACAATGGTCCAGTTTCATTCTCCTACATGTAGCAGTCCAGTTTTGCCAGCAGCATCTGTTGAAGAGACTGTCATTTTGTCATTGTATGTCCATGGCTCCTTTATCAAATATTAATTGTCCATATATGTCTGGGTTAATGTCTGGATTCTCTAGTCTGTTCCATTGGTATGTGGCTCTGTTCTTGTGCCAGTACCAAATTGTCTTGAATACTATGGCTTTATAGTAGAGGTTGAAGTTGAGGAGTGAGGTCCCCCCTACTTCATTCTTCTTTCTCAGGATTGCTTTGGCTATTCAGGGTCTTTGGTGTTTCCATATGAATTTTTGAATTATTTTTTCCAGTTCATTGAAGAATGTTGCTGTTAGTTTCATAGGGATTGCATCAAATCTGTATATTGCTTTGGGCAGGATGGCCATTTTAACAATATTAATTCTTCCTAGCCATGAGCATGGGATGAGTGTCCATCTGTTAGTGTCCCCATTAATTTCTCTTAAGAGTGACTTGTAGTTTTCAGAGTATAAGTCTTTCACTTCTTTGGTTAGGTTTATTCCTTGGTATTTTATTTTTTTTGATGCAATTGTGAATGGAGTTGTTTTCCTGATTTCTCTTTCTGTTGGTTCATTGTTAGAGTATAGGAAAGCCACAGATTTCTGTGTGTTGATTTTGTATCCTGCAACTCTGCTGTATTCCGATATCAGTTCTAGTAGTTTTGGGGTGGAGTCTTTAGGGTTTTTTATGTACACTATCATGTCATCTGCAAATAGTGACAGTTTAACTTCTTCTTTACCAATCTGGATTCCTTGTATTTCTTTGTTTTGTCTGATTGCCGTGGCTAGGACCTCCAGTACTATGTTAAATAACAGTGGAGAGAGTGGTCATCCCTGTCTAGTTCCCGATCTCAGAGGAAAAGCTTTCAGCGTCTCGCTGTTCAATATAATGTTGGCTGTGGGTTTATCATAGATGGCCTTTATTATGTTGAGGTACTTGCCCTCTATTCCCATTTTGCTGAGAGTTTTTATCATGAATGGATGTTGAATTTTGTTAAATGCTTTTTCAGCATCTATGGAGATGATCATGTGGTTTTTGTCTTTCTTTTTGTTGATGTGGTGGATGATGTTGATGGACTTTCGAATGTTGTGCCATCCTTGCATCCCTGGGATGAATCCCACTTGGGCATGGTGTATGATCTTTTAGATGTATTTTCGAATTCGGTTTGCTAATATTTTGTTGAGTATTTTTGCATCTACGTTCATCAGGGATATTGGTCTGTAGTTTTCTTTTTTGGTGGAGTCTTTGCCTGGTTTTGGTATTGGGTGATGTTAGCTTCATAGAATGATTTTGGGAGTATCCTGTCCCCCTCTATTTTTTGGAAAACTTTAAGGAGAATGGGTATTATGTCCTCCCTGTATGTCTGATAAAATTCTGAGGTAAATCCATCTGGCCCGGGGGTTTTGTTCTTTGGTAGTTTTTTGATTACTGCTTCAATTTCGTTGCTGGTAATTGGTCTGTTTAGATTTTCTGTTTCTCTCTGGGTCAGTCTTGGAAGGTTGTATTTTTCTAGGAAGTTGTCCATTTCTCCTAGGTTTCCCAGCTTGTTAGCATATAGGTTTTCATAGTATTCTCTAGTAATTCTTTGTATTTCTGTGAGGTCCATCGTGAATTTTCCTTTCTCATTTCTAATACTGTTGATTTGTGTTGACTCTCTTTTCCTCTTAATAAATCTGGCTAGAGGCTCATCTATTTTGTTTATTTTCTCGAAGAACCAGCTCTTGGTTTCATTGATTTTTGCTATTGTTTTATTCTTCTCAATTTTATTTATTTCTTTTCTGATATTTACTATGTCCTCCTTCTGCTGACCTTAGGCCTCGTATGTTCTACTTTTTCCAATTTCTATCATTGTGACATTAGACCATTCATTTGGGATTGTTCTTCCTTTTTTAAATATGCTTGGATTGCTATATACTTTCCTCTTAAGACTGCTTTTGCTGTGTCCCACAGAAGTTGGGACTTAGTGTTGTTGTTGTCGTTTGTTTCCATATATTTCTGGATCTCCATTTTGATTTGGTCATTGATCCATTGATTATTTAGGAGCGTGTTGTTTAGCCTCCATGTGTTTGTGAGCCTTTTTGCTTTCTTTGTACAGTTTATTTCTAGTTTTATGCCTTTGTGGTCTGAAAAGTTGGTTGGTAGGATTTCAGTCTTTTCGAATTTACTGAAGCTCTTTTTGTGGCTTAGTATGTGGTCTATTCTGGAGAATGTTCCATGTGCACTTGAGAAGAATGTGTATCCTGTTGCTTTTAGATGTAGAGTTCTGTAGATGTCTATTAGGTCCATCTGTTCTAGTGTGTTGCTCAGTGCATCTGTGTCCTTGCTTATTTTCTGTCTGGTGGATCTGTCCTTTGGAGTGAGTGGTGTGTTGAAGTCTCCTAGTATGAATGCATTGCATTCTATTTCCTCCTTTAGTTCTGTTAGTATTTGTTTCAGGTATGTTGGTGCTCCTGTATTGGGTTCATATATATTTAGAATGTTTATATCCTCTTGTTGGACTGAGCCCTTTATCATTATGTAGTGTCCTTCTTTGTCTTTGGTTACTTTCTTTATTTTGAAGTCTGTTTTTTCTGATACCAGAATTGCAACAACTGCTTTCTTCTCTCTGTTGTTTGCCTGAAATATCTTTTTCCATCCCTTGACTTTAAGTCTGTGCATGTCTTTGGGTTTGAGGCGACTCTCTTGTAAGGAGCATATGGATGGATCTTGCTTTTTTATCCATTCTATTTCTCTGTGTCTTTTGATTGGTGCATTCAGTCCATTTACATTTACGGTGATTATTGAAAGGTATGAACTTATTGCCATTGCAGGCTTTAAGTTTGTGGTTACGAAAGATTCAGGGTTAGCTTCTTTACTATCTTACTGTCTAACTTAACTCGCTTGTTGAGCTATTATAAACACGGTCTGATGATTCTTTATTTCTCTCCCTTCTTATTCCTCCTCCTCCCTTCTTCATATGTTGGGTGTTTTGTTGTGTGCTCTTTTTAGGAGTGCTACCTTCTAGAGGAGTCCCTGTAGGATGCCCAGTAGAGGTGGTTTGTGGGAGGCCAATTCCCTCAACTTTTGCTTGTCTGGGAATTGTTTAATCCCTCCTTCATATTTAAATGATATTCGTGCTGGATACAGTAGTCTTGGTTCAAGGCCCTTTTGTTTCATTGCATTAAGTATATCATGCCATTCTCTTGTGGCCTGTAGGGTTTCTGTTGAGAAGTCTGATGATAGCCTGATGGGTTTTCCTTTGTAGGTGACCTTTTTTTTCTCTCTGGCTGCCTTTAATACTTTGTCCTTGTCTTTGATCTTTGCCGTTTTATGTATTATGTGTCTTGCTGTTGCCCTCCTTGGATCCCTTGTCATGTGAGTTCTTTGTACCTCTGTGGTCTGAGAGGCCATTTCCTCCCCTAGTTTGGGGAAGTTTTCAGCAATTATTTCTTCAAAGACATTTTCTATCCCTTTTTCTCTCTCTTCTTCTTCTGGTACCCCTATAATGCGGATATTGTTTCATTTTGATTGGTCACTCAGCTCTCTTAAAATTCTTTCATTCCCGAATATCCTTTTATCTGTCTCTGCATCAGCTTCTCTGCGTTCCTGTTCTCTGTTTTCTAGTCCATTAATGGTCTCTTGCATCTCGTCCATTCTGTTTTGAAGTACTTCCAGAGCTTGTTTTATTTCTGTATTCTCCTTTCTTAGTTCTTGCATTTATCTCTGCAAGTCCATCAGCATGGTTATGACTTTTGTTTTGAATTCTTTTTTTGGAAGACTGTTTAAATCTATCTCCCCAGATTCCTTCTCAGGGGAAGATGTAGCAGATGCTGAAGCTGTCTGGGTTAGTCTTGTCTGGATCATATTTTTTTGCTTTTCATGTTGATAGGTGCTATTGACTGTCAGCTGGGAGGGCCAAACTTTTCACTTGCTACTGGCCTTTCTTTACTGGGACAACTGCGATCTCTAGTGGCTTTTGTTGTGTAATTGCGTGTAGGCTGGGTCTTTGTGTCTTGCCCGGCCGATATGGTGGCGTGGTTTGCCTTAGGCTGTTTCTCTGCTTTCGCAGCGCCCGAAGGGTTAATGGACTGGGGGGAGGGCTGTTTGGCTGTTTACCTCTGTGAGGGGTCTCAGAGCTCTTGCCCAGGGGTTTAGTGCACCCGGTTTTCCCTGTAATTTTCAGCCACTTGGTGTGACCTGTGTTGTTTCCATCTAACTGTTAAGTCCCTGTCCATTTTAGACTTTCAAAAAGCACTCGCTTTTCTTTGTCACAGGGGCATCAGCTTCACAACCCGCTCAGAGGTCTTCCTGCCCTATTTCCCTAGTTTCCAGCCCTCCATGCATGCACTGTGTCTGCGCTCTGGTGTGGGTGGCTGGGGCTGGGTGTTTAGCAGTCCTGGGCTCCCTCTTCCTCCCGCCGGGAGCTGGGGGGAGGTGTGCTCTGGTCCCGCCGGGCCGGGGCTTGTGTCTTACCCCTTTCACCAGGCGCTGGACTCTCGCACGTGTGGATGTAGTCTGGCTGTTGTCCTGTGTCTTCTGGTCTCTCTTTTAGGATTAGTTGTATTTGTTGTATTTTCAAAAATATACATGTTTTTGGGAGGAGATTCCCACTGTCCTACTCACGCCGCCATGTTGGCTCTGTCTCTGAAGTATTTTTATATAGTGTTTGTTTTCTAGTGTATTTCTTTCCATTAGCTCTAACTACTACAAAACCCTAGAATTTTGATTGACGTGAGGGAAGTTCATAATAAAAAAATGTTAAAAAATATGAGGTTTTATAGAAAAGACACCATATTGGTTAGAATTAAACATTTTTTAGCAGCTCTCAAATACCAATGAGATGGACATGCCACTAGTATTTCTATTAATAATTTATAATTTCTAAAAATCCCAGAGATGACAACAAATGTAGAATTCTGCAGAGAACTTTAATCTTTTATTTAATGTGAACATTTATATTTGAAATGTAATTAAAAAAATGTTTAATGGATAGTAACAGACAATACTTGAATGATTGGCATGGGATCTAAAGATTCGCTATGGCCTCATCATCTGCACTGTAGAATTTTTCAGTACTTATTTTAATTCATGAAGTTTTATAGGCCTTACTATTGTAATCATCAATATTAGGTGCTAAATGGTGTGAGCTCTACGTCTTATTTTAAATTTTATTGGATGTGTTTGTATTTCAGCATTAGAATACAGTTAATTGTATTTCTGAATAAAGTCTATTGTTTCAAAATTATAATTAATTAATATATAAAGCATTGAATTCAGGAGCAATTTTAAATTTTATTTATATAAAATTCAGATAAAAGAATTTAGTCAAAGTCATTTAGTCAAAAACCAGTTAGTCAAAGCATTTGATTACATGTTAAATATATAAAGTATTTTAAATTATGCTATTTTTATAGTGAGAATTTTAACATATATTAAGAAAGTATCCCTTTTTATAGAAATGCACATATTAAATGCATCTTTTTCACTATTTGTAGGGTATTTGGATCATAGATATTTTAAAGATGGTGAAAGATCCTGCTCCCTCTAGTGATCTACCATTTATTATTTCAGATAGAATTCTTGGGAGGGTTCACAGGGCTGAGAGCCATGTCTTTCTAAGTCACACGTTAATCATGATTCTCCCCTCAAATGTGACAAGGCAAAAAACGATGCTCTTTCTCTGTCCCTTGACAGTGCTTCAAATATTTTAAGACAGCTGTCATGTTTCCACTAAGAACTCTTTTCCCTGGGGAGAGAGTCTCTAGTTTTGTTTTTTCTCTCTTTTTCTTTTTCCCCACTGTGCTTCAGACATTTTCATTAGCTCACCCTGCTGGCTGACCTTCACTGTACTTGCTCATTTGTCAATTCCTCTTTTAAAATGTGGCACTCAGAATTTAACACAATATTGGTTTATGTAGTTTGACCAGTGTAGAACACAAAGGTAACAGTTTTCTATTCTGATCTCTGTTCTTTTATTAACACAACCCAAATGCACAAAAGTTACTTTAATACTAGGTTACACTGTTGGTCTATTTTAATGTTTGTTTAAAAAAATGGTAAGGTAATGATAGCTACAAGTTGATAATATCAGACAAGGTGAAGCAAGGATGGAGTTTTTATAGATTAGGGCAGTACCAGTGATGAAATTGGACTAAATGACCTATACAAAAAATCACAGGAGCAGAGAAGATGGTCAGTGACAGAAGCTGTCAGTGACAAAAGCTAGACAAGAGATAGTAATAAAGAGAATAAATAGTTAAGAGGGCTACTGGAAACCCAATACTTTGACAAACAATCAGGCATCAAGAAATTCACAGGTACTGAAGAATCAGAATACTTTCAAGACATTTGGGCAAAGGACCATTTTTAGAGGAACTGAATGAAACCAGTATGAACAATCAATGGTCAAACTTTAAATCTGTAATCTGGCAGTATTCAGTATCTACCCAAGATTCCTCTCACATATGTAAACAAGGAGGTGCATTAAAGGATGATCAATACTACCCTATAATGCCTCCCCATCCCAAAAAAGAAAGAAAAATGAAAACAATCTCTTTCTCAATAAATGAATAAATAGCAGATTATTAATTGGGGGTAAAATGACTAAGCTGGATCTTTATATATCAACATGGTAAAAGTGGAAAAAATATTTACCAAAATATGGTAGAAATGCTACCAAATATATCCATAACCTAAATACAGACTGTATAAACTAATCTGTTAAAGAAAGAGGGACTCTCAGATTGCAAAACAGACAATTTCTCCAACAACAAACATAAAAGTAAAAGAAATAACATGTATTGTGAAAGTTGTGTAGCAGTCAGATTGTCCCAAATATTTAACTTAGAAAATAACATAAAATATATAATGTCACTGAGGTCTCAAAGGATAGAATATGCCAATTTCAGAGGAACCATTAGTGGCTGTGATATACATATAGATCTTTATGACTTCCAGGGTACTGAATTTGATTTAGAACAAAAGCTTTTAGATAAATAAGCTGTATAAACTGAAGAAAAGGTAATTACATGCCTTCATGTAAGGACATGTAGTTTCTAATTCATATTCCCAAAACTGTGATGTGTTTTTCAGGTAGGTTTTACATGCCATCACTGTTTCAGTAGGGCAGAAGTTGGGGAAAAGGAAAGAGGTGTGGACTTTCCTCACCTATAGATCTGTTTAGCAAGGTATGCCCATTTAGACAGGGGCCACAAAGCTAGATCAGAGTGATCTTCCTGTGTTTTTCTTTTTTTAACATTTTTCCTTCCTCCCATCTTATCCTATTTTCTTGGCCAGGATTCAAAACAGAGAAATAATATCCCTACATGATTTTGTACTTAGGAAAAAACATTATCTAAGAAAAATATTTTGGCAATGATACTTTTGAGGCTAAATCTACTTTCCCTGATTTGATTATTACTCCCATCACCAAAAAGGAGACATTTTTTTTCCTACTCTGATATTCACCCTGAGATAATAACTCAGCACTTAGTCCAATCTGGATTCTCTGTCCCAGCACCCCCCTTTCAAACAATATAGAAAAGGTAATCTGTGAATCACATTTTATATATTTTAAACATTACCTAGAATGTTTAAAATTTATGAGAACCAAATGGCATATCATATGCCCTGACAGGACAGAGAACAACTTGCTATTGGGTCATAGGTTTAATAAGGTGAGGGGAAATGATTAGGGGCTTTTAAAATGTCATAGTAGTTAAAGAAAGCTGGCCTGGGCAAATGCCATTTCAAATACTAATGGTAATAATTATGATAGAAACCCATGCTTAATAAAATACAATAGCCTTCATGATAAGGAAAAAGAGAAGCCTATGTAAAATTATCAACTTCCTGATGAATGTGTCACTTTCAGCCTTTAAATATTTCCATTGTTACTTGAGGGTTGATCTTCACTGGAAACATATCCATTGTTATCAATTCGCTTGAGTTAGATTAGTATGTGTTATATCTTGTACCAGAGGCCTTTTTGATTGTCATGGGGAATGTCATTAGAATACTACCTTAACTCAGTGGAGACTATTGGCATTACTTTAGTTGTCAACACCAACTCTTATTGGCAGAATAGCAACCTATTCTTATTCATGACCTGTCGACTTCTTCTGAAGTCGCTTTAATCAGGCTCTGTGTGACAGAACTTAATATTAGAGTCATTGACCTTCAGCAGTTTCACATGAGCATGGTTGACAGGTACAACAGTCATAGGAAATGTAGATAATTTGATCAGGAAAAATGAGTTTCATTGTACAGCAATATACTCTACCCCCAGTTTCACCGTCGATGGGTTGGATATAAATTTGGTTGACTTTTAAAGGCCTTTTGCTGTCCTGAAATATTACAGAAATACTTGTACAAAATCCTCAGTGACTGGAGGATGACTGTTTCATATTTATTATTTTCTTTTACCAGGAGGCTAACATATGCACAGCAGAGGGCTCAAGAAAAAAAGGGAAAAAAACATTTTCAAGTGACAATTACACTGAGTAAGGAGAGCCTCTTACTTCACAGAGAGAAATACTCTTGAGGCACACAACAATGAAACTTGCAAAATCACTATGATATTTATAGAAATAGTCAACCAGATTTTGCACTAGTCTACAGTTTATGGGTATTAATCATTGAGTAGTGAAGAAACAATTATCATTACATGGTATTAGAGTCCTCACTGCATTTTCGACAGTTGGCTTGTTTTCTCTCCCTTCCTCCCTCCATCACTCTACACACACACATATACACATATCTCACTAAAATACTTCCAGCTGTTCAATTACATATATCCTATGACATTTAATAAATTAATTATACATAGCCAAATACTGTTTTTGTTAAATACATAAGCTCAAGTATTGCTTAACAGTTAAGAGTGTGAACATTCAGTTCAACAACATATACTCAGATGCCAGCTCTACCACTTCCTAGCTGAATAACCCTGAAAATGTTAATTAGCAAGTTTAGACTTGTTTCCTCACCTACAAGACGGGAATACTAGTTCTTACATCATAGCATTGCTGCTAGGATTAAATGAGTTTATGCCTATAAGCAGTTAAATACTGACCTTGTCCTGCAGCAACTACTCCATGTGCTGCTTTGTTCTGCTGCAGCAGCTGCTGCTGATATTTCAGTGTATGGTATGTGTGCTTTTTGGTATTTCAACTTCAAGGCTAAGAAATCTAGTAAATAAAGTAGGCTGATCTGGTACATTAAGAAATTTAGATTTGGTTTTCAGAGTTTTGAGGAACGTAAGTCCTCATCAGTCAGAATTAATTGTTCACAAATACAGGAGGTCTGTTAGAGCTGTCTTTGAAGGTGCATAATGTTTTTATCTGGATCCCTCAGTTTTTCAGAGTCCCTCTCTTTTGGGAGGTTTCTTATATAAGCTTCCTGTTTCTTATACAATGTATGTTGAATATTTTGTCTTACATTCCCAAGAGTGGAATGGCATAGTGTGGAGGAAAATCTAGATTTCAATTTTAGTTCTTCCAATAAATACCTGTATTTTCATTCTGTAAGTTACGGAGTCTTAAATCTCCCTTTCTCTACACATGTAAATAGTAAACTTTACTATTTTTTTTTGTTTTAATTAAGAATTAAAGAATAATTATTTTAAATGTTTGAATCATCAGGCCCTGGACTCAGGCAGATTTGGGTTTGAACATAGACTCCACCGTTTCTTGGTAGTATGATAACTGATAAAGTAATTGAATTCTGTGATCATCAATTTCCTCACATTATAAATTGGGATGGTAAATGTAAGTACTTCATTGCTTTGTAAAGTATTTTTTATGATTAAATAACACCTGAAAGAATTTAGAAAATGGTCTCACAAAGATATATAGTGAATAAACATTGTTATAAATAAGTAGACAACTCAGCTGAAAGTAATTGACTCTTCCTTTCTTTTTCCATTTTTAAAAAAAGTCATATGTTTTGGAAATGCTTAAATCTAGATTGTAAAATCAGATCCTGCAATGGTCAAGATATACCCAGGAGCCCTCTTTAGGCAAGACCAAAGATAGTTAATGTCTCTATATGTGTATGGAAAATGGAAGTTCCTATGGCTAGGATCTTCACCTAACCCTAATCTACTTGATGATATGATTGGCCTACTGTGTAAACTAATGCTTACACACCCATTGGCAGTGAACCATTATTGTCAATGTTACTATATAAAGAGCCCCACCCACTGCTCTGCCCAGAGGCAGAGATGGAGACAGACTGCAAACTTGCCAGAGGCAGACATGATTCTGTTCCTTCAGCACTCTTTTACCCCTAATTTTCCATTGTTGTTATCTGGTTTCACCAAATCCAGAGTGAATTTGCATGGGGGCAATCTCTCTTAGGTGAGACGTTTGGCTTAGTTGGCAGGATTTACTGCAGACTGAAAAAAGTTAGATAGGCTGCCCTCATGGGAGGGGTACATCAGTGGGCTGCTCCTATGGATGGGAAGACACCTATTCCCCAGGGGGCATATGATCTGAGGTGACTGGCCTCCTAGAAGACTGAGGGGAGGTCCTTGGAGAAACAGAGTGACTGCGTGGCAGGGGAACCTGTGTGCTGGCTGTTCCTCGCAGTGTTGAAGAAGGCCCATAAAGGAAAAGAATGCACTCCTGTGAGAAGAACAAGAGGTGAAGGTCAGGAAGGCAGAAAAAAAGTAACTGATGATTGAGATGGTGTTACTGTAAGGTGCCATGGAGACGGTAAAGGATGTAATGGTAACAAAAGAAGAGACAGCACAAGAACGCAGGCTGTGAAGCGCTATGGAGGAAGTAAAAGGTTTATTGAAGAATGAGATGGCATCATTGCGAGGCACTGTGGAAGAGGTAAAGGCCATGAAGTAGAAGCATGTACCTCTGAGGAGAGCACAAGAAGAGGCAGCCTGAGAATGCCAGTTGTGAGGTATTGAGGGGAATGTAAGAGAACTGTTGAAGACTGAGATAGTGTCACAGCGAGGCACTGTGGAGAAGGGAAAGGATGGAGCACAGGAGGCACTGTGCAGGGTGGGAGAGCCGCCATAGGCCCCTGGAATGGCAGGGGAGCCAGGGAAGGAAAAGGAGGTGGAGGGGGTGCTGGAAGCACCAACCCCTCCTCTACTGAAATCCTGTCCAGTTGTAGTCAATAAAATAAAAACACAGCAACCATGGGTTCCTCCAGGAGAGGTGCAGCCCCTTCTCCAGGTCATGGAGCACTCTGTGCTCCATCACCTTACACAGGTGGAGCTGGTGGATTTGGGCTCCTGGTTTTGGCAGAAACTCTCAGTGTCCATATCAACCTGGCTCCTGCACCTTTTGGATGTAGGGATGGATGGGCTCTGTCTGTCTGGATTAGAGATGGGAAAGATGGATTCTCTGACAGCTGGGCTGTCTATAGAGGCTTGACTCTGTGGCCACTGACATGGTGCCATGCCAACTGGATAAGTTGGTCACTGACCCCTCTGCTGGCAATATTTGTGGCAAAACTTATGGACCTCTGATAAAATATCAATAGTCTACAGGGATGGGCAGCCTTCTTCTGGACAGTGCTGTGGTGTTTGAATGAGAAGCCCCAGAAAGGTGTATTGAGCCCCATAAACATGCTAACACACATTGCTGCCTCCCCTATACAATTGCAAATACAAACTAAGGAGAAATTGTTGAAACTGGGATTTGGCCACCAGAATAGTATCTTGCTACTAGCACCAACTGCAATAAACTCTGAAGACTATTCCATTCAGTGGATATGGCCTTGGATGTTTTGACACATGGACCAGCAGTGGCTGGCCCTCCTGGCACCTTAGGGACAAAGCCGGGAATTGGCCTCCTGTATAATCCTGGAGTAATGGCAGAGTGGCCCCAAAGATCACGGTAGTGTACCCTAAACAGCCAGAAGGTAAGAGCATCTTACTGGAAAGTTTTGCTTGATCTTTATGGCCAGTGCATGCACCTGCAGTGGCACTATACATAAACCCCTCAGTCATCCTCACAGGACTGGGGCAGTACTGAGGGGTAAAGGTATGGTATGTTAGACCTAGACGGGACCCCCTTCTTACCATGGTCCTATCACAGGACCACTCTCTTACATGCATCCTACCTGATGGACAAGATTTTCCTACATTAGTGTCATTAAAACGTGTCTTATCTCCCTTAAGGTTAATTTCCTCTTATGTCTTTACGGATTGGGCACACACCCTAGCAAAAACAGCTACTTGTTGGGTCTGCATGGAGCTTCCTATCAGTTCCACTACTGGCCTCCTGTGGAAAGTGAAAATTGTAAACTGGGACTGGTTTGAAGATAGCTGGAATGACGACTTGATGGCAATCAATCTCCTCAAGTGGTGACTATTATTATAATTTTTGTTGTCATAAGTTTCCAGTTTTCTCCCTCAGGGACCATTATGGAAGACTGAGGACACATAGATTGGAAGGTGAGGATCCTGAAGGGATAGAATATAGGAGAAATGGAAGTTCCTATGGCCAGATTCTAACCCTAATCTGCTTGATGATATAATTTGTCTACTTCGTAGGCTAATGCTTACACACCCATTGGCAATGAGACATTATTGTTGGTACTACTATATAAAAAGTTCTGTCCAGTGCTCTTCCCAAAGGCAGAGATGGAGATAGATTGCACACTTTCCAGAGGCAGACCTAATTACAGCACTTTACCTGCCACCATGAGAATAAAGCTTGGTATAAACCCTTTTACCCTTAATGCTCCCTTGTTGATATTCGGTATTCGGTCTCACCAAACTCAGAGTGAACTTTCCTGGTGGCAATCTCCCTCAGGTGAGACAAGCTGTATGTGAAGATACCCCTGTTTATAAATACTAAACAATATACTTATTAAAATTTATTTTCTTTGTATGTTGGAACCTTTCCCTATGAAAAGATACTTTCTATAACCATGAGTATTAGTTCTGCTAAATGAAATCTTGAAAGTGATTACCAGTAGAGTCACTTCTCATTTTTTTATCACTATACACATTTATGATGGATACATGGAGCATGTTTTTTCCCTTTTTTTTTTGTTTGTTTGTTTTGATGTTAATGAGGCAAGCCAGATGTTGCAGAACTGATTTTCTATCACCGGTGTTAGAAAGTAAACTTTAAAGAAAAAACATTATCTTAAATGGGATTCTTTTGCTCTCTGTATATATGGTCAAATGAAAATTTTAACTGCACAAATCAATTTATTAATTGAAGGAATAAAGGTTGTATTCAAGCTAGTTTAAGACTTAAACAGGCTGTATATCACTCAGCATGTCAAAGTTACCCATTACAGGTAACAAAGGCCCCTATAGGCATCTAGCGGTACCGAACTGCTGATAACTGAGGAGGGTGAATGTATTTTCTAATTTCCCCTGAGGCATCTCTAAAACTGCAAGTAAGGCTTGTAGGTGACTACAAAGAATTGCAAATTGACTTATCAACATAATGTCTATTTACATTTGAGTTGCTCAAATTATATGTTCATTCTGGGTAAAAAATCAAACCTATAATGTCAATTAATTTATCACATTTCAAGGATCTCATTTTAAATTTACATTGCTTGATATTTCTCACTATTGAGAAAAGAAACATTATACAAATACATAAATAGTTCTATTATTACAGTAAATACAATGAATGTACAATTAGTGGTTTAGCATGATAAACTCATATAATTAGAGGCATGATGCAGTTTTCTGGAATCTCGCACAAGGTAAACTTAATTTGAAATCAAAGCTAGAACTATGCCCTGACAGACGATTTCATGTGACCTTTTGATTCGGACATATTTTCTTCAGTAGCTATTTCTTATCAAACAAACACAGTAACGTTTATCCAGTGTTCTGATCATCTTATTTGATTTCAGATCCTTTTCCAGCCCTGATCCGTACTGCAGAAAATTATGTTTCCCATAATCCCTTGTCTTCTAGCTTTTAGGAAGTTTTAGTCAATGAGAGCCTTTAGCAGAAGGCAAAGTTGGGAGGTGAGGAAAGACAGTATATTTCTCTTCCTTCCTTACCCTGAGTGAAATTGAATTTCCTTTTGTCTTCCACTAGACAGCTTTATCTTCCATCATCTCAGCTCTAACCAGGAAGGTTTAATATATTTCCAGTTTCTACCAGTTGACATCAAGTCCTGGGATCAAGTTATGTAATTTCCTCTTTATCCCTGTGGTCCCTTAGCTGGAGACTTGCTTTTCCTAATCTTTTGGTCACCTTATTTGCCTCACTGTGGCTCCTCTGACCTTCCAGCACCTGTGTAACCAATCTGGAAAACCTAGAGTAGATGTGCTTCCTAACTGAATCCTAACTAGCACACAAGTTTAAAAAGAATGCATCTGGCCCTACCCACAAGAAGCTAGATTCCTTCTTTCTGAAATCTTCTGGAATTTAGTTATTATGAATTATTTCCACGATGGAAGGAGACAGCTACCAAAATAGATCATATATAGGTCATATAACAAATCACATAACATAACTTGAAATTACACAAATTAGATTATTAGGCAATAATGGAATTAAGCTATCAGTAATAAATGGATAATGGAGAAATCTCTAGATACTTGGCAATTAAACAACATACTTCTAAATAATTCCTGGGTAAAGAGGATTCCTAAAGAAAATTAGAAATTGTTTTCAACTACACAAGAAAATGAAGACAAAATACACAAGCCCCCACCCCTTACTCATGGGGGATATGTTTGAAGACTCCCAATTGATGCCTGGAAGTGTGGATAGTACCAAACCCTATACATACTATGTTTTTCCTATATATTCATACCTATAATAACATATAATTTATAAATTAGGCATAGTAAGAGATTAACAACAATAGCAAATAATAAAGTAGAACTGTAATAACATACTATAATAAAAGTTATGTGAATATGCTTTCTCTCTCTCTCAAAATATCCTCTTGTACTGTACTCACCCTTCTGGTGATGATGTGAGATGATGAAATGCCAATGTGATGAGATGAAAGGAGGTAAATGACACAATCTACTACTGACCTTCTGACAAACAGTCAGAAGGAGGATCATCTGCTTTTGGACTCTGGGTGATTGAAGACAGTGATCCATAGATCACTGGGGGCTAGTATATATTAAAACTTGTGGAATTCAACTGAAGCAGGGATTAGATGTAAATTTATAGCATAAAATACTTCCATTAGACTAGAAGAAACTTCTCAAATCATGAATCCAAACTTTCAACTTAAGAAACTGGACAAAGAAAAGTGAAACATACTCAAATCAAGAAGGAATAAATAATAAATAACAGAAATAAATAAAATTGAAAATTGAAAATCAATAGAGAACAGACAATCAAACCAAAAGTTGCCAATAAAATTTTTTATTGACCAGTAGGTCAATAAAATCTATCAAGAATGACAACGCATATACACAGAAAACACAGTTTACCAATATAATGAATGAAAGAAGAGATATCACTATATATCCTGTAAATATTGCTAGAAAACCAAAAGAATACTAAAAACAACATAATTTGATCCTTAGATGAAATGGATCTATTCCTCAAAACAACAAACTAACAAAGCTCACCCAAAATGAAGTAGATGATCTTAAAATGAAGTAGATGATCTTAAAAGACCTATAACTTAAAAAATGAAACTCATTGTTAAAAAACCTTTCCAAAATTTTTTCCAAGGCCCAGATAATTTAAAGGTAAATTTCCACCAAATACTTTAGAAAAAATAACATCAAATCTACATAGTGCCTTCCAAAAAGTAGCAAAGAAATAGACACTGCTAAAATCATGTGGCCAGTATTTTCATGACTGATACAGATAACATGTAAATTCATTAAAATAGAGGATAAATAAAATGAAAGTATTCTTGTTATTCCCAATTTATTGTTTTAATGGAAAGTGGAAGATGAACAAAGATGGAGGCAATTAAAATGTTGTTTCTCTTTGCCCTCCAGTGTACATGGAAGTACATGTACTTAGAGATTTTCCTGTTATCCTTCTGTTACTGATTTCTAGTTAGGATTGCAAATAAAGAAATCAAGGTTATATATTTGACTTTGATAATTACAAAATATATGTTTTATTGAAAATCTATTATTTTGGGGATTGACAACATAGAATGAATTTATCTGAAATAAGTAATAAAACACAAGTCTATATAGACTATAAATAAAATCCAGGATGTTTGACAACTATTTGACTATAGTACTATTTATTTCATCTGTTATTAGCCAATTTAGATGAATTACTTCTCACTGAACAATTTAACATTTTATGAATTTTAATAAACTATGATGCTACATTTGTGATGGAATGAGTTTTAGAGTCACAATCTCATGTTTTCATTAATCTATATCTGAAGTTAGTTCTCAAACCTTCATTTATTTCAAAAGTGAAAAATCAAATTCTATTACTTATTAAATCAATAATTGGATTATATTTGGAATGCATATTGTCTTGTTTGAATAAGAATGAAATCAGTACAGAATTTCTTTTTTGTTGTTCTTCATTTCTCCCTAAAATTTTGTGAGTTCTAATAGGCTTACAAATTCTAAGCACAAAGGAATCTTTTCTCTGTACAGTACTATCTGAACATGTTGGCTTCCATTAAGAAAGACAACCTCCAGTGCCTTTGGTCATTTTAACTCACACAATGCATCTGCAGCTGACATATCTACATTACCCTTTGCTTTCCAGATGTCAAATCTGTGTTGGTCACTTCCTCCTCCTAATATAAATCACACTTTCCCAATTCTCGGTGATATAATGAACAGTATCTTCTCCCATAGAAAAGCATGTGGTCAAACCTCAGACTAAATTTGCGTGGTTATGGCTTGCCAACACAAATATTTTGTTTCTGCTGTACCATGTTGGACATGAAGATTTCTGTAATAGATGTGCTGGCTTCATGGCTTTTTCCCAAGAAATAAATCCTCTCTTCTCTCAGATCCCACAAAATTCTTTCTGATTTCTAATGACAATCCCTAGGGATAGTCCAGGGAATGAGACCTAGGTCCTTTCATAGAGACATTCATTGAATTTCTTATGTTTCATTAAATCTCCTTTTTTATCATTTAACCAAAATGTTGTCTGTCTTGGTGTGAGGTAAAATTGTTTTTCCATTTTCACACCCTTCCATTCTATAGAATATTATTTTCTAAAACTTCAATATGCTTATTTATTTGGAACTTAACATATATATATGTATATAAACATATATATTTTACATGTTTTTTTCAGAGAAGCTTGGATTTGACTCTATAATGAGCTTCAAGAAACTATCCTTGAAATCAAAGAGAGGAATTTAGATCTATCAGTCACACTAGCTCTCCCTCTGAGTGTACACAGAAAACTATCACTATTGCTTTAATATTTCATTGAGGATATTGGGATCAAGTAACTGCAGAGCTAAGAATGCTGGGAAACAATCCTGGTCAATATCTGAAAATCTGATTCTGTTAAACATCTATGCAGTGATACACTAATATTTTTTAAATTAGGTTCTAAAATACTACTAAATGGCAAAATAGTCATGCTATATTGCAATGGAAAATTATTAGCAATACCTATTTTTTTATTTATATACATAGAAATGCATTTATATACATAGATAAAAATGGAATATTAACTACAGAGTATGAATTGCCCTTACCTGAAGGCATTGGGTAATTTTTCTTTTCGTAATCTTTGCTATCTATACTATATAAAATGTTTATGTGAAAACACATGTTTTTTATTTTAAATATTACTATTCAGTATGTACTGTTTAAGTGTTATTTAAATATTATGTATCATGTTATTCTAATTATAAATATAATAAGTTATAGTATAAACACCATAAACAAAATACAAGAAGCATTAAAAAGATGATTAATATAATACTAAGTAAATCCCTTATATGTCAGCAAAAGTGTAGTTATACATAAATAATATGGAATAGAGAGGTTATAAATTTTATCAGAATGTCAAATGTACCCTTGATATTCAAAAGATATTAATGTATTTGCCTGTAGACCACATTAATTCAATAATACAGATATGAACATTTTAAATAAATACTGGTGACTCAAATTTCCCTATATTCCACTTGAGTAATTTACCACGAATAGTGCTTCGTCAAGTAAAAGCATGATGATTTCACTTCTAATTATCTCTGCAGTCCAAGCTGAAGCAACAAGCTTTTGTCTTCACAACAACGGAGCTACAATAGCTGTCTTTCTTATATTTTTGGAGCAGAGCACAAACAGACCTGCTTACTCACACACATACACAGTTTCTGTAATCGGGATTTCTTTTGCCCAATTTTTCAACTCACGAAAATCTCATGCATTCTTCAAGTCGCAGATTAAATGTCACTGCTTCACAGGTGCTGCCCTTATTACATGCACAATCTAAACTCGGCCCACTCGCCATTCATTAACATAAAACCATTTTTCTCATATATTCTCTTCAAAATATTATTTTCTCAAAACACGATTTTCATATTTCAGTCAGTTTCATCCACCATGGTTTTACTGTCCATTAGATATTTGGGTACCAAAGGCAAATTCAGTGTCAAGAGAATATGAATGAATTTTATAAAGATGAATTATATTAAAGCAATGAATATATTAAGATATGTATTAAGTCAATAAAGCACATAAGTGTATTAACTGATTTGAAGTATAACAATGTCAACAAAGGAGGACAAAAGTATATGATTATCATAACTTTAAACAATGAACATTTTTATTTAATTCAAATTCAATACTCATTTATAATAAAAGACACACAACACAGACACACACACCCACACACCCCTAGAAGCCTTTATGGTATAGTATACTTCCTGAGCATTGGGTAGCAAGATTGGGTTCAAGTCATAAGGAAAAACACTTTTGATAGTAAAATAATAAAAGTATTCCTATTAAAGTCAAAAGAAACAAAAAACCCCCAGCCTGTTCCTGTATTATACAATGTTAAGTTTTTTATTAATCCAGTATGTCTTAAAACAAAGAAGCATTTTAATGATGAATGGAACAGAGACAAAATTTTGACCATAACAATTATATGCCTTGAAGACATAAGAAAATCAACTCCAAAGAATTAGGAATAATTAGTTAAACCAAATATATGCAAAACCAATTAGTAGCATATATTCCTGTAACAAGCAGTCAGAAACATAAATGGAAATAGAAGTAATTCACAAAGGCACAAGATATAAATTTTAGAACCATTCTAACAAAACAAATGCAAGATGTGTGTGATTAAATGAAAGCAGAATGTATTCTGATCGTATAATTTAATATTGTGTGTGTGCGTGACATTAAATGGGAGCAGAATATATTCTGATAGTATAATTTAATATGGTATGATAATTTCTCCAAATATGTCCTAATATTAAGATACATTTCAGAGCTGTAATAGTATAATAATCAGATAACATATAGATTGAGGAGAGTCTCAATTAAAAGATCTTAGATGATATTATTTTAATATTTGTTAAACAGATCTTTCTGAATAATTTGAGGGAAATTAAGTATTTAACAAATGGTGCCATTATCCCTTTTAACATAAAAGCTATGTTAAGTTTCTGCCTTCAGATTTTTTTCTTTATATGCTTCATTTCCTTTTGGGGGATCTCTTTAGTTTTCATAGTTTCATCTCTCAATTCCATGAAGAAGGCCACCAGATTTGTCTTTTTATTCCTGCTTTCTCTCCCCTGATAATGAGATACACATTTCTAAATACAATTGAGCTAAAATATATCACATCCTAAACTATGCTCAGCCTTTTACTCACTTCTGCAAATTGTGGACCCACTGGAGGCCAGCTGCCTGTTCCATTCCCATATCTCTATAAGTTTTAACACAACTGAGAAATTTTAGATGGCCAGTGAACACACATTGAAATGGTGTGGCATGAACTATGAAGACTTCACTCTTTCCTTCTGCGAGTCCATCCTCTCCCACCTCCAACACCTGCGTGATTAAAAAATAAGTAGCTCACTTTGCTCTGCTAGGAGGGACAGGCCTTTCAGTAATGACAGTGTAACCCTGGTTACTAACCACCTCTTAGTATTCAGGTGCTTATTATGTACAATACTACTCTTTCTGAAAAATTTGTTAATGTATGTGCTCTTCACAGTAAGTTATCTAAATAGGTTCTTTAAAATGTAAATTTAAAAAGAGGCAAATCATACATTCTTCCCGAAGTGAACATACAAATATAAATGGTCATATTCATAGTGATGGTATCGCAAAATACCTATTTAAGTAATTTGTTATATATTATTAATACATTAGAGTACTGTATCAACAAAATTTTCCATGGAAAATTAATTTCTATAGAGATATGGCTTGTATTAGCATTTACAAAATTACACATTTTGATTTCTTATAAGGTTTTAGAATGTGTACTTCTTTTAAAAACTATATTCTTTAGAGATTTATACTATTTTTAGAATACTTGCAAACTTCAAAATTTTGAAGAATGCAGCCTCATTTAATAATCAAGAAAATTAGGATTTTTGCTTCAGGGTAGGATGCAGCAGCAAGCAGAAGTTTCCAACCTGACAAGCACAGGAAGTAAAGTTGTAAAAACGTCAGATCAGTTGAACGAAAACAGTGGAGTTGATGAGACAAGTAGGATGAGAAGAGTTTGAACTGGGGAGAGGGACAAACTTTGAAGGGACGGTTTTACCAGAGGTGACTTGCTAATACTGGGTATGTAAGGAGACTGAGAATGCAGGGTTTGTACAAATTTTCTCAGGGGCAAAATATTCAGCGGAGCTTTTGCTGGAGACCAGGGCTTGGAGCATGTGACCACTTTGCCTCCCAAAACTTTTACTTTATTCGAGAATTGCACGGGGTCAGGGAGTGAACATTTACACACTCAATCCCGGAAACGCAGAGTGGAGCTTTCAGAAGCACGGGGAATAAAGACAAGAGATCTAGACCCAACAGATGAAGGAACCACAAAGACTATACCAAGATTTCAGTTGAAACCCCTAGGAGGCAGCTGGTAACCTAGAGGTAAATTCAGCCTTACCAAAGAAAAACCTATTCTCAGCACGTAACACCTCTGTTTGAATTAATGTGGTCAGCCACGACTGTATTGGCTTAGTAGTGGAAGGAATGGCAAACCCAGTCTCCAAGAAGAAAACATTATCTTGAGCCTATTCAGTAATTTAATATATAAGCAATACAAAATGATTAGATATGCTTGGAAGGGGAAGCAGTATCCTGAAATCTACTCTTAATTTTTCTTAGGGATATCTTGTATAAAAAAGAACAGATGCAAATGTTTTTCTCAGAAAAAGAGGACAACAGATCTCCTGGCTATTAACAAGAGAATTCTTACATATGAAATACTGTTAACAGACAGTACTTGGTCTGTGGAGGTTCTTAATCATAAATAATACTTGAACTTGTGAATGTATGGCTAAGCTCATTTGAAAATGTCAGCTAAGCTATATAATTAAGAGGATATAAAGAAGATATTTTATAAAATAATTGGCTCACTCTATTCAAGCAATATGCTATATGCATTGCTTATACCCATCTTTAGCTTTCTGGTTAAATTTAGAGCAGAATGAATCCTTTAATGGGAAAAAGGGCCATTTTATGAAGAGTTGTACCTGATTATTTCAGACTTCTCCAAGAGAAGAATACTTGGGCTGCTATTTTAATTTTGTCAGAATCCTCTGAATCATTAGGAAACTTGGCACTGTCTAAACTCTACAATTTGGGTTGAGCCTAGCTTGACAATCCAAACTTTTATTTCACAAGCTATAAGACTGAACATTATTTGATTTGGGTAGTTGTTAAGTAGTATCTAAGAGACACTCCTATTTTCAGGAAATATACATTGAAATGTAGAGGAATAAAATGGAATCATGTCTGTGACTTACTTTAAATGATTCAAAAATAGTATGTTTCTGTGATGTGTGCATAATTTTACTAGTGTGCATGAGTGTGTGAATGAACATGTGTGTGTGTGTATGTTTGTGAGTATGGCATATGTGTATGGAAAGAAAGAGTGATAGAGAAAGCAAATGTAGTAAAATTAAAGGTATCCAGGAATTATTTGTAATATTCTTGTAATGCTTAGCAAAGTCTGAATTTTGTCAAAATAAAAAAGTGTAGGTGAAATGAATATAAGACCAAAAGTAAACCCAAGATCTTTCTTGATAGCAAATATTCTCTAAAGGAAATAATGAAAGGTAGCTCCTCAAGCAGGAGGAAAATGATACCAGAGAAAAACTGAATTTAGGAAAGAAAAGAGCAATGAAAGGGTAAATATGTGGAACAATATTAGTAAATATTGACAGCAGTCACCGTACAAAAATATCAACTGTGAGTTAAATAGAATCAAAATGCATGAGAACATTAATGTAAAAATAACAAGGGGGCTAAATTCAGTTGATGTGTTTATGGTGCTTAGTGTCATTAGTGCAGAAATGGCAACTCTAATGTCCTCTTATAGTATAATAAATTGAATTGACCTCTAAAATATGTTAATTAAATACTTCAAGGCAACTAAAAAGTAATAAAGGAAAAAAGAACAATTAAAGTATTTAATTACCCTGCAAAGTATAAAAGAAAATGGAACTGAAAACAAATGCATTAAAAGGAAATAAACAAAATATGTATATATATAATGTATATATATATATACACATACATATGTAGATATATTGATAATTACTCAATTCAAATTAAACTAAAAACTCAAGCACAGTATCCTACATAGCTCAGTTGTATGCTTCTTACAAGAGATACACATCATATACAAAGGTATGAAAATGTTGAAAAGTATATCATAGTAAGGAATCCAGATTGGTAAAGAAGAAGTTAAACTGTCACTATTTGCAGATGACATGATATTGTACATAGAAAACCCTAGAGACTCCACTCTGAAACTACTAGAGCTAATATCGAAATTCAGCAAAGCTGCAGGATACAAAATTAACACACAGAAATCTGTGGCTTCCCTATACACTAACAATAAACTAATAGAAAGAGAAATCAGGAAGACAATTTCATTCACAATAGCATCAAAAAGAATAAAATACCTAGGAATAAACCTAACCAAGGAAGTGAAAGACCTATACCCTGAAAACTATAAGACACTCTTAAGAGAAATTAAAGAGATCACTAACAGATGGAAACTCATCCCATGCTCTTGGCTAGGAAGAATTAATATCATCAAAATGGCCATTCTGCCCAAAGCAATATACAGATTCGATGCAATCCATATCAAATTACCAACAGCTTTCTTCAATGAACTGGAACAAATAGTTCAAAAATTCATATGGAAACACCAAAGACCCTGAATAGCTAAAGCAATCCTGAGAAGGAAGAATAAAGTGGTGGGGATCTCACTCCCCAACTTCAAGCTCTACTACAAAGCCACAGTAATCAAGACAATTTGGTACTGGCACAAGAACAGAGCAACAGACCAATGGAACAGAATAGAGACTCCAAACATTAACCCAAACATATATGGTCAACTAATATTCGATAAAGGGGCCATGGACATACAATGAAAAAATGACAGTCTCTTCAACAGATGGTGCTGGCAAAACTGGACAGCTACATGTAAGAGAATGAAACTGGATCACTGTCTAACCCCATACACAAAAGTAAATTCGAAATGGGTCAAAGACTTGAATGTAAGTCATGAAACCATAAAACTCTTAGAAAAAAACGTAGGCAAGAATCTCTTAGACATAAACATGAGTGACCTCTTCTTGAACATATCTCCCCGGGCAAGGGAAACAAATGCAAAAATGAACAAATGGGACTATATCAAGCTGAAAAGCTTCTGTACAGCCAAGGACACCATCAATAGAACAAAAAGGTATCCTACAGTATGGGAGAATATATTCGAAAATGACAGATCCGATAAAGGGTTGACATCCAAAATATATAAAGAGCTCACACACCTCAACAAACAAAAAACAAATAATCTAATTAAAAAATGGGCAGAGGAGCTGAATAGACAGTTCTCTAAAGAAGAAATTCAGATGGCCAACAGACACATGAAAAGATGCTCCACATCGCTTGTCATCAGAGAAATGCAAATTAAAACCACAATGAGATATCATCTCACACCAGTAAGGATCGCCACCTTCCAAAAGACAAACAACAACAAATGTTGGTGAGGTTGTGGAGAAAGGGGAACCCTCCTACACTGCTGGTGGGAATGTAAATTAGTTCAACCATTGTGGAAAGCAGTATGGAGGTTCCTCAAAATGCTCAAAATAGAAATACCATTTGACCCAAGAATTCCACTTCTAGGAATTTACCCTAAGAATGCAGCACTCCAGTTTGAAAAAGACAGATGCACCCCAATGTTTATTGCTGCACTATTTACAATAGCCAAGATATGGAAGCAACCTAAATGTCCATCAGTAGATGAATGGATAAAGAAGATGTGGTACATATACACAATGGAATATTACTCAGGCATAAGAAAAAAACAAATCCTACCATTCACAACAACATGGATGGAGCTAGAGGGTATTATGCTCAGTGAAATAAGCCAGGTGGAGAAAGACAAGTACCAAATGATTTCACTCATATGTGGAGTATAAGAACAAAAGAAAACTGTAGGAACAAAACAGCAGCAGAAGCACAGAACCCAAGAGTGGACTAACAGTTACCAAAGGGAAAGGGACCGGGGAGGACAGGTGGGAAGGGAGGGATAAGGGTGGGAAGAAAAGAAAGGGGGCATTACGATTAGCATGTATAGTGTTGGGGGGGCACGGGGAGGGCTGTGCAACACAGAGAAGACAAGTAGTGATTTTACAGCATCTTACTATGTTGATGGACAGTGACTGTGAACGGGAATGTGGGGGGAACTTGGTGAAGGGGGGAACCTAGTAAACATAATGTCCTTCATGTAATTGTAGATTAATGATACCAAAAAAAAAGTATATCATAGTAAATCATTGAAGATGGTAAACCATGGAAAAAAGAACAACTAAAATATAACATAGTTATGCTGACATCAGAAAATTCACATTTTATAAAAAAATTACTAGAGATAACATGAGATAAATGGACAAAACCACTTAAAAATTACAATTAGAAATCTGGATATTTCCAATAATATAGTTTTAAAAATATATAAAGCAAACATTTACAGACTTAAGAGAAAAAAACAGACTAAATCATAATCATAATGGAAAATTTTAATATACCTCTATGAGTAGATAAGTGAATCCAACAAAAATTTGGGAAGAAAGTAGAATATATGTACAGAACAATGAACAAAGTTGACATAAATGTTACATTGAATACTACATAAAATAACAACAGAATCAATATCCTTTAAAAATGTGACAGATGGTTTTATTTGGGTTCAGATGCCTGAAATGGCCACCTATCTCTGCTAGATATTTTCCACTTGTCTATAAGTGCCCCTCTATTCCCCTGTTGGAGTGTGCCACCTATTTCCTACCAAGACCTCGTCTAACACAGCATCTCATTTAGAGGAGAAACCGAAATTCTTATGATGGTCAACCAGGCCCTCCATGATCTGGATCCTTTATTCTTCTGACCTATCTCCCCTTTCTTACCCTGTTGTGGCTACCTTTTCCTTACTACCTTGATTTTCACCAAAATGATAATTATGCTCCAAACTCAGGGACTTTGTGCTTGCTGCTTCCTCTCACTGGTGCTTGTCCCTTACACATCCATGTCTTATTACCACATCTCTTTCAGGAGCTCATCTTCTACTTCATACTCCTTTTCCCCCTCCCTATTCTATTTTATCCCAGAGATACCTGATATATTACCTGATATATATATAAACATACACATACATACCTACATATATAAATATGTATATATGTGTGTTTGTATTTCAATAGTTCCTTTCTCATCACCACACAAGTTCCTTGAATATAATTATTTTTCTTTCTCTTCTGTTCTCTTCTCTCCTGCAGGGTCTAGAATCTTTCCTGGCACAAAACAAGCATTCAATGAATATGTATAGAATAGGTAAGAAAATAAGTAAATAAATGAGTGAGTGAATTTGAATGTGAAAAAAATTGAAAATTAAGATAACCTCGAATTTATGATGCCATATAAATGACTGTACAGAATAAACTTATTAAAATGTTTCTTATTTAATATTCACACTATATAACATTCTTGATTACACCTGCTAAATACTTATAGATTTATGGAACCTCTGGCTGAAGACATAGTGGAGTTGGTGACAAACTAGAATACAGACCAACTGCCCTTAGCTTTGACAAACTAGAGTAGGCAAACTCTATAAGCTAGAATGTGTCTATGTTCATGTTAGTGAATGAGCTCCGGAGCTATTTGCAACAATTACTCTGTCCGAGGGGATTAATTATACTTATTGTCCAAAAGAACTTCTGGTCTGAGCATGCCACCATATTGAAATAAAATTCAAAATAATATGGTCAGAATTTACAGTATTTTATAATCATAGGACTGGAAATTCAGAACATGTGTCAGTTAATTGAGTCTAATCATCTGATTCTATAAATACAGACACTAAAAAAAAAAGTGACACACAAGAAAAGTGAGAATGACCAAGATCTTATAACTGTTTTCAGACATCCAAAGCAGTATCCAAAGACAAGTTTCCTAAATTTCTGAAATATATTACACGTCTCCCAGTGAGAACACTTTTACAAGTCCATCTAATTTTTTATGATTAGATTGTAGTCCAGATTAGATTAGATTAGACGATTGGTCCACCATATTTTTGTGATCTACCCCACAATGGACTGTAAGAATATTGATGATTCATAGTTGTTCCTTGCACATATTTTTTGACCTAGTTAAGTAAAACTACCACAGATATCCAAACCAATTCCTCAAATCTAAGATACTTATTCTTTTTTGTCGATTTTGCTTTTTTTTGCTCTTGTTCTTCTCCTGGGACCTCTTTAAGAATATGACTTTTTGAAGTGAAGTGCATACAATTTGTATGGTATGCTCTGTACACAGGTAGAGCAAGCAATATTCTCTCTATAGAATAAATTTTTTTTAATTGTCAGTTCTTTTAAAGTAGAACATAGAGAGTAACCATATAATCTGGACATAAAAGAATATATTTTTGTTTTGTAAATAATATCACTAACATGAAATTTGTACATTGAACTATATTTTGAGATGTTTTAGCAAATTGTTAACTACCCATCCAATGGTGCAAGCCAAACATGGAGGTGTGACTCTTGACTCCATCCATTCCTTCACTCCTAAAATCAATTGTAGGATTTTCTCTGTATATCACCTAACAAATATCTTGAATTTGTCTATTTTAAATCTCCTCTACCACACATTAGTCCAAATTAACAAAATCACTCACTTGAAGAATTATCATAGCCTTACAGGGCAAATTCTGTTTAGCATGCTGCTTCCATCATTTCAATGGCTTCCTAGTGCTCCCAGAAAAATGTCAAAACCCAAAATTCAGCTTAAAACAATCTTTTTGATTTGATCCTAAAAATTTTTCAAGTTCATCTCATATCATATTTTATCTGCATTCCTGCACACTCCCAAATTTGAAATTTAGTTCCTTTATATTTGCTGTATCTCTATCAATGCACTTTGTACCTCTGTTAGGTAGAGGTACAAGTAAGCATATTTGTATGAATTTGTATTGAATAATAAGCTCTTATTATTTCCTTTCACTAGTCAACTCCTAGAAATGATTATACCATAGTAGCAAAGCTTAAGTGCTACATCGAGGCCTCCAATCATTATGAACAAGCAATGTTTTAGTTAGACTTGGGCTCTGGATAACACAGATACTGTGACAAAGCTGCATACCAACCAAGGAAGCCATGCCTAATACAGGCTGGTGAAATTTTACCAAGCCTTCTAAAGCTTCATCTGGAAGATATTATTTTTGTATTTCATTGTATAAAGCAACTCACAAGACAAAGCCCAAATTAGTGGGCAGGAAAGATACTCTACCTCACCAGGAAGCCATGCCTAATACAGGGAGAGGAAGAAGAACTGTGGGCAAATAATATAATCTACACCAGCTAACAACCCAGAATAACATTAAAAATTCTTCTAAATTGATAACACTTCAGAAAATTGAAATTCTAAATTATTATTAAAAGATGACTAAAATTCTAAATTATGACTAAAAGTCATCATAGTTGAAAGCACTTTTTAATAAGATATTTACCCTGGAGAGATGTTAGTTTCTGCCCTAGAATCTGGTTATAACTTTTGCATTTACTTGAAACCTTAATTTCGGCTCAGAATACACATTTTATCCCATTTCATTCCCTTTTATTCTGTATATGTAAACATTTCTCTCCCCACTTTGGTTTACTGCACAATGTTTCAATACTCATCTCTTCAGTATGTTTTTAGCTATGTTTGATTTCCTAGATTTGATACAAATGGCAAGACAGTGTCCTTTGTGCCAATATCAGCAGATAATTCTTACTCCATTTCCTGCTGGTTATCCCCAGCCCTCAAGATAAATCCACTCAAAGCTCAGGTAAGGACAAACCTGCCCAGTGATCAGGAATGTACTTAAATGTGCTCCCACTAAAATAGTAGTCCATTAATTTGGGGGTTAGAAGATGCACTATTTAAAATACAGTAGTTCTGCAATAGGTTTAGATAAAATTTGGACTGTAGCCCACTAGCATTTCCCCAAACCCTGACAGTGATGAGTTTCCAATTAGCCTTACTATGGAAATTCTAACATCACTGATATTCTTCAGTATTCTTGGGAACCCATGCACAAATCGATCCTACTGGACAATAATACCATATCATCTAATGTTCTTCGTTTTAAAAATAATCAGAATGCCTTAGAGGATGAAATTTTATTTCTTGGGCATATATGACAAAGTGGTTTCCCTGTGTTACTAGCTGTACATGTTTTAGGTCTCAGAGGAAAATTTAAATTATTGTATAGAATAGTGGTATAGAAATACCAAAACAACAACAAAATCCCTCTCCATATTTAAAGGACACAAAATTTACTTGTATATCAACCACCATGTTTAAATCCAGCTACAGCCCAGTCAGCAGGCTTCCAGGAGGCAGAGATGCAGAGAAGAGCCCAATGCATGCACATGGCCCTGGTGGCAGTGGCCACATGAGAGGTGTGGCATTGGTGGCCCAGGGTCCCAAGTCTACTTTCAGAGCCCTGCTGGAGCTTCAGGTGAGAACACTGGCTGTAGGAACTAGAAGGGCCCAGTGAGGCATCAAGGGAAGGTCATGGCCAAGTATGACTGCCAGGAGCTAGGGAGGCATCTCCACCTGGAGAAGTGGATCCTGAAGCAGTGCTCTCACCTGTATGACTGCCAGAAAGAGGCTGTGGAGCTGTGGATGAGCTCCTGGACGTGGAATGATGATGACACCTGGGCTGCCAGGGTCAAGAAGCTGCTGGTTGACTGTTAGAAACCCACGAGGCCTCCATTGTTGGCCCACTGGACAAGATCCAGGGTGTGAAAACGGAGCACACCCCAACCCAAAGAAGTGAGGGTCCAATGCCTGACAACAATGGGTCCCATAGGACCATCCTGGCCCACCTCCACTCCTGACATGGTGGTAAGAGTGATACCGGGGCCCTGAAGCCAGGTCCGGTGTCGTGAGCAGGGCTCACCATGCCCCTGCCTTTTGCTTGTCACCTCAGTTTTCCATTTCATTTTTTTTTATTGTTATTAAATTGATTGGACTTTTTGTGTTTTTATATTAACTGGAGTGTGGAACCTATAATAAAGTTAGAATATGCCTCTGGTGGAGAAAAAAAGCTGATTCTTTCTCCCCTTGAATACAACCAGTAACAAAAAGATATACTATATTCATTCTAGTACAAAAATTTTAATTTAGATTGATTTCATGTTTGGGTAAAAAATAAAAACTTGGCCATCATTTAGGCTCTATCAATTTATGGTTGTGTCTCTTAGTTGCATATGTAACTAATCTAGTTCCTCCTTCATGTAACTATTTTTCCATAGTTTGAAAACAATTTTGAGGCCCTTACCAAGGTATATGCTATTTTCTATACTAAGCATTTTCATGTTATTTCTTCTTTTCTTCTATAATGATAGTTTAAGAACCATCTTCCTCTTCTATAATCCTCTATAAATGTACTTACTGGTATACATTATAAAACTGCTGTCTGCAATGAAATACAGTAATCAATATGGCCATGTGGGAGTGTGCCTAGTGCTGAATTTATGCCAAAGCAGCCACTAAAATCCCTGCAGCATTATTACTGCAGTTACACTAAATCTCCCCATATTCTTTTTCCTGAGGTAAAATTTATATACTGAAATTCCATATATGTTTGGCCATTATATTTAGATCAATGATCCATCCATTTATATAGAAAGTGAGATGGTTAAATTTTCTTCACTCTTTTTAGTTACATATGGACACTGAATTGTTGCAGCACCATTTGTTAAAGGCTTTCTGTTGTATTAACTTGACTGATAATTCAAAATCAACTGACAGTGTAAGGATAAGTATATCTCTGAATTTTTCAATATGTTCCACTTATTTCTTTTGTCTACACTTCAAACAATATTACATTGCTATGATCAATGTAGCTTTGTATTTTAAAATATAGACATATTTTCTATTGCTCTTTATCTGTACACTTATTGGCTTTTATCATATATATCTTCAGCCTGAAGAATTTCTCATAGTGGAAATCTGCTGTACATAAATTCTCTAAACAATTGACTGAAAATATTTTTTACTTTGCTTTCATTTTTGAAGTATATTTTTTTCTGGGTACAGAATTCTTCACTGACTGTTTTCTTTCAGCACTGTAAATTTATCATTCCATAATCTTTGGCCTCCATTGTTTCAAATGAAAAATCAGCCATCATTTTTATCTAGTGTTTTCTAATATATATATTATATATACATTAAATATATCCACATATTAATATATTTCTCTTTCACACTGCTTTAAAGAAATGTTCTTTCTCACTGGATTTAGCAGATTGAATATGATGTGCCAAGGTATGCTTCCCCACCTACCCCCTTAGTCTTAATTTCTTCCAATATTTCTTCTGTTCCATTCTTTCTCTCCTCTTTTTAAAAATCCAACAGTATATATATATATATGTGTGTGTGTGTGTGTGTGTGTGTGTGTGTGTATTAGACATTGAAAGCTTTGTTCATTTTTCACTTTTCTTCTCTTCACATATCAAATTATTCTCATGTTTACTCATCTTTTCTCAAGTTGGATTCATTCTTTTATTGAGCTCTTTAAGTGAGACCTACATTTTTATGTATTTTTCTAGTATTTCAATTTTGTTTTACTTTTCTAAGCTTCTATCTCTCTGCTGCATATTTCCAGAAGTTCATTAATATCTCCCCTTTTAATACTGAATCATTTAATATAGTTATCAGAGTTACTTTAAAAGCCCTCTCTGATAATTAGAACAGTTGTGTCAATTCTGGGTCTGTCTCCATTAGCTCTCTTCTTTCTTGATCATGGGTCATATTTTTATGCTTAACTAAATGTCTTGTATAATTTTTATTGTATGTTAGACATTGTGGGAAAGAACTATAAAGGTTTGAGTAAGTAATATCTACCTCTAACTAAGGCATGTCTTCTCTGTAAAGCTGCAAGTTCAGAATGCTAAGTCAATCTAGCCTGTAGTTAAAATGAGCCTTGACTTTGTCACATTTAATTTGGATTCATTTCACTATTAAATTCAAATATTCTGAAGACAGAATTGTGAAATTTATTTTAGTAGCTCTTGAGATGTAAACATGAACAAAAATCTGGAGAATTTCTTTTTTAATTAGCAATTCAGCTCTCAACTTTCCAAACTGGGGTATTTCTCTCTGATTTTTAGGTTGAACACTAATATTCTTCATTTTTGCAAACTTCTACTTTCTCATCCCTCCCATGGCTTTCTGCACCTAAAGAAATTACTTTCTGCCTTCCTGTCTTACCTTGCATTCAAAAAGTTATTTCAGTTCAGTAAGTAGACCCAGAGTGCCTCAGAAATATTTCTCTGGGCGCTTCTGCCCTGATCCCCACATTAAGAAGGGCTCTGATTCTCACTGTAGAAAATCCATTTTGCCTGAGAGCAAGCTCTCTTCACTCTCTTAGTGTGCATCAAGCCTTTATCATGCTATGTCATGCATGTGAAAAGGCCTGTGAGAAAAATTTGGTAGATACATAAAAACTTCTCTGGTACTGCTCAGAATAGTAAGCCATCATGTCATTCCAAAAACAGCTGTTAGAAATTTATTATATGTTTGCCTTTATTTATGTTTATGGTAGATTTTTCTTTTTAACAATACTCTGAACAAGATGGATGAAGCCATGTTTCTCTTTTCTCCAGGATAGGACTCGCCACTTTCTGTAATTTAGTTGATTTAGGTATCTTTGTAAACCCAGATCTCTGATTTTTTGTTTTTTAATATCTGATTTTGTATCTTATCTGGCATGACAGAGCCATATGATTCAAGTGAAAAGGGCATGTTTTTGGGGCTTCCTTCATGCTAAGAAGTAGCAACAATTTAACCTTTACACTTTATTTACCATCTAGTTTTTTATTGCAACTTGTTTTTAGATAATAAACATTTTTCACAATTTTTTCCATTCTGGAACTATGCATTTGGTTTCTCTGTATTAACTCTCAACAGTCCTTAGGAAATTTAATTTCTGTACACTTTTTCATCTTTGTATTTTTTTTTCCCACACTAATTCTGGCCCCTGAGTTTTTGTCCTGATAGCTTTTAATTCTTCTTGCTAGGAGAATTTTGAATGGTTTCTGAGATCCCATTAGATATTCATTTTGGACACATCATAGTTTTTATTCATGTTGTGCTTAGTATTGTAAGTCATCCTGAAGGTGAGTTCTTATACTACTCTGAGAAGCAAAAAATATTATTGACACATTAAATACTCTTGATCATTATTGCTTTTGGCTGTTGGATCAGACATATTGTCTTTTCTTATCAAATCTAATCACGGCTTTGATGTTGTGCCTTCTAGGTGAGTGATTTTAGTTAAATTGAGCATCTCTTTTTACATTCCATACTTAGACCTAGAAATGATATTTGTGCTTTTATTGTCACACTTGCAAATACTCTAATTTATTTTTTTCTGAGTTAGATATAAAGCAAGATTACTGTATTACTTTTAAAGCGTAAAAATATAGTGACTATGTTACATTGAAAATTAAATTATGCAGAGAAATCCCAAGCAAAATCATGTATAAAGACAATGTGTTAAGGATGAAAGCTGTATATGCCATAGTTCTCTATTTTTCTTAGGTTGAAATTTATTTTATTTTTAGAAGAGCTGAAATTTTAGATTCGTGTTTTTAAAATATATCAGTATTTTCATGATGAACAGAATTTTTTAAAAGTTATTAAACATACACAAGTTTATTAAATGATTCAACATTCAACTTTCAGGTATGTTTTACAATTCTATATTGTATACTTTTCTCTAAATTAAGAAAATAAATCTACGATAAGGCTTTATCTAATCTCTATTCCTAAGGGAATTCACCAATGTACTGGACATTTATGGGCTGTAATGATGACCTTTCTAAATCAGTATACCATGAATTATAATGATATAAAGATGACTAGCGGTGTTTATTTTTCTACTGTTTAGGTATACAAGTGAATAAGGCACATATAACATTCATTAAGAGGTGAGATTTTGATGAATAAGGTATCTATGTGGCTTTCTTTACATTTGCCTAGTTTGGAGTTCACTGAACTTCCTGGGTCTGTTGGCTTTTTTATCATATTCATAAAATTTTCAGTCAATATTTCTTTGGTCACCTGTTTTTATGCCATTTGCTTTCTATCTATGAAATTCTAATTACATTTTTGTTATCCATCCTGACACTGCCATAGGTTATTGAGGTTCTGTTCATTTATTTCGGAGGGAACCAAGACTGCTCTATCACATCTATTAGGTAGCATTAGGAAAAATATGATTGCAGGAGCTGAGATTATTCTTATATCTGAGTTTGCACAATGAATACTATATACTTTCAACTAAGGTATGCTTGTATATCTGTCTGTGCATTAAGTCAATTTTATTGAGGCAAACTTTTAATAAATTGGAGGAAGTCCTTTGATAGATATATACAGGACAAATATTTTCTCCCAATCTGTAACTTACTTTTCTATTTCCTCAATGGTATTTCAAGAAATACCTTGAAATTGTTTTAAAAAAAGAGCACATTTTAATTTTTAAGTCCTTTATGTTGACTAATTCTTTATGTTTAGTGTTCATTATGTTCTACCAAAGAAATATTTCTATATTTCAAGTTTGTCACTTTGATTTTAAAACTTGTCACTGGCAGGGCTGATCTGCCAGTTCTGAATTGCTCATTGTTGACATCTGTTTTTTTAAATCAGCATTGCACATAGCAATGAACCCCATAAAACATTATGTAATCCCTCCCAACCTTGCCAGGGTCTCAGAAATGCTGTGTCTGACAGTATTGAACATTTGTGGCCTAAGGGAAATAGTGAAATTGTTTGGCAAGTCTCATTTTCCATTTTGATGGTATTTTTATCTCGCTAAAAGAAGCTGTACAAAGAGCGATTAGGTAGCAAGACTGTGGATTTCTAATTGATGCCCTGGCCTTTAAATCTGCCTTCACACAGACTGTGATGTCCTAAAGGAACACTTTACTCTAGGGGCCATTAGGCAGAAATGCTCTTTCCTGATAAACGATGTCCTGCCCTTTCAATTTGTCTTTCTCAGGGTGGCTTTTTATTTAAGGGGTACCTTAAAGAAGGAGGAATGAGGAGGAGTCTGGAAGACTAAAATGTATTCCATATTATTATTTCATGCCTAATAACCCATTTTTTTACACTTTTCTTCATCAAAGTAGGTACTTATAATGGAATCACTTTTATCTTGAGTAACTTCAGACCAGTGATGTTTGTAGTCAATGCTTTATTCTGTGTGTTTTTTTCCGGGAGAAAGATGGGTTGTCTGTGCTTATCTCAAGCCTTGTGAGAATGGCCTCATGGGAGCTGCTCAGTGAACTTGATAAACATCCCCTGGAAATATAGGAGAACATCAGAGTAGTGTTTGACATGGACCTGAGGAATCTCACATTATGAAAGTAAAACTATGTTGCAATGAGTTTAAGCTGGCAGAGAAGAAGAGAGAAAGAGACAAAGATGGAGAACACAAGAGAGAGATTCTGTTGCACTAGAAACAGCCACAGTTCTAATGGCAGAAGACATGTGTGTTTCACAGAATAGAAGAGGCACATGGAGGAGAAAGGACCTGCTAGAAATCAGTTAGTATCCTTCTCCAAGGGACCAACACTAAGGGTATTTGTGGTGCATCAGCAAGGAGGAAAATGGAGTCAAGGAAGGAGCAAGGACTGAGTTAAAGATTCAGCTTTAAATACCTGTGTGGCCCAGAGAGGACAACCCACCTATAGAAAGTCACAGTCAGGTGTGAACCTCACATCCCTTTTATCTCTTCTCTCCTTCCATTTGAGATGCTATTGAGATCACTCACTTTGGTTAGCAATGTGAAGAAAGAGAAGAAATAATAAGAGCAAGAAAGAAATAAAGAGCAATCATATCCCTATCCCTGAGTGAGTTACAGGAATACCTGCATAGCTATAACCAGCCCTAGCTGCCATATGTGTTATCTGTAAGAGAGATGCATATTTTGGACAGGACACTTTGGACAGCACAGTGACTTGTGACTTGGAAGGTTGGCAGAATTTCCTAAAAGTGACAGGAAAATCATAGATCCATCTGAGACTTTATCCATTGGCAAAATGAGAACTAGCACAACAGAATAATTTAAAAACAAAAAAATGAATATATTCCTCAGGTGACATGTATTTTTTTGTTTAATTAGATCGGTAATAATACACATCTCTTAGGACTATGAGATTGTGTATATGAATATATATAACATAAAAATCATTTTTTAAAAGTTAATTTCATGGAAAATTCAATGATCTAGTTATATGGAGGAATATTTTCATATTTGAGGGAGAACAAGTAAAGTGACAATGACCCTTGGCTGTGGGTAACAGAAAAATCATAGAAAGCCATTCAAAGGATCCAGGCTTGAAGGAGGGTGCTTAGTGGTAGGGATTCTGAAGTACAAACAAGAAAAGAAAATCTGGTGAACATCAAGAGAAATAGAGAAGGTAATTAGAGAATGATTGAAAAAGGGATTAAGAACCACAGAGAGTTGGGAAAAAGAAAATCATACAAACAAAATCTGATACATATTCATATACTTTTTCACAAGTAGACTGTAAAAGACTTTTTAAAAAAGGAAGAAGGGAAAAGTAATGACAGGGTCCCACTTAACGATTGAACCTAAAGATTAATTTCTCTTAATGTGTTTTGTTTAAAGTCTTCCTTTAAAGGCGAATAGTTTATTACCCATTGATTGTGGATTTTATGGAATATATTATAGATATGACAAAGTCATATTTAACATGTGTTCTACAACTTTTCTGAAATACTGCAAAAAGTCATGTGTTTTTATTATGAGAGAAAATATTTTTGTTTGAGAAATAAAGGAACTGTCAGAAGACGTAAAACTTACAATAATTAAATCAAATAAACATCCTGTCTATATACTACATTCAAAGCTAAAGATGTAAATGTATTTCTCCACATATTCCTACTAGACAGTGGATTTTATTAGTTTAAGAAAAAAATACCAAAATGCACATCCAGCATTTTCAATCAAGAAAGGTAAGCAACCTGAAGACCAACGATAGAAGATGGCTGGGAAAGGAAGCACTGAAATAAAAGGTTATGTCATTTAGATTCTCTTCTGTGATACAGATTTTTTTCTCTCTTTGATAAGAGGCAATGTAAAAATACCACTAAGATCCTAGTGCTGAGAATTTGTAATGGTCAGGAACTTTATTGAGCCTCACAATATGAACTACTAATAATGAAGAAATATTTTTTAATAGTTGTTTTCCAAGCAAGATACTGCCACAAAATCAATGAGAAGTACAGTAAGTTAACCTAGAATAATTTTCTAAAAATCATGAACCAATGAAAGTAAATAAGATACAAATAAAACAGTACATGTAACAAAACCCATACACTTAAAACAACTCTTTGAACTAATGTCAATGGTAAATATACATTCCTAAGTGAATCTATTTCCTAGTTTGAGAAGAACAGTCTAATCACTGTAAATTATTGTGCAGAAAGGGTCAGTAAGAGACTACAGTTTTTGATGGGAAAACAGTCCCAGAAACCTGACAGTTCAAGGGGTAGACCTGTGCATATGATTTAGACTGGCAAGGCCAGAAATCAAATCAGATATTGAGAGCTTAACTGGTGATCAATATTGCTGCATGGGAAACGGGGCAGATACTGTTTCCCTGAGCTACAGAAGCAGGCTGTAGAGAAAAGTTCCTCGAAGTCCCACAACAAAGCCCTAATTCTATTAAGGAAATATAGAGATCCATCCAACACTGAGTTTTAGGGTCGCTTTGTGTCCTGGGTACTTGGATAGAGTTGGATGTTTGGGAGACTAATAAACCATCCTTGAGTCTCTGACCATAAAGCAAACCACATAGTGAAAAAGCCAGAAGAGAAGAATAACGCAATACATTGACAATGCTAAAACATGACTTCTGCATAAAGGGCTTGGAAAGGACTGGAATCTTCTGGAAACCATTGTGAAAAAATAAGGAAATGTTCAACTGGAAGAGAAGACAGGAAAGACAAGAGACAAAAAATTGCACAAGATAAATTCTTGGATGGTAGGGTGAAGTGATTAGAAATGTTTCAAACAATTAATGTGAATGGGAATCAAAAAAATTAAATGACTATATTTGTAAGAATAAATTTATGAATTACCAGGGGTAATGTATATTGAAAGGCTACCATGGAAATATATGGAAAAATTATTTGGATCAGAAGTTTACTAGAAATCAGTATTTTAATCAAAATAGTCAACTACTTGTGTTTATAGCTTATTTCCACAGCATTTGATCCATTGGCCACCCCTCAATACTCTAATAATATTCCTCAACAAAGATATTAATAGGGGATTCAATAATTCTAAAATCCTCAATTCATTAATGTTAGAGACTTCCATTTTACTCCTCTTGTAAACACTATAATTGAAAAAGTTCCTGAATGAAGATTTTATTCCCCTTTTTGTGCTGTAAAACATCATTAGTGTTAATCATCTGTTCAATAGCTACCTATTAATTATCAATTAATTATCTGTTTAGTAGTTGCTCAATTGCAAAGATAAATTTTTTCCTCTAGTATGTTAATAACATCAGTGCAAGACAGTTTCTTTGAGTTGACTCCATAAACAATATGTGAGCTACTGCAGTCTCTGAAATTACTGAATCCTAGAAAAAAACTCCTTTGATCTTTAAATAATCATTAACTATATACTTACACGGTAAGTATGCAATTTATGGATCTATACTGACTAACATGGGACAGGATTTAAATATACTAATGCTCCTTAGGATGCACAGTTTTAGTTACCTGTGATCAACTGTGGTATGAAAGCAGTTGATTCTCCTTCTGACCCACTGTCAATAGTAAC
The DNA here is from genome assembly GCF_030020395.1 of Manis pentadactyla. Taxonomy (NCBI): domain Eukaryota; kingdom Metazoa; phylum Chordata; class Mammalia; order Pholidota; family Manidae; genus Manis; species Manis pentadactyla. The sequence goes on along the minus strand of NC_080020.1, from coordinate 207,960,680 downwards.
CTACGCTAGGTCACAATGCCTGCATCATTCACCTCAATTCCTTTCAACACGCAGTCATTTTATCCTCTCACATCATTGCAAGAAGGCTGAATATAGTACAAGATATTTCAAGGAAGAGACCACATTTGCATAGGTTTTATTATAGTATGTTGTGATAATTGTTCTGTTTTTGTTACTGTTATTGATAAATGTTATTGTTCTGTTTTTGTTATTGTTATTGATAAATGTTATTGTTCTGTTTTTGTTTTGTTATTAATAAATGTTATTGTTGTTAATCTCTTACCATGCCCAATTAATAAATTAAACTTTATCATAGTTATCTATGTATAGGAAAATATAAATGTAGGGTTTGGTACTGTCCTCACTTTCAGGTATCCACTGGGGGTCTTGGAACATATCTCCCAAGATAAGGGGCTACTTCTGTAGTCTTATAATTAATACTGGTGAATACTTATAAAAGTACAAAATAATTTTTAAAAATACAATAGCATCAGTTGAGGCATTAAGAAAAAGGTTTTCCACCAAAAATGCATGCTTTGTTTCCACAAAATTTCAAAATTTTTACTCCATAACTTTAGTACTTGATTAGATTATATACTTAATGCACTGCATGTAAGATTCTAACTCTCATCATAATAATTAAAAGTAAGTTTTATTTTCATTTTAAATATAAAGAACTTAAGGTCCAGATATATACACACTGTCTACCTAATACTTGGCATAGTTGAATTTCAAACCAGTTATCAAGAATCTAAAAGTTTATTTTCTCTACACATTACCATGCTTCATCAGATGATTCTAAGTTATTTTCATTGATTCTGTTATAACTAAATGGAAAATAAAATTAGCAAGTTAATCTATTTATAATTAAGCCTCTGTTGACAAATCTTGTTGAACATGCCTTTTTCTTAACCATTTGAAAAGTTGTATTGCTCATTGAAAGGAAGACAAATGTGATTCTTAAAAAGGCGTTATGACTTACAGTCCTCATTCAGCTGCTAGTTTGGTTTTCAATATTTCAGCTAACTGTCACTCTCACATTCAAGGACCACAATCAGGAAAAAAATTTAAAAAGTCTTTGGTGTAAGGACACAAAGCACATGTGATATTTCCTGACACCTGTAAATTGGTAAGGGGCATTCTGTCACTTGAAGTTGAAACAGCTAATATTTTATCAAATTACTAACCTATTTCATCATAAAAAAATGAGGAGTATCCAGAAGAAGGTATGAGTCTAGGTGAGTCTTAAGAGTTATATTATAGTCCATGAATTCTCTGGCCATGACTCTTTGTGAAACTTTTAATCTGATCCTTTATATTTTAGGGGTTAGCTTATTATGTTACCTGTTTTATTACTTTGATTCTGAAAAAAATTCAAACATTCATATATAAAGAAATCAATGTAATTAACACTCATGTACCCAAAATCCTCTTTCAAATAAAACCTAATATTTTATAATTTAACATTACATATTTTGGGTTGTTTGCTTTTAAGAATTATAGTACTGCACATAAAGTTCAAAATCCCCGGATATATCCTTCCTCAATTCTTCAACAAAAATAGCCAGTGTCACAATGGTATAAAGGGCATATAAAAGTGTAGGCAAAGGGTCTGTTTGTGTTTATACAGAGGATCAAAGCCTAATTTGGCTACCCCAAAAATGAACTAAGATACGATACGAAGAAGAACTTCCAACATCAGCACTCTCTGGAAGACTCATACCAGAAGATGATCATCAAAAAACCCCAACAAAGATCCATGCACTGCTACAGCTGTAGATGCACTCATCCCACCAGTTCCTGGACTTGCCATAGGAATGAAGAAGGAGATATCTAAGCTGGCCTGTACATACAGTAAAACAACAAATTTGACTGGATCTATACTGTTGGAACTCAACCAAGAATTAGGAGAAGTGCAAACTGTAGCACTCCAAAATCTTACAACTACAGACTATCTACTGTTAAAAGAATATATGGGATGTGAACAGTCCCCAGGAATGGGTTGTTTTGTCTGATTTCTCTCAGACTGCTCAAGTTCAGTTGGACAATATCCACCATATCATAGATAAGTTTTCACAAATGCCTAAGGTGCCTAACTGGTTTTCTTGGTTTCACTGGAGATGGCTGGTAATTATAGGTCTGCTTTGGTTATGTAACTGTACTCCTATTATGTTAATGTGTGTGCGCAATTTAAGTAGTAGTTTAAAACCTATACATGCTGAAGTTACTCTACAAGAAGATATGTCAAAGAAATAATCAATCTTCCCAAGTTTTCTTCCGCCTGCTACTTCTATAGCTTTTCTTCTTCCTTCCTAATTACAACTCTTAAATAGAATTCGTACCTCATATCGAATTTACCGAGTATCATAATTCTTCCAAGTGGTAAAGATACCTCAGGACAAATGCTGGGCATAGAAGCCACAGGGCATAAATATGCAAAGAAGTAAAAAGCTAACCTTTTCAAACAATATTGCTTCTCTCTCACTTACCAACTTTACATTTCCCTGTATGGCCCCAGAAGATGACTGGTTAGCCAGAGATGGGTAAGATTCCTCAAGGGAGGAACAACCTAAGACAGGCACAGTCGCAGGGGGGCCATCAGGTGAGAAATTGGGGATCAACAGAGGTGAGGCTTAGAACCCCACCCCCCCTGTTCTGAGAGAAATCTTCTGCATACGTGGATGTTTTATTGCCCTGGTCTAGCTTGGATTAACACATAGTCTACAGGCACACACCTGATCATCTACATTTGCTCTCTTACAACACTAAACTATGTTTTCTACCTTTATCTTGTATCTACCTAGCACTTCAGCATTTTATTAAAAATAATAATAATAAAGAGAGAAATGTGGTATCCACATATAAATCAAGTACAAAAATCAAATGAATATTCATATTTGACTGATTGTTTATAGTTCATAATGCATGAGCAAAACCAAAAGTTTCTGTGATGACTGCCCTTGTACTGTTCACCATGTAACTTATTCACTATGTAAGAATTTGTTCTCCATGTAAGAACTTGTTCGTTATGCTTCAAAAGATTGGAGACTGACGAAAATTAGGCTTGGGGTGGATTAATGATTGTGCATTGAGCATTGACTCCCCTATACAGAATTTTATTGTTGTTAAAACCATTTGATCAATAAATATGAGAGATGCCCTCACAAAAAAAAAAAAAAGAAAAGTACACACTCCCAATTGTAAAATAAATAAGTAACCGGGATGTAATGTATAGCATAAGGAATATAGTCAAAATATTGTAACAACTTGGTATGGTGATAGCTGGTACCTAGAATTATCATGTATATAAATGTTGAATCACTGTATTGTACACCTGAAACTAATGTAATACTGTGTGTCAACTACCCTTCAATAAAAAATAATTATATACAAAAAAAAAAATCGCCAGTGTCAAATTAGAGTATTGAGTTTCTACAGATACTTTTTTTACTCCTGTATTTGTGTAGAAAGGTAGCTTTATATGTGGGTTTTTAGACAAAAATAACAAAAGTAAATGATAAATTATATCATAATCATTTTTATTTGATCTCATATTTTTGAATTGTGCTTGATCTTGTACACGTACCTTTATTTTATTAATTTTAACTGCATTACAGTATTTTGTTTTTTAATTATTATAGCAGTTTGCTTCATCTGTATATTAATTGATGGACCCTTGTTCTAATATATTTAATGCCATAAACATCCCCGAACCTATCTCCTTATGACTGACTGTGTGCAATGCTGTCTCTACAGTTGTGTTCCTCAAACTTCATCATGAATATGGATAACCTGTGAAATATGTACATGAAAAATTTTTTTTCCAAAACTGTCTCATTGCACAAATTAAATTTTAGCTATTAATTTATCAATATATTGCCTAACAGTGCATTTGGTGTTGTGTCTAAGAAACTATTCTTTAAGTAATTTATTCATGAGGTAGTTCATTCATCTGAAATTTACTTTCACTCACTTTATTAACCAGGAATCTAAAATTTTTTAGATGAATAATCAATTGTTCTGCCAACATTTATTTATAACAATTTATTCTTTGATAATATGTAATGTCCCTTCTCTTGTATGACAAGTTTTCATAACTTTGTGGATATATTTCTGAAACTCTACTTGATTGTATTGGTCTTTACTTGAACTAATGACATAGTAAGTAGTAGTAATAAATTATATATATTTGGTTCTTTGTTCCTAAAAGTTATCTTAGGTCTCTTTTCTCATTTACTCTTTAATTGAATTCTAAGGTTAGTTTTTTTAGTGGCATAAGCAAACTAGAAAACCTGCAGATTTTGTGCAGGAATCACAGGATACCTTGAAGATACTGTGAGTTCAGTTGCAGACAACTGCAATAAAGTGAAGATTGCAATAAAATGCACTGAACGAATTTTTTGGTTTCCCAGTGCATATAGAAGTTATGTTTATGCTATACTCTAGTCTATTTAGTGTGCAGTAGCATTATGTCTATAAAACAATGTACATACTTTAAAAAATACTTCATTGCTAAAAAATGTTAACAATCATCTGAGCTTTTAGCAAGTTGTTAATCTTTAATGCTGGAGGGTCCTGCCTTGATGCTGATGTCTCCTGACTGTTCAGGGTGGTGGTTGCTAAATGTAGAGGTGGCTGTAGTAAATTCTTAAAATAAGACAATGAATTTTGCCACACTGATTGACTCTTTTTTTCATGAACATTTTTTCTGTAGCATACAATGCTGTTTAATAGCATTCATTTTACCCACTGTAGAACTTACATAAGTGGGGTCAATCTTCTGAAATCTCACCTTAATCTTAAACATAAATGTCAAACATAAACCTTAATCTTAAACATAAAAACTAAGTTTATGTAATATTCTAAATCCTTCTTTGTTATTTCAACAATCTGCATCGCTTCCTTGCCAGGAGTAGATTTCATCTCAAGAAACCACTTTCTTTGCTCATCTATAAGAAACAACTTTTCATTCATTTAAGTTTTATTATGAGATTACAGAAATTCAGTCATATTTTTAGGCTTCACTTCTTTTCATCAGTGAAAATATTATATCTTCATATTTAAGTAGGTTCTGTTTAAACATATCTATTAAATAGTTTTATAATTTTTTCACATAATTAGTACCTTATGGTATTTGTTACAGTTCCAAACTGAATATTTTAGCTATTAACTAAATGATATTTATTACTGTACAGGAATGTTTTTGAAGTCTATGCTATCTTAATTTTTTCCAAATTACTGAACTTTCTGATATTTTTTCATTTGATTATCCTTTATTTTATAGGCCATTTTCTCATGTTGCTTCTAATTATTTTAAAACCAATTTATTTGTCTTATATCTAAAGTTTCCATCTCCAGTACAATGTTGCAGCATCAATCATTTCTTTCTGATGATATCAAAAGTTCTTCTAAAGTTCTCCCTTAAGTATTTTTCCTATTGAATTTAAATAGATCCTTTTCTTGAGTTTTCTTAATAAATTTCCTATCTCTTTCTATTTTGCTGGGAATTTTCTTTACATTGCAAATAAGAATTGAACTTGATTAAGTGATTTTTATTCATATAAGGAGAAGTTTTTATTTCCTTCTATATGTTAACATGATGTTTTTTTTTAATTGCTGGGATAAACTCTAGGTGATTCTAATATATGATGAGGCTTTTTATTCACTGAAGAAATAAAATTTTAAACATATAAGCTGTGATTTTTCTTTGCATGATTAAGTCTCACATTTTGGTATGTTTGGTAGAAAGACTTTGTTATCTTTAGTAACTATTCAAATCACAATGGTATAAAGCTAGAAACAAATTACACAGAGAAAACAAAAGCCTACAAACACATGGAGGCTAAACAACATGCTCCTAAATAATCAATAGATCAATGACCAAATTAAAACAGAAATCAAACAATGCATAGAGACAGATGAAAACAAAAATTCAACAGTCCAATATTCACGGGATGCTGCAAAGGCCATTCTAAGAAGGAAGTACATAGCAATAAGGGCCTACCTAAAGAAGCAAGAACAATCCCCCTCAAAACAGTCTAAACTCATAATTAAAGAAATTAGAAAAAGAAGAATGAAGCCTAAAGTTAGTAGAAGGAGGGACATAATAAAGATCAGAGCAGAAATAAATAATATAAAGAAGAATAAAACAATAGAAAAATCAATGAAATCAAGAGCTAGCTCTTTAAGAAAATAAACAAAATAGATGAACCCTATGGATAAAGTGAAGGTCCCTATGGCCAGGACCCTCACCTGGACCTAAACTACTTGAAGATATAACTGGTCTGGTGGAAGCAACTGCTTCCACACCCATAGGCAATAAGCTATTACTGACTGAGTCACTATATAAAGCACTCTACCCAGTGCTCTGGGTGGAGGCAGAGATGAAGGAGGATTACAGACCTGAAGACTGTTGAACGCAGTCATAATTTAGTGCTTGACCTATCGTTGGAAGAACAAGCCAGGTAATAAACACTTTCACCCCAAGAACATTCCATTGTCATTCCTCGGTCTCACTGAATCCATAGTGAACTTGCCAGGGGCTGAAACCCATTAGTAAGATAAACCCCTAGCCAGACTTATCAAGAAAAAAAAGAGAAAGTACACAAATAAACAAAATCAGAAATGAAGAAGGAACAGACAAAACAGATACTAAAGAAATACAAAAAAATTATTAGATAATACTATGAAAAATATGCCAATAAATTGGATAATCTAGAAGAAATGCACAACTTCCTAGAAAAATGCAACCTTCCACAACTGACTCAGGAAGAAATAGAAAATGTAAATAGACCAATCACCAGCAATGAAATTGAATTGGCAATCAAAAAATTCCTAATTAACAAAACTCTAGGACCACATGGCTACACAGCTGAATTCTACCAAACATCTAAAGAAGAACTAATACCCATCCTTCTTAAAGTATTTCAAAAAGTAGAAGTTACTTCCAAACTCATTCTATGAGGCCAGCAGCACCATCACTCAAATACCAAAACCAGACAAAGAGACCACAAAAAAGAAAATTATAGACCAATATCCCTGATGAACATAGAAGTAAAAATACTCAACAAAATATTAGCAAATCAAATTCAAAATACATCAAAAGGAACATCCATCATGTCCAAGTGCAATTTATTCCAGGGGTGCAAGGATGGTATAATAGTAAATCAATCAATATCATATACCATATTAACAAAAAGAAGGATAAAAAATCCTTATCATCTCAATATATGCTGAAAAAGCATTTGACAGAATTCAACATCTATTTCATGATAAGAATTCTCAACAAAATGGGTATAGAGGGTATGTAAGAAAGGAATGTGAGAAAGGTCAAGCTCTCTTAAGGTCCTGACAAAAGTATTTAATGAACACTTACTCTGTCTTCAACACTCAACAATTTTAATTTACTGGACAGTTCATAATAAATACCTCTATGGAACAGAAACAAAAAAATGAAATAGAAAGCAATAGGTGGGGTAAAGTAAGATATGTTGTACTCCAGGTCTCAGACTGGCAATTTTCTATCCCGGCTGCACACTAGAATTAGTAGTAACTTTCAAATACCCTTAATAATTCCACCTCTAGAACAATTTAAATAACAAGTTGGAGGAGGAGGTGTGGAACCTGAGTATTCTCACATTCTCTTCCAAAAATGTTCCTATAATGTAACACCATTTATTGAATGTCTAATGTGCACTGAGCAATATATCAGGAGCAACAGACAGAACTAAATAAGCTTTAAAATTAGAAAGGGGGAAAGATAGGTAATTTTGGCAAACACAGTGAAGTTGAATAAATACTTAAACACTAAGAGCTGTAACAAATGGAAGTGCTTTGTTAATCGTACCTTAAGAAAATCTGGAGGAGGATGTTATTCAAGCATAAAGTGAAGGAAATCCTGTCATATGTTACCTCATGAGTAAACCTCGAGGACATTATGATAAGTGAAGTAAGCCAGCCATAGAAGGACAAATACTGCATAATTGCACTCATATGAGGTGTCTGAAGTACTCACACTTGGGGAAGCAGAGTAGAATGGCGGTCGCCAAGGGTTAGGGGAGGAGGAATTGGAGAGCTGCTGTTCAACATGCATAGAGTTCCAGGCATGAAGGATGGAAGAGTTCTAGAGATGTGCTTGATGATATCCCGCTTATAGTTAACAATTTTATATAATACACTTAAACATTTGTGAAGGGGACATATCTTTTGCTATATGTTTATTACAGAAAAAGAAAACCTGGAGGAGAAGGAGGTAGCCATGGGAAAAGTCAGAGGCAGAATCAGGCCATGGAAAGAAAGCAATATATTTAAAAAATGGAATCCTCGGAGAGCACTGGGGAAATACAGGTGCATTAGTTCGACTTGTTGGGAGCTTAGGATGCAGGCACAGGAGAGAACAAGTGGGTTCTCTCAATAAAGGGTTCAGACCTTATTCATAAATACAAAGCATTTAGAGGTTTTTAAGGAAAAGTCAGTAAGTCAGTATTTGGATCACTGGTTTTCAACACTGTTTTGGCAGTAGAGATACCTACTTCAAATAAAATCTTATGTGAAATTACGATGCATCAAACAGGTCAAACCCAAGGTGCTCTGGTTCACACTAGAAAGGACTGCCGCTGTTTCTCTTCAGGGTGAAGCCTACTCTGAGGCTACACCAAGCAAGTCCCATGCTCACGCAGAGATCAGACTGAAAACCTCTGATACTGATTTTTTAATCTAGCATGTGATTAAAATAAAATTTACTTGATTATCTGTGAATCCTCAAATTATCAACCAGCAGTATCTTAAATATATCTACTGTTTTCTGACCCAGTGTTGGTGGTAACTGATTCATGATAGATCAATTATTGCAAAATATTTTCTAATATTTAGCATAACATTGACCTTGTTAATAATTAAGTACACTATTTAAAATGTCACCTTACTTATGAGAATAATTAGATTCTAGTCTTTTTATAAGTGTTTATAATTTTATAGATTGCATATTAGCTTATTCAAAAAAGTTCTCATAGTATTATTTAATCCTTTTATCCATAGATTTTCCATAGATAATCCATAGATCATCATAAACTTTTTCCTAGACATTTTATTTTCATGAACATTGATCAATTTTTTAATCTAATACATATAATATATATGTATGTACATATACATATATATGCAAATACATGATATATACTTTTAAAGTCTATATTTGTGAGTAGATAAGGCATTTACATATAGGAAACACTCTTGAAATTAGTTGTAGCTTTGTTTTAAAAGTACAGAATGTTGTATCTCTTGATACAGACAGAGGTACCTCAATGGGTTGCATATAAAGCTGATGAGAAATGATCTTCTATGTGGATAAAAAGTATAATATACTTTTAGGGGGAATATGTGCATTGCATATCTGTTTGCTATGGGTGTGAATTTATAAGCTCAGTTATTTTCTGAAAATATGATTAATAATACATACATCTAAAATTATTGAAAGTTATCGGGTCAAGTTTGCAAAAGTATTCTCTCAATTTAAGTAAAGTGTCTTTTCTATATGGATTTCAGATCTTTGATTTTGGGTAATTGGAGTAGTCACCGCCTAAACTCACTGCCAAGAAGCATTCTGAAATTTCTGAGACAGGGAGATTGAGAGAAAGAGAAAGAGAGAAGAAGATGATGATTAAGAAGAAGGGGGAGGGGGAGAGAGGAGGAGAAGAAGGCGGAGGACAAAGAGGAGGAGGGGGAGAAAGTGTGTAGGGGGAAGAAAAAGTAGTGGTTAGGGAGGACTGAGTATCTAGCTTATTAAACTAAAAAAACAACAAATTTTCAATGGTGTCACCCCCACCGTGTCTGTTTTAATACACAAACTAAACACATAAGCTTAAAATACTTGGATGAATATACCTAGAGAAATAAAATCCCAAACCTAATCTGTCAAAAATAATAAAAATATAACTGGGCCATTCAGTCAGCAAAGGCCCCAAGGGAGGTTAAAACAAAAGAACATATGAATGCACTGCTCTTGGCTGAGAACCTTCCTGATGGTGCTAATTACCATCTTGAACACAGGTATGGCTTGGTAGTAAAAGATTGCTGGAAAGGCTGCCAGGCTCCAAGACTCTGTCTTTGCAAGTCCCTGGAAAGTTAAAGTGGTTTGCTCCTTCTAGTATGCCACAGGCCATTTACATGACTGAATAAGAGTGGAGTCCCAGAATATATGTTCCGCCTCTTACATGATCATAGGACCATATGAAACACAATGCTCATGATAGTTTTCCTTACTCAAAAATTAGGCTATGATTAGATTTTTTTTTACAAGATAAGTGATCTTTGTGGGAATATTCCTCCGTAACCATCCTTCTTGAATTTATTTTGAAAAGCAAACTCTCCAACAAGGTACTGTGTCTCAATGTTCATGAAGTTTATAGAGGAGTTAGTTCTTAAAACATAAGGAGGCAAGAGAAGGCAAATGAAGTAAACTATCTTTTTACTTGCATTTATGTGGGTATATACACACATACTGTGTGGCTATGTGTGTGATGTGTGTTCCTTGTGTGTTAGTTTTTTGTATACAGAAAGAAAATCTCACTTACATTAAAATGAGGTATAGTATAAAGAATCCTATATTGGAGTCAGGAGGCTTGCCCTCTAGTCATTGATCTAGTCCTAATCAATTACGATTCATCTGATAAGACTGGAATGATAGTAGAGCTTGGGCTTGACCCTAGTTCTCCTGATTATAGGTTATAAAATAGATTTATACTAACTGCTCAACAATTCTATAGATTTGAAACGAGGGCTAAAAGTCAAAGGATAAACTTTGTGAGCCTCTGTGCTCGCTTCAGCAGCACGTATACTAAGATTGGAACGATACAGAAAAGATTAGCATGGCCCCTGCGCAAGGATGACACGTAAATTCGTGAAGCGTTCCATATTAAAACAAAACAAAACAAAACAAAAAACTTTGTGGGCCTCTGGATTAGAAATAGTTCAGGTCCCTAGCTACTTTTCAATATGTATGATCTCAGATAAACCATATAGCCCCACTGAGTCTACATGCTAATCTATAAAACGGCGACGTTGAATATACCTAAAAAGACTGAGGTATAGGTTCAGATACACATGGCAATGTTTAGACACTGGAACACCAGTGTAAAAATACGCACAAGCATTCTGGCTTCCAGCTTTTCATGGGAGACAGGGTTTTGGGTAGAGTTTTTTTTTACAAGGCATCTCGCAAATTACACTAATACTACAGTGTAGAAAGCTGCTTCATCTCTTCAACCACAAAATTGGCCTTGTTCGTTGGTGATACTGAACTCTAACCAAACAACTTAGGTCACAACGTGCCAATTATTTCTCTTTCTATGAAGCAGGAACCACTCTAAGAGCTTTATATGTCCTGACTAATTTTTTCCTCACCGACAACCTGTAATATAGATACTATTATTATCAACCCCATTTTACAAATGAAGAAACTGCAACACAAAGAGAGATAACTTGACTCAGTTAGCAAATACTAGGGTAGGAATTTAACTTTAGGTAGTCTGGCTCACACTAATCAAGACCTGAAACACTGGAGTAACATTTAATTCTATGTTATGCATTGTTAGTCTTTTTTGATCTATGTAATGCCTGTTATTTATAAACTGCTCACTCCTGGTAAACACCTTGATTTACAACTTCTCACAGCTAACCTCTGTAGCCGTGTACCTGATCTCTCTGCTCACTTCCATTGTCCCTCCCACAATCAATTTCACACAGAGCTACCAAGTTGATCTTTTAAGAACCAGGTCTCCTCTACACCAAAACCTTTCAAAGTTCCCTTCAATCTTCCAAATAAAGTCTGAACTTTTTCATCTAGTACTCAAAGCTACCCCGTATGTACTCAATCTATATTTTTCTCTTCTGCAAATCAACCAAATTATAGTTCTGAAATTGAAGTGCTTAGCAGTCCCTGAAAATGTCTTGATCTTTTGCACATTATGTCTCTGATCATGCCATAGAAATACCCTTTTTTCAAACCATATTTCTGCCACTTGGACCCCATCTCTGATTCAGGATACAATTTAAATGTAATTCTGACCATCAGATTTCTCTTTCCTCTCAGCCTAGTTTCCCCATTTTTCTCTAACCACAAAGTTCATGCTTTCATAGCATACTTATAATAAAGCCACAGTACGTTTATAGGTGTGTGTGTGTGTGTGTGCATGTGTGTGTGTGTTTGTGCTCCAATGAGTTATTTCCCTGATTTTAAGACTTGTATCCCACACATTTTTGTACCAATCTTGCTGAATATCAATATTCATGGATCAACTAATTATCAGTAAGTATGTGTTGAACGGCTACATCAACTGTGCAGGCACTGATGATTTTCTATCATGGTAATTTAATTCTGTGTGCATTTCAGGGATCTAATAAGTACCTGTTAGCACATTGTAGTGGTATTAAAATACTAAAAAACGTTAAAAGAGAACTTGGAAGGCAAAGTAAACTAAAGTGACATTTGTCATTGATGGTTACTGCAGAAGCCACATATCTGCAGAGACATATCCTTACCCATTCTACCAAAAATTTTTGATATATTAACAGACTTTAATAAAGACACTAGCCATCAATTAAACAATCAACTCCAACACTGAAGAGAAAAAATGCCACACAGAATTCCTAAAGGCATTGATCTTTAAGAGAAATTAGTCATTTGACCCAAGAGGAATGATAGTCAGAATTCTGTGTCCTCTAAGAAAGTCCAGATCTGAAAGTAATCAAGGATCTATGAATTAATTTAGGATATATTTTATAGTCTGTTACAAAATACACATAAATGTATTTATGTTTGGATACACATAATATTTGTAATCAAAAGTTTTGTACAAATTCCAGACTGTAATTAAACATCCACTCTGTTGCCTGCAGACAAGATGAGAACCCTTGAAAAATACAAAGGGGAGCTCAAGAGGCAGCCCCTACCTGGCGTCTGAATTCCTTTGTGGTTTTGTTCTGAACCTTAGGTGACAGACACTTTGTCTAAGGATGACAGCACTTCATCAGCTTCATGAGATTAAAGTTCCCTTTCCAATATGTTCCCACACTGTTCACATGCTTCAGCAGAGAAAAAAATTCAATAAAAATCCCTGAGCGTGAGATGCCAATTAGGCCTAAAGATGCTAACATTTGCCCAGGGACAATCGGGAGGTCACTGGAGCTATGCAAATGGCACAGATTCCCAAGCATTCATTTATTCTCTAGTACTACCAAACTTTGGGGATTTTTAAATCTCCTTGTTCTTCTTGGGGATTTTTGAGGGGGGGATGAGTTCAGTGAGCATGCATAACTCGTCCCAATACATAGACTGACACTACTCAATTTATGACACTGTTTTTATTGAATAATGTGTCAATATCACAATCAGGCTCAGAAAGTCTATTTCCAGTAATTTTTACTGAGATGTTAAATAGAAGTATTCAGAATTGAAAAAGTCCACTAGCTTTATATAAGAAACAGGGAATCTTAGCCTCCTACCCCAGCTCAACAAAAGAAATATATATATAATCATGTATATATTCATATAGATATGTATGTTTCTTTCTAAAATGGCCTTAATCTTTTATGTCTCTCATTTCAAAATGTTATGTGGGGTATGCAACTAAGTAACCATTAGCTTTTGGTAAATTACATGACAATAATCATTATTATCTACTGGCTATGTTGGATCTACTTTAATGGGTGAAGTAGGCAGTGCTGAGGCAGGGATATGAGGGAATGGAACCAATGGTAGGGAAGTTCTCACCGGGAGGAAAGAGGAAATCTCTTCAGCAAAGCATGCTGAAATAGCAAAGCAAAGCATGCTGAAAACCTGGGAGCATCTTCAGATGTTCGGAGGATAGCTGGGATGCAGGATCCCAAAGGAAAGCTATTAAGATATACACACACCCCACACGTGTCTTGTAGTATAAGAATGAAAGAAATAACACTGAACAAGTCCTCATTTTCAGAATGACACTGTTCACTGGGTTTTTACATATATTATCTAATTTACTACAGAAGCACAGAGAGAGATAGGTATTTTGATCCCTATTTTACAGATACTCTAGAACAAGAAAAGATATCTCAAATTCACACAATTTCTCCAACAGCGAGAGAAATATGCTGGAATTCTAAGTGGAAAAATAATTACTTTCCCTCTCTTTCTCTCTGTCACATGCACACAAGCACAAACACACACAGAAAATTTGTAGAATGGGGCAAACACTAGTTGACAGAATCAGAATTTAGCTAATTTATATCAGATAAATACCATGTGTTTTATGATTTTAAATGGGGTTTAATTAAATAATATTAAATAAATATCAATACATTAAATTCAAGCAAACTTTGCAAATATTAGAAGAGGCAGGTGTTGTTAGTAGTAAACCATTAAAGAAGGACAAGAGGGTTTTGTCAGGAGCTCAAAAGGATTCATATGTAATACAACTATTGAAATGTATTAGAATTTTGGCTGCATGAAAAGCAATTTAACATCAGAAGCAAGAGAGGAATAAATTTGCTGTACATTTAATAAATTAATCATAGCCTGATTTATGGTGTAAAGTCCTCTTTGGCATATTCATGAACAGATATAGAAAAGCTGGACACACTCTGTGGAGAACAATATAATATTAAAAGGACTAAAAACTCTGTAAAGAAGGAGCATTTGAAGAAATCAGGAATGTCAGACCTAGAAGGAAGAACACTCACGGTAATGTGGTAATTCTGTATTTGAATGATTGTTGTATGGTAATTATTCAGGGAAATTTTTTTGTCCATAAAGAAAAGAGAAAAATCCTTATTTCAAAATAGCATAGGTTAAAAATGCAGAATGAAGACATGTAAAGGAAACAAATCAACGTATCTTTATGATTTTAGAGTAAAATAATTTCCTAAAACAAGCATATAAATAAAATACTACACATAAAAGATAGAATACATTTGACTACATAAAATTAAAATTAATTAATACTAAAATTTCTACTGTCAAAATCCAAAAAAGTAACAGATGGCAAGATGCCATTTATACAGCTTACCACTGAGAAAGGGTAAGTGCCCAAATGTAGACAGTATTTCCTTGAGTTAGTAAGAAAATATCACACAGCCCAATGTAAGCATTGTATGAAACAGCAACTCACATAAGAGAAAAATCATTTGGAAAGTACATAAAAAGATGCTAACTTCACTATTAATCAGGCAAACAACATGGAGATGTTTTTCCACATTCATATGATTGAAAAATTTACAAATTACAAATTATTGGTGACAAGTGAGATTAACAAGAATTCTTATACATTGTTGGAGGAAATAGTTTAAAAGAGATATTTTATAGGGATTTTTCACAATTCCCAATACATTGAGAATACTTCTGCCTCCCCAGCAATGTTATGCGTAGGAGACTGAAACATCTAGGTTCACAGCATCCTTTTTTACTTTGAATCATAATGGAAACCACCTAAGTGCACCTTCATTGTGCAGTGGATACAAAGACATGCTATATAATTACATAGTAAACTACTATGTAAGAGTTAAAATGGTCAAACGAACTAGATCAACATAATGTCAACATTGAGAAATGCCAAAATGAGAACAGACCATACTTGCAAAAATATTCTTATGGTGTGAGATTTCACATTAAAAAACAAAGTAAACTACATTTATGGATTCATATGTATGTGTTAAAGTGTCTAAATATGGACTGAAATAATGTAAATCAAATATTTATAGCAATTTTTTTCCTCTGGAAATAAGTGGAGGGAGTGGATTTGAGGAGGACTAGAGAGAAAATTTCACCTTCTCTGTTGTCTCTTTTGTGTTAAAATTAATTTGAAGCACATACAATAATTTATTAACATTGGCACATTCTGAGCGATGAATATAGGGATGTTTACCTTATTATTTGGTTGACTCATATTATTTGTGTTCTATAGCCAAAGAAGAAATGTATAATTTAAAAGTAGTTTAACTTTGGTGAAATGATTACATTTAATAGCTTTAAGGTCAGATTTCTCAAATACTGAAAGGCCAGCCAAAAGAGACTGTGAATCCTTACTTTCAAGATTTTCAAGGCAAGTTTGAATAAAAACTTTCTGCCAAAGTAGTAGAATTGGATGGCAATTTAGACTAAATAATTTTGAGGTTCCTGTTAACTCAGAATATATAAGCAAAATGTGTGGTAGATTTTTTAAATCTTGTGCTAATTAATTATTTATCACTTATTTTTATTATCCAGCATTAATGAATATAGAAATTTAATTTTTTTACAATTAAATTTGCATTCCAATATAAGGGAAGGATGAGATTAGAAATTTAAAGCAACTACAAACCATTTTGGCCTTTTTACTTTCAACCACACTGTGACTCTTAGATTCAGCATCACAAACTGCCGCTGAATGTATAGGTCTCAGGGAGGTTGCCTCATTGTGGTGGAATTGAGAATTTTGCATTTCAACATTTAAGTATGGGCAAGCAATCAGACCCAGGATTCCTTGCCTGTCACTCTTCACTGGTTTTATTTGCCTTTTCCTACTCTAAGCCCTTCCAATTCCCCTCTGAACATCTTTGGAAAATATTACTGAGGTATTCAGTCAACCAGGAGAGCTTAACTAACAGAGAGTTGGCAGTTTTATTCAGAGAGATGAAAAGCAGAGCTGCATCAATGATCATGACATGAAAGGTGTAGCTTGAGTAGAGCACTGCCCTGGACTCATTTCTCAAGTGGCCCAGGGAGAGCTGTGGGGTCCTGCAGGCTCAGCAGTGGAAAGTGAATGCCAGTTCAACTGCTGGGTGAAGAGCAACAAAAGGGAGCAGAGGCCAGTCGTGGTGTTCTTTAAGATCTCTGAGTGTCTTTTACTCTTTCCATCCCAAATGCCGCTGTGCAAGAATTATCTACCTAGATCTGTGTGGGTGGAAATGAACAAGGACAAATGAGAGAATATGGCAGCTAAAGAGCTGTGTTCAAGCCCTGGGACCTGGAGAGCAGGGCACATGGGTCAGACACCCGATGCTGCCTCAGCACTTGGCTAGAGAGCAAGCAGAGAAGAGTTGGAGGGAATGACATCTCCTTTCTAGGGGGCACCGGTCTACGTCCTTGAAGGGACTTATGTAGTATATCACATCCCCTCAATGAGGCAGATGCAGGACACATGGCATCAGCTCTTCTTTAATTCATTTGACATGAAAACAGTCTGACTATAAACTAAAGGGAGTGAGCAAAACCCTAGAATCAACAAAGTGAGCACCCTGACAGAAAAAAAAAAGAAATAGTGGATTCACTTTCTATTTTTCCATATCTATGCTTTGGCCACCACATAGTGGACTGAGTATTTGTGCAGAAAGATGCAGACTTTATTATTTTCATTTTATCATATAGGAATCTTTTCAAGAGTTGTGTGAGAAAAGGGTGGTATCTATTATTTTTGTAGGACTTTATTGTCACATTTCCAATAATCTGGATATATTGGAAAAGTTAAGTGCTATTACTGTCATTTTACAGAAGGAGAAACTGAGACAGTCATACAAGGAATGCTATTTCCATTGCTGTGGACCAAATGTTTGGATTCCTAATTCATATGGTGAAGCCCTAATTCCCAATGTGATAGTATTTGGAGGTGGGGCCTTTGCAAATTAATCTGGTCATGAGGGTGGGGACCTCATGAATGGGATTAGCGTCTCTATGTTCTGAATGTGTGTGTCCCCTCCATATTCATATGTTGAAATCCTAGCTCCCGATGGTGATATTATCAGCAGGCAGGGCCTTTGGGAAATGATTAAGTAAAGAAGGTTGAGTCCTCAAGAATGGAATTAGTGCCTTATAAAAGAGGTTCCGAAGAGATTTCCTAGCCCTTCCACCATGCAAGGGCAGAATAGGACAGCAACCATCTGCAAACCAGGAAGAGGGTTCTTCTCATCAGGAGCTTAAGCAGCCAGCCAGCACCTTGATCTTGCACATCCCAGCCTCCAGACTGTGAGACATAAATGTCTGTCACCTAAGTCAGCCAGATGATGGTATTCTGTCATATCAGCTTAAACTAAGACACCCATGGTCATCAAACTAATTAGCAGTGAATCTTATCTAGAATCCAGACTCTGGTCAAAGACTTACATTTTTTTCTTTTATTATACTGAGTTGTTATTACTAATTTAAATGTTAAGTATTTATCATTTGTCACAAATGAATATTTACAGGGATCGAACAGATAATATTAATGTCTTCAATGACCATGCATGAAGGAACAGGGGATCTATATGAACAACGGGAGGGTGAGGCCTCCACGTTACTCATTCAAATTATTTTTTAACAATGCATGAGCTAAACATATATACATATATGCATTTCTATGGTATTCCTTATACAGTAAACTGAATAATATTTGACATCATTATATATTGCATTTCTTTCTGATACATTGTGGGAAGTTAGGACTGAATCTGTGATGACAAAAAACAAATAAACATTAACAACAACAAAAATATACCATAGTCTTGATATACCTCCAAAAATTATTTTTTGAAAGACTTCTCCACATTATATGAACTTAAACATTTTTCACTGAATGCACATTCTTATTTGACAAAGGTTTATTATGAATCTCTTGTGGGCAATATGAGCTAAGTATGCACAGAATAAGAAAGAGAATGCAGATAAACTATGGGAAAATGTGAGCATGCCCTGTATTTGGAAATGTCACATTCAGGGTTCCTAAACATATAGTAACCTTCTTTTCCAAATTAGAACATGTTTGAGAGTGAAGGGAAGTTCCCTAGGAACACAGGTATGAACTGAAGAGTATGGTTCTAAGTAGGTCATTAGTATTGTCTTGAGATGGCAACATTTCGCCATTTAAATCCAGGGGCTTGCAATGTAGGAATAGTCCTTTCTGCCTCAGAGCCAGGATAATGTCAAATGAAGCCCTGTGGCAATAAAGAGTGTCTAATATCACATTTATTTTCATTTAAATATTTTCACTAAAGTAAGGAGGCTAAAAAAATTCTATGCCTGATATTTATAGGCTACATCAAAATCAGTTCTTGAATCCAATATGAAGCATACAAAGATATCTCCCAGCTTATTTTCTTAGGTACCTTAGATTCTTCATTATTCTATCAAATGCCCATTGTCATTTTGACAGCCTACAAAGCATTCCACATTGGTCTTGCTCAGTGGCTTGTTACATTCCTTGTTAGCCCCTAATTGTTTCTATCTCCATTTCATCCAACTTTCTCATTCAGTGAGAAAAACATTTCTTACTTTTATGAGAATTTGAACTAATACATTTTTCAGATGTCTCATTGCACTGTTTGTGAATGAGTTTTATTTACACCTGAGGACAGTAGACCAACACAACACCATGTCAAAAATTCTCTAACTCTCCATGTTCAAAATATATGCAATTTCATGAAAATGCATACTGAATATTATCTTTTTATCATAATAATGAAATTGACAGTCATAGACCATGAAAGTTTATTATATTTTTTGCAATACTATTTCATGTTTTGAATGGCGCGTCATTTTCACAGTATGACAAAAAAATCCTATTATGACCTTCCATAATCGAAGGTAGCAGCACATTGTTGGGAATTGCTGAGGTAGAATATATTTTTTAATTTACATTGATAGATCTTATTTAAGGATTAATTTTATCTCTATTTTCAGGAGTTGTGATACCACACTTAGTGCTTGTATTCACAACAGCCTAAACAGTTTGGCTCATAGTTTTGTTCCATTTAAAAAGACATAGCTTCAAGCAATCCAGGTGCACTTTAGAATAGGACTCCATTCGCCTGATACCATCCTTAACTAATATGTCTGGTTTATGGCTTTGCCCCTTTGTTAATGTGGGAAAGAACGAGTTGAAGACAAGAATTTTCATTTTACTTTCTTTGATTTCATTTTTTTTCCAACAGAAAGTCATCTGAGTAATTTTTTCCTGATTAACACATTTCTTCATCAACTATAATTGCCAACCATTACATGAGATTGCCTTCTTTTAATCTTTGCTGGCTTCAATACTCTTATGAGGGGGAATATTATAAACTTCCAGATTTGAAATATATATGTCACTCTAAGACTGAAAAAATATTGTTTAATAAAATGACTTTTCATCATGATGCACCTTAACGTTACACAATTATGATAATTTAAAAACTTTAGACTTGCATATAGATGGAAAATGTTTTCATTAAGGAAGAAAAGCCAAGTATCATATTAAAGCAGATGGCATTTTCAAATGCAGCCTTCCTACATTTCTATATGACTTTAGATTTAGAGAAGACCTCAGGCAAAAATGTTGCGAAGCATATAGAATCACTTGAAAGGCCAATTTATATTCCAGTATAAAGTTTATAGAGCGAGATTTCAAAAGTAGGTCGAATAACCATGAATAGATTGTATCCTTTGAAACATAATGTACATTATGACGATTCTTGATCTAAATCCTGAAAAAAGGGGGAAAAATGGACAGCAGTAGAAAATCTTGCACTCCGAGTGGATTCTGTTTGTATTAATTTACTAAGGTGAGGAATTGACAATGGCCGCTGAATAAGAAAAGTATGCCTTGTGTTATTACTATTTTTATCCAGCATAGTACTTTTTCCTGATAAAAGTAACATCTAAGCATTTAGTATATAACAGATAAAACACCTGGAAATACTAACTAAACATTTCTCATTTTATTTTGTTCTGTGCTCATATACATAAATTGCAGCTGTCTCTACAGAAAGCCATTGGAGGCCTAGGTTAATAAGAAGGCTTATATAAAAGAAGGTGATCATATCGTTGTATTTCTTTAGTTAAATTTGAACTTAAATTTGCTTATACATGTAATCACACAGCCACCATGATTTTTTTCCCAGTCAGACCACTTCCACACAACTGGTAGTGCTGTCTTTGGCATCTAGGATTACTGCCTGTGGAGTTTCCAATTACACATGCATGCAACTCGAGAGTCGGCATGCTCCCCTTCCCTCCCCACTGCTCCCAGTCTGGCCAGGATTGTCTTCTCCCACTGTACTGAAGAAAGACTAGCATTGTCTTACATCTATTACAAAGTCATTACCCAGGTCTTGCTATTCTCCACTGCTCACAGGTCAGCTCTGGCCGCTTTTCACTTTAATGCTTAGCACTTACTGAAACAACTGGGCCTGAGTTCCCGTATTGGTTCTTGATCCTTATATAGTATTGACAGTTGGGAGTAAGTTAAGGAACTCCATACAGTATGGACTAAATAGAGAACTATATGATTCACATGATAGTTGCCACAGACTAGATAAAAACCTATAGACACATCTCGACTTTGTGCTGGGAATCTGCATATACACACCTCATGACATACTCATTGCCCTCAGAATCTTCATTCATATGAGAAAGTGCCTCTTTCAAACCTCTATTAGACAACTATCACCATCTTTTAGAAAATCCCACCTTTTCCTCACTGTGAGGGGTATTACATATTCTTAATCATCCAATTAGGAACCTCTGTATTGTTTCAAACAAGTACCCACAAATACACACTCTCTCACACACAGTGCAAAGACTGACCACATCATTGCTCAGAGACAGTAAAAAGAAGAAAGTCTTTCCCAAATATAGTATCCTCTGCCAAGTATGCTACACACAATAAACTGAAATACTTACTCTTCTCAGTCTCAACATAAGACTGTAATGGGCAACATAATGCTCATTACAAATCTATTAATGTTTTAGTTTGTAAAGTCCTCATAGAATATTTGAAATTAATACTTTTCTGTACCTAAAGACAGGTTTCAGTGTTAGAGGAGGTTTACACCAAGTTAAATTTTGTAATAATGAAGGTAAGTAGGATTTACTAACCTCATGTATAAAAATCTTCCAGATTTTAATAGAGTATTAAAGTTTCCATTCAATTCTATGAGATGTTCTATTTTCTCTACAAGATAAACTTCTTTATGGGTTGGACTTTTCCTACCCATATTTGAATCTCTGCTATTTAATAATGTTTGCTTATATGAATAATGATCATAAACACACACATACATATGCACGTACATACACAATGTGCATACATCCATTGGTGACACAGGACAGAATGACAATGGAGAATATATTTTAAATTATGCCCTTTCTCCCCCATGAAATAATTCATTCTCTATTCATCCAATCATTTCATGTCAAACACCAGTTGAATAAAATTATCTGCAATCTAGTAGAGAGTCATACAGGTAAAGAAATAAAGAGAGGTTTTACCACAATACTAAGTATCAGGTACCAGGAGAATGGGGAACAAATCTGCCTACAATGGGAGGGAATTTCCCTGCAGAAAATTTTTGTGTCAAAATGCTTTTGCTGATTTTTCAACCATCAAAACATTCTGTCAGGAGTTTAAAGAATACCTATTATCTATTTGGTATCTTCTATGGGGTTGATGGTCACAGTAGTTAGGGAGATGTTTACTGAACTTTCATTACTGGGGTCTTTACTATGAACTCAAGTGTATTCTACCCTCCTATAATTTTATTTTTCTAGATACTTGGACAGGGCATTCAACTATCAAATGGGCTTCTCCCCTTGGTTCCATTTTCTGAGGGTGTCGTTCAGAAACTTCTCCATTCGTGACCTCACTTTAGATAGATTTGTTTTTCTTTTTGTGTTACTGTGGTTGGCTTTATGGCTAATTAACTATTTGAAACTTCCACAGATGACCTTTAAATGAAGCTTATGCCTTCATACACTTTAAGCCCTGGCTAACATATCTTATTTGCATTTTCACAAATCAAATAGTTTTTGATTTTTTAAATATTTGATTCACTCAGCATTCTTTGAAAAAATCAAGATTCTGAGTGCCACAAGTTGCTTTACTTAGGGTAGATTTTCATTGGAACTGTCATATATTTAAACATTTTAAGTACATTATAAATTGCAATATAATTAAAACAAAACAAAATAAGCAAACAGAAAATGCTCTTGTAGAACAGACTGATTGAGGCACACCATTCAGGCATCAGTTCGACCCACTGGGTAACAAGGTTCAGATGCTAAAAACATTTGTAATAAAAGTTATGGCCATAGGACCCTTGTGCATGATTATTTAGAAGCTGTCATCTCAGAATACTTTTTTTAATTAATAAATGAAATTCGTTTCTAGATGCTGTTTCTTGATGAGGAAATTATAGTAGGTTCAACTGCCTCATTTGATTTTACAGATTATCTTATGCAGAGAGCAGTAGACCTGCATTAATGTCAGAGACAGAATTCAGCTTTACAAGGTGAACTCGGCCATGCACAGCAACTACACAGCTTCAGTTAGCTCATCACTGGATTGAAAACATACCACACTAGTCCTTCTGGGGAAGAAACAGCACACCCAGATAAATTCTTCTAAGAACACTAGGTGTAAAACACTCTACACTTTGTGAAAGATAAGTAAGACACAATCCCTGTCCCCAGAGGCTTCCTGGTGAATACAGACAAAGGCATATATAACTAACTGTGTTGGATGGAAAGAAATGTGTGCCATAATAGAGGATGAGCAGTATGTCAGAGTAGACTTGACCCAATACTTGAACTATTAGCTGAATCTGGGAATATTAAAACAGATGGCCATTTTAAAGATGGAAGGAAAATCCTCTCTCACATTTTAGGATATATAAAATGAGATGAGGGTACAAAATTGGCTAGTATTAAAGGGTGTTGAAAGCCAGTCAGAATAGTTTAGATTTCCTTCTACAGGTAATGCATAGACACTGATGAATTTTAAGGTAGGGAGTGATGTCTTCTATCACATATTTTAGGGAGACAAGAAGAGTTGGCTTGTGAGTAAATAATTACAGAGACAATTAATTGTAATACAGCAGAATAAAGATGATTAGGGCCTGGGCAGCTATGGTGAATACAAAGGGGCTAAGGAGAACGGTGTTAAGCAGAACAAAGTAGGACATGGTGAGTTACTGGATGCAGAGAAAGACAAAAAAGGAGCATCAAAAGTAACTTCAAATGTGCTAGTATAGTCATCAGGTAAGCCATTTAAAACTGGGAACCTATATTAATACCAATCTTGGGGACAAAATAATTGGATTTCAACTGGGGCCTGTTGAAATCAGGGAATCTAAAATTAGACTCAATACAAAATGTAAACTTGTTCATACAAGAGGGATAGAGAGAAGATGGAGAGGTGGGAACTATTTGCAGAGGAGACTGTTCAAGTCATGAAAATAAGTAATCTTGAACACAGAAAGTCTGTCTTTGTAAATTACCTTCTCTTAAGAATTTAATGAAGATGGAGCCACAAATTGAAATGTAGAAAAATGATTAGGCTTTTTAATTCAAAGAATGTAATGAAATCACTCCCTTATTTTCATTCATTAAATTATTATTTCACCTATTATGTAGTAGGTATTTTCTAGATATTGGGTATACAGTAGCAATAAGACATACAAACACACACAAAAAATACAAAAATCCCTGCCTTATTGGAGAACATATCGCCCTATAATGAAACATAGAGGAAAAGATGAAATTTATAACCCTCAAATCTAAGGAAATGTAAAAAGAAGCCCAAAAATCTACTTTTTTTTTGTACTGAGTATGAAAATGTGATATCTTTGCTCTGTCTCCTGCGTATTCACTTGCCAGGCAATCCCATTATTCTGTTCCATCTCTAATAATGTCCTAGAAAGGTCTGCACTGCTCGGGAAGTATCCCAGAAAGGTTTACACATGGAGTATAAACACTTAATTGAAGAAAATATTCAATAATATCCTTAAATACATGTTCAATCTATGATAAATCTAAGTGGGGAGGGTGAGGTTGTGGACAAGCATTGGGCTCATTCTGCACAAATCCAACTGCCAGCTCTCCTTGGAATTTTTCCAAGTTCATCCTTTAGTCAAAACAAAACAGAACTATTCTTTTTACTTACAGTCATTTTTTCTCAAACAATGTAAAGCACATTTCAACAAACATGAAAGAACAAAAACATACTTTAGAAGTAACTTTATTTTTAGCTATTGGTATAATGCAATGAAAATATCCAAAATGTGTTTAATTTTCATACATAATTTATATCCAAAAACTACTTAGAGAACACATTCTACTATATTAAAAAAAAAAGAAATTCATGGAGGCATTAATTATGTTTTTATTGTGAATTTGGTTACAATGAATTTACTTCTAGAAATTATCCTTTGCATGATCTAAATCAAGTAGTGCTACCCTAACTACTCTGCATGAATTTTAATAGTGAAACAAACTGATGGAAAATATTTAGTTATTATCATTTTGCTTTGGTGTGGTTTTCTAAAAAAGGTGATTAGAATGAGACTAGAAAAGACAAAAAGGATTAAGGTAATTTACTGCTTGATGAAAGACTAATGAATATTTGAAAATCTCATTTATGGCTTAGTTCAACTTGGATTTCTATAATTCATTGAGTGGAAATAGTTATGCAGTTAATTGGAAATAGACGTTAATCAGATACATGTATTGTATATTTGAAACAAGTCATTTCATTCTTTAATCAAACATTCATTGAGTGTCCAGTAAGTTTCTGGTGTATAGGTAAGAAGACAGACATGTTAGTGAGACCGTATTTAAGGAAAGTAAGCATAAGGGAACAGACTAGCAGCAAACAGCCACAAATTACTCTGAGCGAAGAGGAGTCGCCAAGAACCTTAGGTGCACAAGGGAAAGCAGTGTAATCAAGGCAGCAGGGGGGGTGGGGGGAGGTGCAAAAAAAAAAAAGTATAAAGAGATGTTTCCATAGACCATTATAGTCAGTTACTAACTCTATGTGATATCAGCTAAATGATATCTAAGATCCACTCCAGACTTTCTTCAAAATCAAGGAAGTCTATAATTCTAATATATTGCTTAAAATAAAAACTTAAAAGAAATGAGACAAACAAAGCAGAACAAGTAATACTTTCTTTATAATCTTAGACCATTCATGAGTAACTAAATAATTCATTTTTCAGCATGAGAATTATTTGGGGGAAGTTTCTAGAAATCTGCTTGTGGTAATGCTGGCTGGAAGAGATAATGAATTAATAAGAGACACAATAAAATTAAAGGGTTTATTGTGCCAGTGGCAAGACTCATTCTAGTTACTGAGTTTTATATTTTATTTGATTAGAAAATGTTTTACTTTTTTTCCTAATTACTACATGGTTTTCTTAGAGAATATTTTCATTCTCCCTAAACCATATTTATAAAATACTTAAATGCAAATAACTGAAATGTGATATCTTAGAAATGATAAAGTTCATTATTTTAACCCCCTCGACTACTACAAAGGCAAACACAACACAACTGGACAACAACAATGAGTCAATTCATGTCTGTTCAACTCATCATACTGTGAAACATCAACAATATGCTAGCCTCTGTTCTAGTCCCTGAGGGATAAAGAGAGACATGTAGAATTTATTATTACTACCCTAAAAAGCAGCTAATCACTTGAGTGCTAAAGCTACTGAAATATGAGACAGTGTATAATAATAACAAAGGTATAGATGTGTGGAGGGAGGGGTGTGTGGTCGTGTATTATGGATGATATGTTGGTGAACAAGGTATTCTGGACAGAGCTTAAAAGGTGAATAGGATTTTATCCAAGAGAAGGGGAAGAGAGGAGAATTGGAAAGAATTGGAGCAAAAAGAGTTGAACATGTGTCATGAGCTTTTATTTATGTATAGATCATCAAGTAATCATTTTTGAATGAATAATGAAAGGTGGGGTTGTAATTTGTGATGTCATTCTCCATAAAATACACACACACACACCATTCATTCATCCTCCTCACCCACAGAAACATTATTAGCACTGATTTAAACTCAGACATAATTTACTAATGACTAAAACTGAAAATTCTAGGAAAGTTTGTACGTGCAACATGTAAAAAATTGATCTGCTTAAAAAACACCGATAGTATTAAAATATACATTTAACTGATTTATTTCACTGATTCAGTTGAATCTTAATATCTGTGATCATTAAAATGTAGCTTCCATTTGCTTATGCTACCTGCAGATTATTTCCAATCTGGAGGAACATATCAGAAAGATATGGAAAAAGGGCAAATCAGAGAAATGGCACATAGAACCCTTCTTGGCACAATTCTAGGTGTTTTTCACAGGAGGCCTTATTAAAATGAGATGCCAGAATTTAGATTAGTATTTATTTATCTTTAACTCATTGGATACATATTTCCATGTTTTACAATTCCCACTCCTCGACAAAGCACTGCTCATAAACTAACAAAAAGTAGTTATTGAAGACTGAAATCAACATTTAGAGATGTAAATTGTGGGAATAAAGAAGGCAGATTATCATTTTACAAGACTATCTTAAAACTTTTCTATGCCAAAAAGAAAGAGTAAAATACCAGAAGTCAAGAATATCACAATCTGAGTGACGTGTGCTGCTCTGATAAGTGGAAATGAAAACTGTGTCTTAGAGAAATGGATTTTCTCACACTGTGTTTCTGTAGGGCAGTGTTACTGCCAACTGTAGTAGCTAAGGTAATTGGTGATGTGTGCAGATAATTTTAGTGACACATAATTATCTCTTAATTTCTACAACATGTAAATTAGCTCATGCTGCAATTAATTGTAACCTGTGGCCATATAGCTACAAAATACATCATTGGATTGTCTGTGAAATGAAAACTGTTGACATAAGCTTTCATACAGAAACTAGGAACCTCAGTGGGAGTCTGGTGAAGAGAACCATGGAAGAGGTGCTCAAGCCCTTACCTGCATGCAACATGAATTTGGGCAAATCACTTCTCACATCTAATCTTCATTTGGTTAGCTGCCATGTGTGAATAATGATGCCTATCTCTTCCAGTCAGACTCAGTGAAATCGCATCCAGTTATTCTCAAAGAGGTATAACAGGGGTTGAAATTTCCCTTGAGGATCAATACTGCAGAAAGACAGCAATGTATAGTTGTCTGGTCAGGAATTAGACCAAAGGTATCTCACCCTAGTATGCCCACTGGCTAGCTAGTTGACTTTGGACAAATCACTTTACTTTTCTCTCACCTACAAAATGAGACAGATGTCCCTTAAAATCTTGTCTGTCTCTAAAACTGTGATTTAAATATAACTTAGTAGTTTGATTTTTTTAATACTTAAACATCTAATTATCTTTTTCCTCTTGATATTCTTCAGGTATCAGAAATACACTTTTGGTATGTGCAAAGCTAAGAAATTTTTTTATGGCCACATGACCATAATAACCATGTTATTCCAATAATCAAATGAAGAAATAAGCCCCACTATTTGTGAGTAAACTAGTATGAGGATATGCTGCAAGGATTTAAAAATAGGCTCACTTTAATCATACAGATGGGAGGTTCTGGATGTGACTGAAAATGTAATGATCCTAAACTCAGTCTGCATCACCCACAAAGCTGACTATTAATCTTAGAAGTTCCAAAATATGCAGGTTTTACTTTGCTCTCTTAACAGAAATTTTTGCATTTAAAAATCATTCACTCATAACTGATAAAAAGACTTGAGTGGCCACAGAATTTTCAGTGTGCTCCAAGGTGCATTTTATGATAAGGCTAAATTGGAATGTGCTTTTAGTAGACCATCTTTACATTAAGTC
Source organism: Manis pentadactyla (assembly GCF_030020395.1). Lineage (NCBI taxonomy): Eukaryota > Metazoa > Chordata > Mammalia > Pholidota > Manidae > Manis > Manis pentadactyla. The sequence goes on along the minus strand of NC_080020.1, from coordinate 207,932,087 downwards.
TTATGGGTGAGTGCACTATGTCACTATGATTTATAGTAACTCAACTCTGCCTGGGGAGAACATGGTCTTTTGAAAAGCTGCAGTCTTACTGGGGAGAATCAGTTTGAGGTTGCTAATTGGAAATTGTCAAAATGTGTTGTTTCAGTCCCATTAGAACTGACCAGGCTTACTTTACCAAACCAGCATAAATAGGATAATACCTCTGACTCATGCATAACTGCTCATTGGTTTTTAACTTGACTGAAGATAGTTTGAAAGTGAGTGTCATTCCTGCTCAGAGTATCCATAAGGGTAATTATAGATGGTTCAATAAATACATCATAAAAAATATAAGATGGTATTTATCCCGAGACAACTCATTCATCAAGTATTGGGAAAAAAAATACTAATTCTCTAGCCTTAGAAAACTTACACCCTAATACAGTAACAAGGGTCTGTAAAGGATGAAGATAAAAAGAAATCTTTTTGGTTTTCTGGACTATTAAGTTTCTGTTGCATCTATCCAGCTATGCTATTGCTGACCCCAAACAGGCATAGATAATACATAAACAATTGGGTGTAGTTTTGTTCCAATAAAACTTTTTTTTTTGAAAGATAATGAGCTAGAATGAGCCTATGGGACATAGTAAGAGTCACATATAACAGGAACATGAATTAAATTAGGAAGAAAAGCTAAGCCAAGCACAGGAAAATAAGAAAACAATCTATATAGATGAGAAATGTGCAGGAATTAAGAAGAGCAAGATTCTTTATTCTTGCTAAATTATGATAGTTCACAATTACTTGTGGCTTGGACTGAGAGTTATTATTTGATGGCTATGTTACATCTCCACATTAGAACCAATCATAAAATCATAAACAAAAGACACTATTACATAAAACTGTTTTCATGGGCTCTATCATAAGCTAAATTGATAAGCCTATCATACTCAAAAACTGGGAAGTTAAATGGTTCAACCTGAGAGAGAGGAATGAATCGATTCCTAATCCATTTACTTATTGCTTTCAACTCTTAAAAGGATTTCATCACATTCTGTCTCAACATCAGGTGTGATTCACAGAGGAATGAATACAGCTATCATATTCTGGAAAATAATTATATTTTTCAGTAACTGAGTCACTTATGTTGAGTTTTTTCCTGGCTACTAAACCCAGATAGTTCATCTACCACACTGAAATAATATTTTAATCTCAAAATAATAAGTTAAAACTCTTCAAGTAATCATTTACCATACTGAAATACTCCATTTGAACAATGAATTAGAAATCAATAATTTTTTACTTGCATTACTTTACTAGCATTATTAGTGTCACTTAGAAATTTTTATCCCATCCATCATTTACAGTATTTTTTTTTAGTACCTTTCCCACTCATTGCTGGTTTACTTAAGTATGGTCAAGCACAGTCTTTTGCTCACTGACAATTTCTCCAAACTGTTCTCTGAAAATGACCACTCTATGTGTTTTGACACTATTTTTAATTTGCACTATTTTCTGTAATATAGAACCAAGATGAGATAGCAGTTTGTTATTTTCCAACTGTTTCTGTGATTAAAGCAGTGGGTGCAAAAGCATTCAGGTGCAAAGTTTTGTGTGTCACAGCATCCTTCTTTGCATGACTGCCTCACCAGACTTGATTCCAAGAACACTGTGTACAACTGCATAAGGGTTTACAAATAATAAATACACACTCATCATCTATATACCAAAAATGGATTCATACACTGCAGTTTTAGCAAAATAGAAGTTTATATATCTGCAAATCTCTACACAGATAGTATTTGCATTTCCTATTAAAAACACTTAATATTTGATGGTCAAAGATGTCATTTGATTAAAGATTTTGATTTTTTATATTTCTTGTGTTTTGCTGCAAGGATACCAACTTTGTTGGTTATTTCATAAGATACTCTGCAATCAGCTGACTAATTTTTGTCATAAGGAAGCCAATGTCCAATGATGATTTCATAGATTTGTTATCTTCTCTATCATTAGTGACTGTATCTATCAAAATCATTCTGGACAGCATTACTCAGCACTTGCTCAGGAAAACCTATTGGCACAACAGAGAAGTTAGTACACTTTATGTGAAAATGTCAGGAAAATAAGCCATGGCTTCAAGACACTTTGGCCAAATTCTTAATAGACAAGTCATTGAGGACTAGGGGCACAATGGTTGCCTTTATTTAAAAACTAGGGTTTTCAGATATCTCTGTTGTACACCTCATTCACTTTTTGCTCTGGATATCTATGTAAAGTCACTCCACTTGCAGATTCATTTTTTTGAGCACACACAGATTAATGTTCTTTTTGAATTAATAGGATTTGTGAGCTTTCATTATGCTTATCACTGCTTGTGTGCTTTGACATAGTTTGAGCTACTAGGCATCTAATTACAATTTAGGATATCAAGTAACAAAAACAATGAATGTATCAATTTAGCAAATGAAAACAATGGCACTCAAAAGATGGGAAGACACTTTGGTTGAGATAGGGAGCAATCTGTAAACTGAAAGTTATGTGAAAGGAATTGCTCCAAGCAGTCTTTGATAAAAACAGGTGCCATTGTTAAGCTTATGATGGCATTTTGGTGAAAACCTGAATCTTACATGTAATAAAATTTGTGAAATAACTGTGGACAAATTACTTCATCATTTTTTCCTCTAATGACTAAACTGTTTATAGAACATTTCATATATATATATATAATATTGAATATACATATGTAAAATTGAAAACCCACCAGTAGCCCACAGAACACACTGTGGAAATCTCTGCTTTATGGCCTTCATCAAACCCCAAAACCTAAAAGAATTCAGCAGCTCAAGTTGCTTGCCTAGTCGTTTTCTATAGCAAAAATTCCACTCTCTTGAGTGACCAGGTGGAAGGCAGATAGAAGTCTTTAATAATCCCTTTTAGGCTCCCAAAGGAGAAAAGAAAAATAAAAAGAAAACTAGTATATTGATTAAAAGTATTTCCATAACCAGATGGGAATGCACAAGCCCTAAAGGCACAGGATTATTTGCTGAGGAAGCCCTAAATCCTATTTTCTTTGCCTGTGTCTACTTTGCAACTTCCTATTGTCCTCTGAAGACACTTTCATTTCAGTTGGGCAGGGCTTTGGAAGAGGAAGTCAAGGCTGGAGCAGTTCTAACAACACTCACGTTTCTCCCTGGTTAGCACTGCCATTGTGTTCTCCTAAATATTTGAACAATTCTACAATGAACATTAACAGCAGCACTTTTAATTAAAAATTTAGAAAAATTATGATGAAATAATTAAGTAGCTAGGGTCAGTCATTGTTTCACCAACTGAATTGAGACATTTTCCCTTTCTTGGTCTGTGGAGTGAGAAAGTCAATGCACACTGAGGAAGCAGGTTATTATTACTTATACTGGCTTTGATAATTAAGGTAAGTTTGATAAAATGACTTTACTCAGTTACAATTTCCTCAAACAATGCATAACATATAGAAGTTTATACTTTACTAAGAAAAATCCTTAAATTGACAAATTGAAACACAGTCTAAGGTGCATGATTTGTATTTATCCATGATTTAATTTCATGATTTTTATAAAGCCTCATTGTGCTTCCAACAGTAAAAAGGCCAACCCATTTACTTTTAATTCTAAGCTAATTAAAGTATAAGAGGCAGTCTGTTTATTTTGGAAAGGATTTCATTTTAAAGATATTTTGAAACAGTAAAATTAGTAATGCGTTTGAACAACATCTATCTAGTTTATGCTATATTACTGAATTTGCAGATAAATGATTGGTCAAAATTGAGTTAGGTCAAAATTGCATCATGGATGTCCTATTATATACTGTCCTTGACTCTCAAGCAGTATCTATATGTATAAGAAATAATAGCTTCCCATAATTGAAAATCATGACTAGAGGGATGAATATCTCCTTCCTTGTGCATTCTTAACACCTTGTATTAAAACTCTACCTATAAGAGACAGATAAAATGTCACCTCATGAAAATTTATCTGCAATGGTATAGCTACATGTAAACAGTGAACTTTTACATTTTCAGAATAATCATCGTTATTTAATCAGTGCTCATTCTGCTCCAGGTACTGCTAAGCCGTTATATGGGTCATTACTAATCCTAAACAGCCTGGTAAAGTGGTCATCATCAGTACTCCATGGGCAAAAATACTGAGTCAGAGAAAGGAAAAATTATTTGTCCAAACCTCATAGAAAAAAAAAAATCTCTGATTTTTAATTTGTGTTAGTCTGTCTTCAAAGTTTTTGTCAAGCTCTGCTGTCATGTGTATTGACATGTGTGGACACTGGTATTACAGTATAATTGTTTGTACATGTATTTTTCTCCCTTATTGAATTGGGAAATCCTAGAAAGCTGTAAACAAGCTTTCTTTGTATCCCTCAGATATATTCACATGAACTACCTGGGAATCTTGTTAAAATGTGGATTCTGATTCAGTAAGCCTGAGGCTGGCCCTGATAACCTGCATTTCTAACAAGCTCCTAGGTGATGCAGATGCTTCTTGTCCCTGGGAAACTTTTTGAGCTACAAAGCCTTACAGTCTTAGTAACACAGACTTTCACATAAATATTCACTCAGTAAATGTGTTTGAATGCAAGAATGTATGACTTCATGAATGAACAAATAGCCTTCTGAAAGCTAACTAGGCAAATTCCCAACACGTTAGTAACTAGGAAGGTTTCCATGGGCAACTAACTACAAACACTTCTCCTCTTGGTAAAGGTAGGGAGTCACCAGAATATTCCTTCTGCACATTTGCATGTGTGTTAAATGCCTAGGCATCCTCTGGGCAGGCTACTGTGACAAACATAAATACCGTTCTACAATGGGGTATACTTCTGAGTCTCTGGTCACAATATCCTGTGTCTACTGTGTCTACAATGTTCTCTTCTAAGATCACTATGATCAACTCCTACAATTTTTCCTAGACCAACTTCCTCTAATAAAGACTTCCTAACATTTCCTCTGACCACATAACCATCATATGTCACATATATACACATATTTATTTTTAAATAAATATTCATTAAGTAGTTGTAATGTTCCATATTTTGTAACAGGTATTTTTTCCCCTCCATGTCAGATAGAACACTTCTTTGCACTTATTTATTTATAGGTCTTGTTTAGATTTTAAGGCTATTGAAAGCAAAGAATATGACCTTATAATCTTTGTAACCCTTGTGCTATAGTATCTTGGACACAAAAACTCATGCTTGCTAAATAAAGCAAGAGTAGTTCTTTGAAATTTATCTAAAAAATGGTCTAATTATGACATAAAAACTAAAACTATTATCATTTATATCCATGCACATCTTGATTAGAATTTTATCCAATAGGTGAGACCACTGGGTACACACTTCATGACACTGCTACTCATCTGTTTCTTTTGACAATATGTACTTCCAATTACTCTTTCCACTCTTCCAATCTATCCACCACCCTGTTGCAACCAATCTTTAAAGATATCTTATGATATTTTTTCTTATCTTTGTTAGAGCTCTTATGCATTTCTCACTATGTATTGAAGAGGTATGCATTTCTAAATTAGGCAAAAGTTCCTCAGTTTATTGCAAAGATTGAATGCTTTTCAATGAGAAAGTGCAGATCTACTCCTTCAGATGAACGGTTGTTCTTTCCACTAGTTTGTGCCAATCACAGGATACAGTGATTACACAGGATGGGCCAGATACTCAGATGATAGTGTTTGATTACTTGAGGGCCTGAAGAATATGTGGAAGCTTCGAGGAAATCAGAAATAGAATAAAAAGAAAGAGTTACATCAAGGAGTAGTGATCTGACTTAAAGCAAGCACAGCTTTTATTTTCTCCACTGGTTTAAAGCAAGACCAGAGTTGGCTTTGTGGAATTCTTGGCCTCTTCATTCCATCCATACATACACAGTAATCTTAGACTGAATTGTTTTCTACTCTAATAGCAAAAGTAATTGCAGAAATAGTAACTTTTGATGCAAGCCCAATAATGGAATTTTTCTAAGCCACCTAGTGCTTGTCTGGGTGGGAGCAGTGATCTCAGATTAGACAATGTCAGACTTGTCATACTCTATAAATGACATGGGAAAAAAGAAGGGTATGACGGTTTTGTGACTTTGAAAATTAAGAATCTAATGAGGGACTCCAGACAGCATTCCACATGACAGTAGATGTGTAACCTCCTTCAGGTACAATAAAAAGTTCCTATTCCTGGACCTTATCAGAGCTCCTGCTCCTTAGGAGTCCTGTGTGTTTATGTGTTGGGGGTGATAGAGTGGTGGTTAATTTCTCACAAAGTTTATAGTATTTCCATAGATGTGTCATTTTTCAATTGAGGAAACTGGCACAGAGTATGTAATGAATCACCCTAATCAATGCAGTAAATCACTAGCTAAGCCAGCAGTAGGACTAAGATCAGAAAACTCCAAGTGTGGCCCTCTGCATATAATATTATTGTACTTTAATTATATTTACAATCACAACTGTGAAATTCCATATAAATAAAGTAAAATAGTTTTTCTGACTAAGGAAGGTAGAGTGTATGAACAGAATTTTTTTACTCCATGACCTTTTAAAAGTCCTTGAATAAATGTCTTAATGTATTAAGGAATCTGAGTTTCTCTAGAGGAGAGATGAAGAGACTCTAATGAAATTATTTTCACCTTGGTTGCACATCTATCTAGGTAGATAGAGAAATATCTATTAGGAGACCACTGACTGCAAATAACAGAATGCCCAACAAAACTGGCTCGGAAAATAAGGTAATTTACTATTTCAAAGAATATTCCTGGAAGCAAATGGCAGTCCCAGAGCTGGTTTCAGCAACTCAAAAGTGTAATCAGTGACACTCATGTTTCTATTGTTACATCAGCAGCCGTGAACCCGGCCATAATTACTCTCTCATTGTCACAGGATGGTTGCTCCATGAGACATACAGAACATGGCCATATCCAGGGAAGATAAAAACAGGTGTTTTTTTTTTCATGTGTTGTTTAGAGACAAACTTTATCCAGAAAATTATAGTGGATTTCTCTACTCTACTTTCCAGAACTGGATCATTATAAAAGAGGTTATGAAGAAACAATCTGGCTTTTTTGGTCCTGTGGATGTAGATGAGATCTAGCAGAAAATCAGTAGTGGGGTTTAGATCACAGAAACTGCAACATATAATGGAAGACCACATATTTCAATGCACATATCATCTTGAGGGTTACTATAAGCTGAATCTTTTCATTGATAGTAGTGTTTAGAAGATATGTTAAACTTTCATCAACGCAATAGCAAAATTTTAAATTTTAACTATTAAATTTATTTTTCTGTGCTATTTATATCTTTGTAAATGAACCCAGTGGTCTATGGAAAATAAGTCAATTTCAAATAAGTAAATAACAGGCAATTGGTAGGTCGGTCAAATATACATATTGTGTGTGTGTGTGTATATATATATATATATATATATATATATACACATACACATACATACATATGTATATATATAATCTTAAACTTTTTAGCTGTCTTTTGTAAACTGGTTTCTACAGACATCAAATGTACACTATTTGAAAAGTAAAATAAAATAGTCATCTTTGTACTTTAAGTAAGTGAAATTAAAACTGATTTTACCCCTATGCTTCTTAAGACTGAAGGCATAAGTTATTATTTCTTTGAAATGGCTTGTCTTAGCTGATTGTAAAATTTATATGCAAAAACAAAGGAACTGGAAGAGCTTTAACATGCTACTTGATTTAAGACTTACCATAATGCTCCAGTAATCAAGAGGGTGGTTCCAGCACAGAGAGAAAGGCATAGATCACTGGAGCAGAATAAGTAATGCAGGAATAGACCCAAACAAATATAGCCACTTGATATTTAACAAAGGTGGAAAAACAGTTAAATGGAGAAAGGACAGTGTTTGCAGCATATGCTATTGGAACAATTGGTCAGTCATCCATAGGTAAAAATAATAAACTTTGGCCTAAATCTCATACCTCAAGAAGATCAACTCAAAATAGATAATAAATCTAAATGTAAAACTAACAATTATAAAACTTTCAGAAGAAAACTCAGGAGAAAATTATCTTGACCTAGGTTTAGAACAGAAGTTTTTAGAAATGATACTGAAAGCATATTTGATGATAAAAATAATAAATAGGACTTCATCAAAATTGAAACCTTTTGCTCTGTCAAAGACACTATCAAGAGAATAAAAAGACAAGCTACAGATTGGAAGAAAATATTTGCAAATCACACATCCACAACGTTTTGTATACAGCTTGTAGAAAGAACTCTTACAACCTGACAGTATTACAATAAGCAACTCAGTTTTACAAAATGAACAAAGGACTTGAACAGACACTTCACCAAAGAGGATATAAGCATGGCAAATATTCACAAGGAAAGATATCCAGTACCATTAAGCTATTAGGAAAGCACAAATTTAAACCATAATTTCATAACACTACCCAAATATAGGATAGCTAAGATAAAATCATGGACAATGCCAGTTGCAGACTGGGATGCAGAGCAACTGGAACTCTCACGCATTACTAGCAGGAATATGCAATGTTACAGACGCTCTGGAAAAGTGTTTAGCAATTCTTGTAAAGCTAAACATATACTTACTGTTTGACTCAGCATTCTTATTCTGGGATATTATACCTAGAGAAATAAAAATATTTGTTCACACCACAACATATACATGAATGCTTATAGCAGCTTTATTTGTGATTTCTAAAAGCTGGAAATATCCCAAATGTTCATTCTCTCACAGCCCAGTCCTCTTGTCAATTCCTTGGTGACAACATAGCAGCACAGCCACAGTGGAAAACCAAAATAGCCAAGCTCTGAGGGAAGGAACATTTCTCCAGGTTGAGTAGAATTGCTCTTCCAAAAGCGTGGGGCCAACTCCCCTGATTTTTCTCCTTCTGGTCTTCTCTCTCCACCACTTCCTTTCACTCTCCCCACTCCTTATCAGGCTACTGAATAGCCTCAGACACAAACTAGCAATAATGGAAATTTACGGCCTCTGAATGGAGGACCAAAACAGAGAGTAGTAGGGAATGTGAAAGAACCAGGGAGATTACAAGGCAAAGGGGAAGACTTTCGGGAAAGCAATCCTATTATGTTGCTTATGAACCCTGATTTTACTTCTGTAACTGTACATCTGTGCATTTGATCCTAATAATGATTCTAAAAACTGAGAACTGAGCTAGTGGATAGACTTCCACTCAGTTCCCAGACTGACCACCGAGTTGGAGATAAACTTTGCCACTGCAAAGGCTTTGAATACTTAACGGACCCTTGCAACCCACAGCACACGGAAGGCAGACTGGAACTTGTGGACTGAATCTAACCAGGACAATTGCCCACTAAAACAAAAACAACCAAAATAAGAACTCCCTGGGTGAACCTCAGGAAACAGGGAGATTGTATTGCTGGGAGGTCTCAGCCCTCAGTAAGTTCTCTCTAGATTCGATGAAACCGAATAATGACAATGGAACATTAGGAGTAAAGGGTTTACACCAAGCTTATTCTCATGGTGGCAGGTCAAGTGCCAGAATCACATCTGCATCTAGAAAGTCCAAAACTTCCATTATCCCTATAGAGCTAATAACAAATATGTAATATTTACATGTTCAGAGTCCCAGAAGGACAGGAGATGGAGCGATATTGAAAATATCTCTCATATCATCTGAAGAAATAGTGGCTGAAAAGCTCTTCAGAAAGAAGGGAAATCATAGCAGAAGAAAACATGAAGCATAAGAAACAAAGGAAGAACAATAGATACAATAAATATTTGAGAAGTATAATATATAATAGATTATTTTTCTCCACTTGAGTTTTTAAAAATATGCCTAACAGTAAAATGCAAAAACCATAACATTATATAATGAGGTTTTGGATGTGAGATAATATTTTAAAATTACAGCTACTCTGGGAAATGATTTGGCAGTTTCTTATAAAGCTAAATATATACTCATCATATGACCTAGCAACCCTATGCCTAGGAATTTAGCCTTGAGAAATGAAAACTTATTCACAAAAACAAACAGACATATTTATAGCAGCTGTATTAGTAACTGCCCAAAATTAGACAATCCAAATATCCTTCAGTGGATAAACAAACTATGGTATAATCATACTCTGGAATACCATTCATTAATGGTAAAGAACAAATTACTGATATATACACACTTGGATGAATCTCATAGGCATTATATTGAGTGAAAGAAGCCAGTCCAAAAAGTTGCCATCTCAAAGATTATATGCTGGATAATTCTATCTACACACCATCAGGAAAACAAAACTTTAGTGATGGAGATAAGAGTGATTCTCAGGTTTAAGAGTGGGGTGAACATGTCACAACACATGGAGAGCAATAGGGAACATGTTTGGGTGAAGGAATTGTCCTGAAAATATGATTGTATGAGTCTGTACATTTGTTGAAAGCAATAGAATTAAAATACTAAAAACAAAAAAGTTTAAAACTGTACACAAAAAGAGTAAAAAGTAAATTGAATTGTATATAATTTAAATACACCCACATGAGTTCGCAGGGTGTCTACAGAAATTAGATATTTTTTCTGAAGATATGTGATTCTTTACTAAGTATATATATATGAAGCAATAGCCACCTTGTAAAATGACACTAGACTCAAACACTTGTCATAACATATAAGTTTTATATGTCATTTGGATAAGAGTCGACACAACTGCAGGTTATCTGAATTTCTTTTCATGTGTATACAACTCATAAAGATGAAGAGTGAGACAAAAATGCTTAACTCTGTGTCCCAGCTGGCTATCAAACCAGAGTGCATAGCAATAGGAACCAGGCATTGACTGGTTCACCTGCCTTTCACCTCAACTTCTACTTTAAATTTCAGTTGCAATCTTTACTGCCGATCTTAATTCAGTTCCTCATGAGATATTTAAACTGGCATAATCTGATATATTGTTTCTCTATATGCAGATGATTTATTACAGTTGTTTGCATACTCAGAATTTTCTTCTTATCATTTTTCAGATCAGAAAAAAGCTATTTTTAAAACAGTATTTATCTGTCATTTGGAATAAAATTGAACTCTCATTGCACACCATGTTGTTTCTTTAATGACTTAAACTTGTCAGCAACTCTTATGTATGTCATTGAAGTCTTTACTGCTATCAGTTTCTTACCAGTTTAGACTTCTTTGCTTCTCTCTCAAAATAAAAATGAATTTGAAAACATTTTTCATTTTCATTTCTAGATGAGAATACTAAAACATACATGTAACAATGGTTCTGGTCACATAATTTTTATTAATTAGTTTTAAGAAACCTTCATTGGGTAACTTTGAAATACTACTTGTTTACTTTCTATGTTGTTATTCTACTGTCTATTCAAAAAATTTCTTGGGTATGTTTCTCCTTACTAGAATTATTCACTGCTCCTTTGCAACTTTAATATTATTGTATCAAAACTTTCTCCACCTACTATTGTTTTATTAAGGTATCATTGATATACAATCTTATAATGGTTTCACATAAACAACACTGTAGTTTCAACATTCACCCATATTATCACGTCCTCACCCTCTCTATTGCAGTCACTGTCCATCAGTGCAGTAAGATGCGGTGGAGTCACTACTTGTCTTTCCTGTGCTCTACTACCTTGCCCATGACTACCTGTATTGAGATTGCAAATTACAGTGCCCCTTAGTCCCTTTCTTCCTCCCCATCCATATTTCCCAACACCTCCCATTTGGTAACCATTAGTCCCTTCTCTTGTCTGTAAGTCTGCTTCTATTTTGTTACTTCAGTTTTGTTTTGTTTTTATACTTCACAAATGAGTGAAGCCATTTAGTACTTGTCTTTCTCTGCCTGGCTTATTTCACTGAGCATAATACCATCTAGATCCATCCATGGTGTTGCAAATGGTAGGATCTGTTTTCTTTTCATGGCTGAATATTATGCTGTTGTGTACATGTGCCACATCTTCTTTATCCATTCATCTACTGATGGACACTTAGATTACTTCCATATCTTGGCTATTGTAAATAGTGCTGCGATAAACATAGGGGTTCATATGTCTTTTTGAATCTGTGATCTTGTTTTCTTCGGAAAAATTCCTAGGAGTGGAATTACTGGATCAAATGGTATTTCTATTTTTAGTTTTTTGAGGAACCTCCATGTTGCTTTCCACATGGTTGAACCAATTTAAATTCCAACAAACAGTGTAGGAGGGTTCCCTTTTCTCTGCATCCTCACCAGAATTTTTTGTTTTTTGTCTTTTGGATGTTGGCCATTCTAACTGCTGTGAGGTGACAGCTCATTGTGGTTTTAATTTGCATTTCCCTGGTGATTAGAGATATGGAATATCTTTTAATGTGCTTGTTGGCCATTTGTATTTCTTCTTTGGAGAAATGTCTGTTCATATCCTCCACCCATTTTTTAATCGGGTTATTTGTTTTTTGGGTGTTTAGGCATGTGAGTTCTTAATATATTTTGGATGTAAACTCCTTATTGGATAAGTCATTTACAAATATATTCTCCCATACTGTAGGATGCCTTTTTTATTTGCCGATGGTGTTCTTTGTTGTATAGAAGCTTTTTAGTTTGATGTAGTCCCACAAGTTCATTTTTGACTTTGTTTCCATTGACCAAGCAAATGTGTTCAGTAAAAACGTTCTTGTGTTTATATTCAAGAGAATTTTGTCTATGTTTTCTTCTAATATTTTTATGGTTTCATGACCTACATTTAGGTCTGTGATCCAGTCAAGTTACTTTTGTATATGGAGTTAGACAATAATCCAGTTTCATTCTCTTACATATAGCTGTCCATTATTGCCAACACCAGTTGTTGAAGAGGCTTTTACCCTTTGTATATCCATGGCTCCTTTACCACATACTAATTGGCCATATATGTGTGGGTTTATATCTGGGTTCTCTATCCTGTTCCATTGACCTATGAGTCTTTTCTTGTGCCAGTACCAAATTGTTTTGATTACTGTGACTTTGTAGAAGAGCTTGAAGTTAGAAAGTTTAATCCCCCAGCTTTGTTTCTTCTTTCTAGGATTCTTTGACTATTCAGGGTCTTCTGTGGTTATGAATTTTAGAACTATTTTTACTAGTTCATTGAAGAATGCTGTTGGTATTTTGATAGGAATTGCATTGAATCTGTAGATTGCTTTAGGCAGGATGGCCATTTTGACAATATTAATAATTCCTATCCATGAGCACAGGATGCATGTCCATTTACTGGTGTCTTCCTTGATTTTCCTCATGAGTGTCTCATAGTTTTCAGGAACCCTCCTTGGTTGAGTTCATTCCTAGGTATTTTATTCTTTTTGAAGCAATTGTAAATGGAGTTTTCCTGATCTTGCTTTCTGCTAACTCAATGTTAGTATATAGGAATGCAACAGATTTCTGCGTATTAATTTTGTATCCTGCAACTTTGCTGAATTCAGTTATTAATTCTAATAGATTTTTGGTGGAGTCTTTAGGGTTTTCTATGTATAATATCATATCATCTGGAAACAGTGACAGTTTAACTTCTTCCTTACCAATCCTTGCCTTTTATTTATTGTGCTCCCTGATTGCTGTGGCTAGGACCTCCAGTACTATGTTGAATAAAAGTGGTGATAGTGGGCATCCTTGTCTTATTTCTGATCTTAGAGGAAAGGCTTTCAGCTTTTTGCCATTGAGTATGACATTAGCTGTGGGTTTGTTGTATATGGGCTTTATTATGTTGAGGTACGTTCATCTACGACCTTTCCATTGAGAGTGCTTATCATGAATAAATGTTTAATATGTCAATTTTTAGCATCTATTAAGATGATCATGTGATTTTTATCCTTCTTGTTGATGTGGTATATGATATTAATTTTTAAATATTTTACAGTCCTTGTATCCCTGGAATAAATCCCACTTGGTCATGATAGATGATCTTTTTGATATATTTTTTAATTTGATTTGTCAATATTTTGTTGAGGATTTTTGCATCTATGTTCTTCAAGGATACTGGTCTGTAATTTTCTTTTTTTGTGGTGTCTTTGTCTAGTTTTGGTATTAGAGTGATGCTGTCCTCACAGAATGAGTTTGGAAGTATTCCCTCCTCTTCTAATTTTTGGAATGATTTAAGGAGGATAGTTATTAGTTCTTCTCTAAATGTTTGATAAAAATCAGGTGTGAAGCTATCTGGTCCAGGGTTTTTGTTCTTTCATAGTTTTTTGATTACCAATCCAATTTCATTGCTGGTAATTGGTCTGTTCAGATTTTCTGTTTCTTCCTGGGTAAGGCTTGGAAAGTTGTATTTTTCTAGAAAGTTGTCCTTTTCTTCTAGTTTGTCTAATTTGTTGGCCTACAATTTTTCACAGTAGTCTCTAATAATTTTTGGTATTTCTCTGGTGTCCAAAGAGATTTTTCCTTTTCCATTTTTTATTCTGTTTATGTGTGTACACACTCCTTTTTTCTTGAGAAGTCTGGTTAGGGGTTTGTTTATTTTGTTTATTTCCTCAAAGAACAAGTGCCTGGTTTCATTGATTCTTTCTAATGTTTTATTATCCTCAATTTTATTAATTTATGATCTGATCTTTATTATATCCCACCTTCTAACAACTTTTGGCCTCATTTATTCTTCTTTTTCTATTTTCATTAATTGTGAGCTTAGACTGTTCATTTGGGATTGTTCTTGTTTCTTGAGGTAAGCCTGTATTGCTATATACTTTCCTCTTAGTGCTTTTGCTGCATCCCTCAGGTTTTGAGATGTTGAGCTGTTGTTTTCATTTGTCTCCATATATTGCTTGATCTCTCTTTTCATTTGGTCATTCATCCATTGATTATTTAGGAGCATGTTGTTAAACTTCCATGTGTTTATAGGCTTTTTTATTCTCTTTGCATAATTTAATCTAGTTTCATGCCTTTGTGGTCTGAAAAACTGGTTGGCATAAAATCAATCTTTTGAATTTACCAAAGCTCTTTTTATGGCCTAGTATGTGATCTACTCTGGAAAAAGTTCCATGTGCACTTGAGAAGAATTGCTTTTGGGTGGAGTGTTCTGTAGATGTCTGTTGGGCCCATCCCTTCTACTGTGTAGTTCAGTTTCTCTGTCTCCTTACTTATTTTCTGTCTGGTTGATCTGTCCTTTAGAGTGAGTGGTGTGTTGAAGTCTACTAAGATGAATGCATTGCAGTCTATTTCCCCTTTAATTCTGTTAGTATCTGTTTCACATATTTGTGTGCTCCTTTATTGGGATCATAGATATTTATAATGGTTATATCCACCCCTTTATCATTATGTAATGTTCTTGTCTCTTGGTACTTTGTTTTGAAATCTATTTTGTCTGATATAAGTACTGCTATTCCTGCTTTTTTCTCCCTATTATTTGCATGAAATATCTTTTTCTATCCCTTTACTTTTAGTCTGTGTATGTCTGGGTTTCAAGTGAGTCTCTTGTAGGCACCATTCAGATTGGTTTTGTTTTTTAATCCATTTTTCAACTCTATGTCTTTTGATTGGTGCATGCAGTCCATTTACATTTAGGTTGAGTGTTGAGAGATATGTACTTATTGCCTTTGTAGGCTTTAGATCTGTGGTTACCAAAGGTTCAAGGACAACTTCCTTTCTATTTAACTGTCTATCTTAAATCATTTATTACTCTCTTTTAAACACAATCTTAAGGTTCTTTTTTTTCCTTTCCTCCTTCTTCTTCTTCTCCCTCCACTCTTTATATATTAGGTGCCATATTCTACACTCTTTGTGTATCCCTTGACTTTGTGAGTAATTGATTTAATTTTGTATATGCTTAGTAATTAATTGGTCTACTACCTTTACTGTTGGTTTATTTTTTCTGGTGACAGCTATTTAGCCTTAGGAGCATGTCCATCTAGAGGAATTCCTTTAAGAGAGCCTGTAGGAACTGTTTAGTGGTGGTGAATTCTCTCAACTTTTGCTTATCTGGAAATTGTTTAATCACTGCTTCAAATTTAAATGATAATCTTTCCCAGTAGATATTCTTGGCTGGAGACCCTTCTGTTTTATTACATTAAATATATCATGCCTCTCCCTTTGGGCCTGTAAGGTTTCTGCTGAGAAGTCTGCTGATATCCTGATGGGATTTCCTTTATAAGTGAGATTTTTTTCTCTCTCTGGCTACTTCTAGTACTCTTTCCCTGTCCTTGATCTTTGCCATTTTAATTATTACATGTCTTGGTGTTGTCTTCCTAGGGTTCCTTGTGTTGGGTGATCTTTGTGCTTCTATGATCTGAGTGTCTATTTCCTTACCAATATTGGGGAATTTTTTAGCAATTATTTCCTCAAAGAGACTTTCTATCCCTTTTGTCTCTCTCCTTCTTCTGGTACCCCTATAATGCGAATATTGTTTTGTTTCTATTGGTCACACAGTTCTCTTAATATTCTTTTATTCCTAGAGATCCTTTTCTCTCTCTGTTCCTTGGCTTCTTTGTTTTCCTGTTCTCTAATTTCTACTTCATTTATCATCTCCTCTATACCATCTAATCTACTTTTAAATCCCTCAATTGTATGTTTCATCTCACATAGTGTATTCTTCAGCTCTGAGTGGCTTTTTTTTCAGGATTTCTATCTCTTTGTTGAAGTCCTCCCTGAGATTTGAATAATTTTCTGTAGCTTTGTGAGTATGTTTTGCCTTTTATTTTGAAATCTTTATCAAAAAGATTGTTGTTGTCAGTTTCACTAAGGCCTCTTTCTGTTTTTTTTCTTGTATTTTTGTTTGGACCAAATTCCTCTGCTTCTTCATTTTTTATTTTTTTTTCTGGGATAATAGATTTATGTAGGAGGCGCCCTCTACTGTCCATAAGTTCAATTTTTTGTGTGGGAACCCCAGGTGTTGGTGTGCAGTGAGGTCACACATTTCTGCCTTGCTCATGGTGGTCTGATTTTAGGTGGGTTGTGTGGGCCGTCAGCTATCATGAGATCTGAAAACTCTCTGGAGCTGCCACAGGTGGAGCCACCCTCTCTCTTGTCTGCTGCAATGGTGGGGGCCACAGGTAAGCTGGACTGGTGCCATCAGGGAGGAAAGAGATCTTGGGGTTGGGCTGCCTGGGTGTATAGGGAAGAACATTCGTGCTGCAACCTGATGCAATGACGGGGCCACTGGTAATAGGATAAGTGCCTTATAGGAGGAAAGAGCTCCTGGGATGCCTCCTGCATGCAGCAACCTGGCTGGTCCAAAATAGGGCTGAGCAGGCTGCAAGTTCTCTCCCTGTCTACCTGGGAGCAAAGTGTAATATCACTGCCTGCTGGTAGGCCATGAACTACTGCTAGGAATTCCTGGAGTGTGTTGCCAGCAAGCAGGATGCAGCATCTGAAGCTCCTGAGGGATGAGGGAGAGCTGGGGAGGTATTGTCCATCTGACCTTTCTCCTAAAGAGAAAGCACTGTGCAATCCCTGCCCCTCTGCTGCCCCTCTCACTTTTGGGAAGTCTTTCAAACTGCCTGCTCTGCTTTCTTCCTTAGGGGAGCTGGTAGAGTGGAGCCTGTTCTCCATGGTGGCTGGAATATCAGCCTACATGAGTGTCCCACCCATCTTTGTTGTCCAGCCCCACCAATCACCTGGGTACCATGCAATGTGGGCTCATGTTCCCAGAGCAGATTTCTAGGGCCTGGTGTTCAGCGGTCCTGGTCTTCTACTCTCTCCCCACTCCATTCCTCTTCCATCTGTGAGCCAGGATTAGGGGAGGGATTGGGTACTGCCAGATCATGGCTTTGACACTTAACCTTTTTCTGTAGGGTCTTCTCTTCTTCCCGAGATGTAGATAGTCGGTTCTGCAGTTTTTTGGTCTTTTTCAGGCCTAGTTGTATTTACTGTATTTTCATGTTCTATGTGATTTTAGGAGGAGGTTTTTTCCTTGCCTTCCTACACAGCCATCTTTTTCCCAGAATCTCTCCACCTACTTTTATGGCTGTGTATATTTGCTTGCCTTGAACCCTAACCCCAAATCAAAATTTTCTGACGTATTTGTACATTATGTATTACTTGTGTTGCATTTGTATAGTAGATATTAGATTGAATGCTTATATCATCTCTAAGATATGTAGGACAATTCCTTGTAGGCAGAGCCCAAGATTTTCCATTTTTATATGCCTATCTCATCTACAGTATTGATTTATAACAAAAATTTAGTAACTCTGGCTTAATTGTTAAAGTATTTAGGTATTACAGTATTTACTTTTTTTTCTATTTGGTACTCTCTCCATTTCTTCTCATTACCATCACAAAGGGTTTGCATGTATTTGGTAGTATTACTGTTCTCTTTCCATTGTTATATATTATACTTAAAAACATTATTTATGAGAATATATATTTCTAAAGTTCTTAAATTCAGAAAAGAGCTACATGGGCTGAACAAATATTTCAACTAATCAGGTTTTTGACCAAGGTAGCTTGTCAGTGGTAGCACCAATTAAGTATGAAGTTATAATTCCTTCAAGAAATTTTTAGCCCTCTAGTTGTGGCTCCCAAACTTCTCCAGACTCTGGACATGGGCAGTATTCCATGTTCATTCTGGAGACAGTGTATATCCTGCACATATTCCTGCATATTTTCCTTTGAACCCTTAAGAAATAAAGAAGGTTCTCCATTTTCGGCTTCACAAATTTTTTTAAGTATCCAGACCACCATATATTTACTAAGGTATTGCTTCTGATGCTCTTAGAATTCCAATGATTCATGGGTTGTGGCAGATCACAGAGGTCCCACTCTTCTCATGGCGAGATAGGGCTCATTTCCCCTACCCTCACACCTGGGTAGTATCTGTAACTGCTCTGAACACTACGGTAAAAGTAACTCTATGCCAGGTTTTTGGCTGATGATTTAAGACTATCAGTTTCCACTTCTTGTGTTTTTGAACACTCAGTCTTAGAACGCTGCTACCAAGCTTTAAGGAAGCCTAAGAAGTCTCATGAAGAAATCCATACGGGATGGGACTTAAGTGCCTGCCCTGTTTCCTTTGCTGAGGTTCCAGTCAGCACTATCACGTCAGAGCGGTGAGAGAGGCATCTTGAAGTGAAAGAAGCCTGGGCCCTGAAAATCTATGCTTATCTCTAATTAATTTCTCCCCATCCTATTTAGTTTGTCTAGAGCATATATATATATATATATATATATATATATATATGTATATCAGAACATTTATTAAGATCAGTTCTATCCTTTTATGATTTTCACCTAATTTTTCACCCAATTTCAATATTCATCTGGGCTTGACTCACTGGCAGGCAGCTCCACTATCCCACAGCACATATGGACATTTTTTCGTGGACCCTGCCACACTGCTAAATGTCAGCTCTTCCTATAGCTGATTGCTGAATCTTAATCTTCCTTATTCCTATACAACCTCCTGCAGTTCTCTCCTGATTTAGGGTTTCTGCAGCGTTAGCTCATTTGCAAACAAAGTGTGGGCCAAAAGGTGTTTCCTGGATCAGGCAATTAGCTCTATTTTTTTCCTAAGGCTCTTTCTACTTGTAGGGATCATTTTTTTGTTAAAACTCTATGGGAAAATAGCAGACAAGGGACTGCTCAGGCTATCATGGTAGCAAGTTGTATCTTCAAGAGTTTGATAAATCTGACCATATATTATACATTGATTTATTTTTAATTATGTATTTCTTACTCTTTGACAATCCTATTAATGAGCACCTTCTTTGACCCTCTTTTTTCCAAATGTTTTAATCTTTACAGAAACACATCCATATTCTCAACATTATCAAACAAATCTTTTTTTCAGTGTCAGTGTAAAAATTACATTTTTCTAATAAACCTACTCAACCATCTTTTTTGTACATTAAAAGAAAAATAGACAGATAGCAATTCACTACAAGAAACTCATTTATGTTTCTTTTTACTTAAATATTACCAAGGGTCACTTCAGGGTTTTTTCTCTTGAAGTTTATTAAAAATCGAAGAACAGAAAAGCTTTACATAAAAGTATGTCAATTTTAGCTTCCAAATTGTTGTTCTGGTTAGGTTTTTGAATCAACATATTCAAAAAATTTATACTAAGTAGAAATTTCTAACAATGAATACTAATGTCTGTAAGTGGTTCTCTTTTAACCCCCTCCCCATCTTAACTACCTCTGAAAGATGTACTTCAGGTCTATATTAAACTTCAAAATGAGCTAAACACTAGAAAGTAAAATAAGAATTAGAATGAAGCTTAAAGGAAAGGAAACACATAGCAAAATATATGGCTGACTGGAGCTGCCTTTCTTAGATGGAATTGGCCTTTATTATGCTCTTGTTCTTTCAGATAATGTCTATGGAAATCAAAGTGAAAATTATGTTCTCACAAAAATAAAATGTACTGCACTCAGTTCATGTCTTAGGCAGTATCTGATGAATGTCTTTTGGACCCCTTTATACATCATATCATATTTCCTACCCATAAATGAAAATATGTGGCTCCTATTCAACTCTTTCTTCATGTGCACAGTCATTTCTTACACTCATGTCCAAACCTCAGTTAGCGTATATCTCCTAATGGGACTCCTGTTATATTATATTAAACAGAATTGTTTTGGGGTCAGAATCTGAGAGTTAAATTCTCTGGGCAGATGGAACTGGAAAGGACAAGGTGACATTGTGTTCAGAGCTCACAAAGGGTGAGACTAGTTAGGGATTCCACCACATACAGTGGAAAACCGTATAAAAAATAAGCCATTGGGGAAAGTACTCGGAAGTCTCTTTTATCTCAATAGTGGAGCAAAATTAGCCCTATACTTGAAAGTGCTCTGGTCCCACATAACAAAGCTTAAAGCAAGTCTTAAAGGGATTAAACTGTTCCCAACTAAGTTAACTGCATCCCAATTCAAAGCTCACAATTAAAGGAATGCAATATTACCCACCACTCAAAAAGGTAAAAACCTAATGTCTGGCATCTAATAAAAAATGACTGGGCATCAAAAGAAGTAGGAAAATACAACCCAAAATGAGGAGAAAAATCAGTCAATAGAAACAGAGATATTACACAGATGATATAATTAGTTGACTGGGACATAAATAACAGTTTTTATAACTATATGTCATATATTCAAGAAGGTACAATGAAGCATGAGAATGTTAAAATATGGAAGATTTATAAAAAGCCCCAAATTGAACTTATAGTGATGAAATAGCATATATGAAATCTTCTAGGCTAGTTGCCTATAATTGGCATTCATCTCAACTCCTCAATAGCTTACAAACACACGGCTTTTCTTTAAAATCACTTTCCTCTTCAACTTCCACAACTCTGCAAGTTCCCTGGGTACAGGAAGTGAGAGCAAGTTTAATTGGTCCCTGGTTGGAACTGCAAGTCAGATCAGCTTCTAAGTTACCCAATAGTTTATTTCTAGTTTTTAGTGTAGTGTCTGGCATACTGTAAGCATGCAATAGAAGGGATGAAAAAAAAGGAGGAGATGAGATAGGGAGGAAGGGTAAGGAAAAGAGGAAAAATGGAAGGGAAGGCTGAGGAAAGAGGAAAGGAAGGGAGGAAAGACTGCTGACTTAGCCATAGAACTTACAACCTCTTCCAATGGTTTAAAAGCTCAAGAGAATTAACTCAACTCAGAGACCTAATGTAAATGTATAGGTTCATTTGCAAGATCTGATCAAACAAACATGTTTAATTATATCATCATCCTTAAGTGATGGTAAATTCAAAGTAATCATTATACAGTAATTTAAATTCATTGATTTAAATACCAAAGTGATATATAATTTAAGTATGGAGCACTCTAAAATGCTGAAAAGCATATGCTGAAGGAAAGCAATAAATAAGAACTTATAGAGAAAAGTAAAATCTTCAGTGATGGATGGGATATTTCAATCAACTGATCCATTCTGAAGCTAAGATTCAGTACACAGGGAAACACACCTTATTAAGCTGCCTATAAATACTGACTGACCTATGGAGATGGACCTTTTAGAAATTACAAAGGCTGCTCTACTGAAATGGGGAATGTATCCATATATTTGGAATAACTGAAGAGCAATCCTGCCAGAAAACAGAAGCAAGGACTTGAAGTGATCTCGTCAGATTGAAAAATCTTTTGGCCAAAATCAAAATAACATTTGGTCCAATTTTCCCTTCTGTGGAGGAAGAAACAAATTATTATAAGTCAGATTGAGTATTAAAGCATTATAGGCTCAGAAGGGGAACGGTGCTTCCTCAGAGGGGCTTCAGGGGGAAATAAGGGAACAAAACATACACTACAAGCTTCTGTGGGCTCTTCTCTGACTCCCCAGAACCCTACACAATGCCTCCTCTGTGAACCCCCCACAACTACCACTGCCAGTTAGATGTCTAAATGCCCGCCTAGCCTTGCTACTAGTAAGAATAAATCCAGACTTGCATGTTACCTTCACATTAATTTTCTTATTAGTGTGACATAGATTACTGTTATGAACAATAATTCAAACTTTTCTTTAATTTGTAAAATAGAGGGATTTACAAGATCTGTAGAGATCCTGGAAATTTAACAATCACATATCATCAAAGCAGAACTCTGTCTTTGAAGCCTATACCATTTTCCTTAGAATTAATGAATCCTAAACATATTTTCATGTCTTATGAAATGGGTTCTGATTCATTTTCATGTTTCCTGATTTAATACTCACACAATTGTGTTAAATCTCAGTAAATCTAGTTGTTTTCCTTTTCTATGGCTGTCATATTTGTCTTTAGAAGTCTTTAGCAATTGGAAAAACTGTTAGCAATGAAAAGTTTGGGTTTGAAAAATCTTTTGGCCAGAATCATTATAGCATTTGGTCCAATTCTCCCTTCTGTGGCGGAAGAAGCAAATTATCGAAAGTATTGAGTATGTGTGCTCCCAAGGACAGGAAGCATCACAGCTCAAAAGGGGAACAAGGCTCCTCAGAGGGTTTCACGAGAAGTTACACAGCACTTCCAGGTCTCTTCCTCAGGACTGACACTCAGACCCAGTGACTCCATATTGTCAACATGTAAATTAAGGTATATGTCAAGCTAGAACAGGGCAAGTCTACCTTCCAACAACATTTTCAAGGCAAATAATCATAGGTAAATTCTTGCTTCAGGAATGTTTGATAGCTTTTATGGAAAAGTTAATATTTTCCATGTAAATTTTCAAATACAAACAGAATTAGAGAAAATACATATTTTTCTGGTACACATCACACAATTACTATTCTGTTAATCTTGTTCCAACTGTTTCTATTTTTCATTTATTTATCCTTCATCCTTCTACCCTGTCCTTCTTTCTCTCCCTTCCCCCTCCCCCTTCTTCCTCTCCTTTCCTCTCCAGCTTTCTGTGTTTGATGAAATATTTTAAAGTAAATCCCAGGAATCATATTATCCATAAATTACTTCAGGATATCTTCAAAAAATATATGAACCTTAAAAACAATGATCACAAATAACATGATCATAATTCCTTGGTATCTAATGCTCAGATTATGATCAAATGACCATAATTGTCTCATAAGTGTCCTATTTTTCCACTAGTTTGCTCAAAAAAAGACCAGAACATTCTGTAATATTATATTTGGTTACTCTAGCTCCTAGTTAATGAAAGCCTCCACCACAAACTTTTTTTCTTTTAATTCCATCTAAATGTTAATGATATTGGGACATTGGACCATAGAATTTTCTACTTTCTGATGATTGCATCGTTTTTTTAAAAACCTTATTTTTACCTGTTTTCTCCTACCAGGTCGTTAGAGCTAGAGGCTTATATTCAGTTTAGGTTATCTTTGGGAGAATACAATATAGGTATTGCTTCATACTTCCTATAACATCATATCAGGAGGTACATGATGTCTGGTTATTTCACTTTTAGTTATTTCAACTTTGGTCAGTGAATTTAGGTGTTGTCAGCCTAATCTATTCATTATCAATTCCTCATCAGCCATTGCCTTCACATTTTTAACATCCACTGGTAATCACTGCCTAGATATATTATTTTAATAGGAGCTGCAAAATGGTGTTTTTCTAATTTCATAGTCCTTCTGCACTGATTGTTAGGAAACAATGCTCCTTGGGTCCCGTGTATTGGTCCACATCGAGGAAGCAGAGCACTGATGGCCTTTGCTCCAGAACATTTCTTGAAGGGTGTATGTATAACAAACAGACTGAAGATGGGGAGAGCAACTCCCTCTGGAGCAGCAGGTGGATCTGTTTGCCATCCAGTATGATGAAAATAATGAGCTCTTCTGGAGCAAAAATGTGTTTGAATATGTTTGTTTGGAGTCCATCATAAAAGGTCATTTCTAGAGCTTAGGTTTACTCTCTCTAAACACAATCCACGGTATGCTGACATCACCTGACCCTTATCACACTCCTGTGTGGAAACTGGAGTTTGGGGAACCAGTGCAAGAAAATGGCCACTGTGATTGATCTGAGTGATAAACACACTTTTTTGCTGTTACCCAGGAGTTTCATGTCTTCGCCAACATCCACAAAACTGTGGCAGACTAACTTCCAAATCTGCAAGTAGGGAAAATCTCAGACCCTTTAGCTCTTGATATTTAGTAGCTGGAACTCCTCCACAAGGAAGAATTTCACTTCAACACACTTTGTCATATGTTTGGTTACCCCGAGAAGAAAATCATATAGGAAAAGGAGGATTAATGTTTATCTTTCTATATCTACACTAGTTGTCAGAATGAACTGTTGTACAACAGCAACTAAAAAATCATCAATGAGTTCCTTTTTATATATATATTTTTTAATTTCCTAAGTATCATTATGAGCTATGAAATTTTCTATATCTATGTTGCAATTATTGAGCACCATGGTTTTAAAGCTCAGATTGTCCTACCTTGGGCCAGTGAGGCCATTCACATTGGCTCTGGTATCCATTTAACCATAATCCCATCAGTTTTTATAGATTATTTGCTTTCTGGTTCAAATTTAATGGCTCCTTTTATCCTTTCTCTCACACACCTGGTTTTCAATGACATTAGGTTAGTTATCAATTTGCTACACCTATTACAGATAGATAGGTGATTCATTTGCTTTTATTTATATTTACTTTTTAAAATTAACCATTGTTGTGTACAGTTACATGAATTTGTACACATGCATAGATTCTTTTAACCACCACCACAGAGAAGATACATAATGATTCCAACACCCCAAAGAACTCCCTCCTTTGTTTCAAACCTGCTCCCCACTCTTAAATCCTCCCCTGAGATGTTTACTACTGAACTTACGATCTTACATAGACTTACTGACAGAATTATATGTCTCCACCTGTTGTATTTGTGATGGAACTTTTCTACCTATATTTTATTTAAATGCTTTTTAGACATTATTTTTCTTAGTTTATTGATTTTCTTTCCTTATTAAAAGGAAGTTAAGAATATTTAAATATTATGCCTTTACCACTGTCTTGTGCCCATTTGAACACCAACTGTGTCTCATTGACAAGTCACAGTGTGCTTAACTTTTTGAAAATATTCAGTTTGCTCTGAGGCAGTAAGAAATTAGTAATACTTATGTGGTGCCTAATTTACACTGAACATTATGCCAGGGACATCAATATAATACCTCAGTTTTCATAACTGCCCTTCAAATTTAGCATTATTACACTCCTTACTGCCAGCAAACAGTCCTGGCAAGGTTAAATACTCAGTCTCATACCTATAGAATGTAAAGCCCATATTCATAATGACCTACTGAAATCTTTCTAGTATTGTAACTCATACTCTATCTAGACTGTTTCCCGTGAGATTTAGTAAAATTTAAACTATATCTTTGGTGGGAGAATAAAAATCGCTGACCTCAAAATAAAAAAAATAAACAATGAGCAGCTTGAAAGTATTCTTTGGGATGATTGTTTGCATATTAATATGTTGATTCAATGAATGTTGGCCTAAATTAAAAATGCCACTTGTACAGGAGAATTGCCCCAAAAAAGTATCCATCCACACACACAAAAAAAACAGATAAAGGTGGTTACTCCTGCTAACTCATAATCAATAGTGATAGAAATTGCATCATTGTGGGAGGTGAGAGTTGTGTGGAAGAAATTAACTTCAAAAGGGCACAAGGGAATTACTGGGGAGATGAAAATATTCTGTAATTTGATTATGGTGGTATTCTCAGGCATGTAACAGGATGTACACATTTGTCCAAAATCATTGAACTATCCACTTAATATCTGAATTTTATTATATGCAAATGATTCCAAAATATTTCTGGTCCTTCACATAAAGACAGGAAATGACTAGAACTTCTGCCAACTTCAAGGCCAATGGAACCACATAGGAAAAGAAAATTGGAGCTATTAGAAAACACAGAGCTCATTGTCTGAATTTAAGTGATTTGGAGTACCATAAATCCTCTGCTGTTTTTGAAACATCTCTAATTAAGAATGAGAGAGAGAATGTATAAATTGAACAGATTTTGGAATTAAAGTAAAAGTAATGAAAATAGGCAAAATTGATACAAAATTGCTTTAAAGTAATGTAAGACACAAATAAATAAAATTGTAAACAAGCATGTTAGTAAATGCATGAAGTAAATGCTAGTTATTACAATTATGAGTAATAAAATAAGCATACATTTAATTTTAAAATAAGCAAACTTGATGATTTAATGTGAAAACTTAATTTACTCTTAAAATAAGTAGATAACCTGATAAATCAAACTAAGAAAATGATAAAAAGTTATAAATGGTATTTTGGGTCATATGATTTTATTGGCAACTTCATTTCAAATGTTTAAAGAGTAGGTATTTTTATAAGTGTTCCTGAATACAGAATATAGAGAAAGATTACAGATTCATGTTATGCCAAAATAAGCATTCCTTATTTCAATGCAGATACAAAATATAAAAACCTATAATATCAAAATAACAATATAAACAGAGTTATGTGTGTCTGCAAATAGAAATGAAAACATTAATATTAGAAAACAACAATATAGCACATCGATATATTTAAGTTTTGTAGTAAGCATCCAAATCCTCTAATTTCAATTAGTTGAATCTATATTACAGAAAATAAATGGAGAGTCTAGCTAATATTTGATAAAATTTATTTTCATTAATGCTATTTAAAAATGAGAAGTTTCAGTCTAATAATCATAGGGTAGCTTTATAAGATTACTCCTCCCATAAAGAATATAATCTACTCTGGACAAAGTACACAAGGTGAACACCCAGTTTGAAGGTACTGGAGAATGAATAACAATAAGTACAACGTTACTCCTGTAGCACAACAGCCCTTCTGATGCTTCAATGCAAAGCATGAATTTACATATTCAAACTGCTTTGAAAGAAAGAACTTCAGTGGGTGGGATATTTACTTGTACACGTTTTCCCCAAGGAAACATACCTGTTCACATAATGCAACAAATCAAGAATTCAAGCAGAAAACTTCAGTATTTCAGGCTTTAGACTGCAGAAGACAAAGTTCCAGGTTTCTTAAAAAGCTAGAAATTGAGGAAAGAAGTCTCACCAAGGAGGAAACCAAACAAGGGGAGAGTTCACAGAACTACTTATAAAACTTCCCTTGAGCTTTAGACAGTCCCATGAGTGGTGAAGGTGAAATTCTAAGAAATCTAGTGCAATATACCAACTGGAAGGCTAAAAAAGCTGGGCAAAAGTTTTAACTGCAGCCAATCTCAGAAAAAACAGATACTGACTGTGGTTTGAATGCTGCCAAGTTAGAGTGCCTTGGTAAATTCACGCTTTGCATTGAAGCATTAGAAGGGCTGTTGTGCTATAGGAGTAAAGCCTATATCACATAATTAAACAGACAAACTCTAATAAATTTTAAAATCAAGCTTCCACAAGTTCAGGGTGATAAGCCAGTATATTATCTGTTCAATAGAACAAAAATCAGCATTTTTTAAAGAAAGATAATCGATTAAAGGATCTCTATAGCACATCATCCATTATACCTAATATGAAATAAAATTTAGGAAACACAGGAAACAGAAAACAGGGAGGTGTAACATGGACAAAAGTGTCTATAAAAATAGACACTGAGATGACCCAGATTTTGAAATGAACAGATAAGGACTTTAAAGCAGCTATTATATTCAAAGACTAAAAAAAAAGATAATAAGGAATTAATAGGTAGAGAATATCAGCAAAGAAATGGAAAGGATAAAAATAATCTCAATGGAAATTCTGCCATTAAATATGCAACATAAAAATTTTAAATTGCAAAGATGAGCCTAAAGAAGAGACTAGAGACAGCAGAATTAATGCTTAGTACAATTGTTGACTGCTAAACAAAAGACAATTTACAATCTGAAAGACACAGAGAAATAACTTTGGAATAAAAGCTTAAGTTACCTGCATTCTAACATACATGCAATTTGAAGTCCAGAAGAAAAAAGAAAATGGGGCAGAAGAAATAACTGAATGAATAATAGGCAGAATCTTTCACAAATTTGTTGAAAAAAAATACATACATAAAGCAAGCTCAGTAACCCTGGGCAGGATGAATACAAAGAAAACCACAAATAAGCACATCATATTCAAACTGCTGAAGACTAAAGATTAAAGGAAAATTGTAAACACAGCTGGAAAATCCAATCATTTTGCCTAAAAGCCAAAAAAAGTATGAATGATGAGTGACTTATCATCAAAACAATGGACTATAGAAGACAATAGAACGACATATTCATAGTGATGAAAAAAAATATATTCGATCCATAGTTTCCACTTAGTTAAAAAAAAGTAAATGGAATATGAAATAAGATCTAAGATATAGACAACAGACTAGTTATTATTATTCTTTTTAAAGTGCTAAGGGAAGATATTCAGACTGAAAGGAAATGGTGCCAGAGGAAATTCAGATATACTGGAAGAGAGCCATAAATTATAAATTTGTGAATAAGCATAAAACATCATATTTTTATTTTCTTAACTTCTTAAGAAAGATGTTTAATGCAAACATCATAGCATTGCATAGTAGGATTTATAATATGACAACAGTGGCAAAAAGAATGTGGGACAAATAAATGTAATGTTGTAAAGTTCTTTGTGGAAGAAACATTAAAATATTAATTGTAGGAAGACCATAAGAGAAGTTAATGATATATATTTTCAACCGTACATGAACCATTTTAAAATACAAAAACAGTGTACTTAAGAAGTTAGAGAGGTTCAAAATAAATTTTTAAAAATGAGTGAATACAAAAGAATTCAGGGAAGAGGGAAGAGAGAAACAGCAAAAGAAACAGTAAGAGCAGAGATCAATGAAGAAAACAAAGGGGAGAACAATTAAACTGGGTCAATTTTTTTTCTTTAAAAGGTTAATAAAATTGATAAATAAAAACAGGACTAATAAAAAATAAAAAGGAAAGATTTCAAGTTACCAATTTTAGAAATGAAAGGGGTTATCACTACAAATCCTTAATAAGGTAAAATGATAAGTATGAAATGTCACGAACTTTACCTGTACATTTTACTACTTGGATAACTGGTTCTCAGTGAGTGGAAATTTTGCCCCCCAAGGGACATTTGATAATGTCTGGTGACACTTTTAGCTGTCACAGTAGGGAGGTGTTATTGGTGTTAATAACATTAGGTAGACAGGGGCTAAGGATACCACTAAACACCTTACAAGTACAGGACAATCATTTGTAACAAATAATTATCCAGGCCAAAATATTAATAGTGCCAAGGTTGAGAAACCCCGACATAGATGAAATAGATAAATTCTTTAGAGAACACAACAGATCAAAACTGATTCAATAACACAGAAAAACCTAAAAAAAAAAGTACAATTCATAATTAAAGCCTTTCCTACTAAGAAAGGTACAGGACAAAGTGGTTTTACTATCAAGTTGTATGAAACACGTAAGGAAGAAATAATAACAATCTTATACTAACTTCCTGAACAATAGGGCAGAAAAGAACACTACTGCACTAGTTTTATGAAGCCAGTATAATCTTAGTATCAAACATGATAAAGTCATTGCAAGAAAAGAAAATTAAAGACCAATACCCCTCATGAACATAGTATCCCAAGGTAAATATCCAGCAGTACATAAAAAATAACACATCATGAACAAATGATATTATACTAGCAGTGCAAATGTGGCTTAACATTAGAAAATCAATCAATGAAATGTATCCTGTTAGCAGAATAAATGAGAAATGAAAAGAAAATATTTAATAAATATTTAAACACTGAGAGGATTTGACAAAATTCAATACCTATTTATGACAAAAATAGCTAGTAAATAATAAATGCGTATTTTGTGAAAGCCCTACAGATTGCATTATACTTAATCATGAAAAATGTATGCTTTGTCCCTAAGATTTTAAGAAGGCAAAATTGTCTGCTCTTACTGATTTACTATATAGTATTGTAGGTTCTAATAAATGCAATAAGGCTAGATAATGAAATAAAAGGTACTAAGTTTAGAAAAGTAGAAGCAAATTTTTTTCACTGATGATATGAGTATGTAGAATATGATAGAAAAGTTATGAAATTAAAGCTACTGTAAAACTAAAGTGAATTTACAAAGTCACCAAATACAAGGTCAAGGTAAAAAACAATTGTGTTGTTATATTTTAGTGGCAAACCATTGAAAAATTATATTTAAAAATAATGTATTTTATAATAGTACTAAAAGAAACATAAAATTATCAGGAATACGTTTAATAAGAGACTTGCAAGACCTCTACACAAAAACTAAGCAATTTGCTGAGAGAAATTATAGACAACAAATAAATGAGAGACACATCATGTTGAGGGGTTGAAAGACATATTGCTAAGGAATTGTTTCTCCTCAAACTTATATATGTGAAATATAATCACAATCAAATCTCAGCAGATTTTTTGATAGAAATTGACAAGATCAGCCTATCAATATAGAAAACATCTAGAATAGTCAAGAGTCTTGAAGAAAAAACATTTACCTTATGTAATAATTTTGTATTTACTTTATTTATTTTATATTTACCTCATTTACTATTTTATCTTATTTAAAGATATACAACAGCCTACAATACTTACAACATGTAGGAATGGAATAAGTACAGGCATGTATCAAAGGAACAGAAAATAGAGACCAGAAACAGACTTAGATCAATGTGATCATTTGATTTTTTTCCCAAAGAGCCAAGGCAGTTTTGATGGGAAAAAAATAGATGTTTCATCAAGTTGTGCTGAAAACTCAGATAAATACATAGAAAAAATCTTAACTTCCATCTTCGATGTACCTATCTCTAAGAATTCATACATATGTTTAATTTACAAATAAAACCACTATTTTTAGGAAAAATATGCTTATGATCATGTTAATAGGAGATAAAGTCATATATCCTGTTTAATTTACAAGTAAAACCACTATTTTTAGCAAAAATATGTTTATGATCATGTTAACAGGAGGTAAAGTCATATATCTACCTCAAGACAGTACGTAATAAAGAGAGGAAAGGCATCAATCTTTTTGGAATAACTAAAAACACCTTGATAAGCTATAAAAATCACTTATCAATTTACAAATGCTTTTGTAAATTGTTTAATTTACAAATAAAACCACTATTTTTAGCAAAAATATGTTTATCATCATGTTAACAGGAGATGAAGTCATATATCCACCTCAAGACAGTATGTAATAAAGAGCAGAAAGGCATCAATCTTATTGGAATAACTAAGAACACCTTGATAAGCTATTAAAAATTATACCTTTTAAAAAAAGATATCAGAAATCTGTAGAAGCAAAGAAGACAACATGAACCAAAATTCTATAGAAGGAAGGTTTAAGAACTCTTCTTCACTGTGGTGAGATCCTCTAATCCACAACAATCATTAATTTGTCATCTGCATCTACAATTTTGTCATGATATTTTCCCTATAGTACTAATAATGTTTGTCTTCTATCTCATAAACAAACATAAAATATAATAAAATATGATGTTATAAACTTTTCCTTTTTTGGTCTACATTAGCAAATTGGTACTTTGTAATTTACCATATTTGATGTATCCCTTTTTACCTCATATACTATAAGCATTGTCATCATCATGTATAGCTTCAGAACACTACTCCCTAGGTTCTAAAAATTTCCGTAACTGTACCCTTACCCAGCCACTTTCTTTGGAGGTCCAGACTCTTTACCACATCGCCTGATGGATCTCTTCACTGGTATTTCAAAGTCAGCTATCCAAAATTGAAACCATCACTACCCTTCTCTGGAGTCCCAGGTTTCCTCCAATTTTAAATATGTCATATGGCTAATGTTTGGTTTCTTCCATCATCTTTATCTTTTCCACCACACTGTAGAAAAATCTCTATGTCTTTTATGGCAAATCCTTTATCTTACTACCTATTTTCTACTTAATAAGTTTCTCATTTATGAAATATCTCTATTAAGAATCTCTATGAAATGGAAATAAAATTCATGCATTTATGAAATGGTATCCAGAAATGCATTTCCTTCCCCAGAATATACACGGTTTTGCTAGAATTACTGTATCTTCCATTTGCTTTAAGACTTTTATATCAAATATACTGGACAATTTGTTTTCACGAAGAGCCTTCAATCCTATGCTGACTTTACCTCACCTTTTAAAAATTTTGCAGAAAAGGTCTATGCCTGGTTAACAGAATGCTTTGTTTTCAGCCTTAATGATGAAGATTCAAGAGAAATTTGTGAGAAGGATTGATAATTCTAAATAACAAAGAACCTCTAGATCACCTGAGTGCAGAAAAGAGAGACTTGGAAGGCAGGCTTTCAAATATCACCCCTTGACATTAGCGTAGATAAATGGAGGATGTTAAATAGAAAGTGTGCGAAAGTGAATCATTTTAACTGGCTAAACTGTTTTTGAGAAAACTGAATAACTGAAAACTGACAGCTCCTATGGGCTAGATTTACTTTGAGGAATACTGGGCTCCATAATTATGTTATTAAATATTCTTTCTTTAAAAAGTCAAACCGTCTTTTGTATATATAAGAAAGGAGTTATGACAAGTAGTGGAACTTTTTATTAGCATATGCATATAACATTAAGAAACTGTGAAAGTAATTTTAAAGAGAAAAAACTGAAACTTAAAAAAATTATCTAATATGAATTGTATATAATTAGATTGCCTGGAAACATTTTTCTAAAAATTAAGAAAAATATTAAATTCCATCACTATAGATGAAGAAAAAAATTCAGAGTTTGAACAAACAGTAGAGAACAAAAAAATACCAAAATATATATTGAAGCAAAGAACTCAGTAGAAATTGAAGTGTCTCTTATACTGAGATAATTACCCCCAATTTTTGAAATAATTTACTCTGTTATCTTTAAAATCATTGTTTTATCCATTATATCCCTGTAGCTCTGGGAAAGGGGGTTTCCCTCTCCAGACTAGTTCCCTGCAAATCCAATGAAACCAAAGTAAGACAAGGGAAAAGGCAGGTTGCATTAAAGGGTTTTATTTCTCTAGCTCAGATTCGCTAGACAGGCCCTGCACCGACTGTCCCCTCCGGCCCTGGCGCGTGCTCTCTCCCCGCCTGCCCCCTGCGGCAGGAACTCCATAGATGTGCCCCTGGTAACTGGTGGGAGCCAGACCAATTAAGTATCAGGAACAGAGGGGAGGAGGAGGAGAACATGACCTTTTTCTCTTCACCCCTTGCCCAGGATCTACCAGAGGCTCTGGTGGTAAACATCCTTGGTATGTAAACAGACTAAGGCCAAATGGGAAATTCGGGAAATTCTGGGTGAAAACTTCCATTTACTCCATAATTCCTTTACATTTAAAACAATTAAGAGAACAAATATTGGCAGTGCTTTTCTCTAAAATAGCTAAATAACTGCTAAATTTTTGTAATTACTTTCATGAGACTTTTTAGGACGGATGGCCAACTGTCAGACTATTATACTTGCTTTATTGGAAAGAGGTAGATATGAGTATATTCAAATTAGATCCATTTTTATTGAAGTATTGTTGATATACAATCTTATATTGGTTTCAAATATACAACATGGTGGTTCAACAGTTACCCATATTAAATTCTTAGCCCCACTAGCTCGGTTACTATCTGCCAACATAAGAAGATGTTATAGGATCATTATCTATATTCTCCATGCTGTACTACTATCCCCACGACCGACTTATATTATAATTGAGAATTTTTGTGCCCTTTTATCCCCCTCACCCTCCCTACCCAGCCACCACAACCCCTCTCCCATGGTAACCACTAGTCACTTCTCAGTGTCTATGAGTCTACTGCTGTTTTGTTCATTCTGTTTTGCTTTGTTTTTATACAGTACTATTGCTCAAATTTATAGCTGTTTTGGTTTAAGATTTTTTTAAACATTTATTTGTTAAAGAGTTTTTCCTAATTTAATTATGCTTTGATCCATATAGAAATGATCATGTATAGGAAAGTACACAAAAATAACAAAAATAAATGTTTTACTTCATGCTCCCACTTTGTGAATACTCTTTGGTTACATGCAGAGTTTGCATGCAATATGGACCAGTAAAGTGACTGAAATCTGTATTGCTCCTGTCAGAGGGACCAGGGTTTGGATTTTGCCTCTTGTCACTTATGAACTGTGTGTCCTCAATAAATTTAATTTACTGAATAACTGCTTCATCATTTTTAAAATGCGGATAATAACATTATTTACATTATTCACTATTATTGAACTTCAGTCTATCTTAAGACAAATAACACCAAACA
This sequence comes from Manis pentadactyla, assembly GCF_030020395.1. Lineage (NCBI taxonomy): Eukaryota > Metazoa > Chordata > Mammalia > Pholidota > Manidae > Manis > Manis pentadactyla. The sequence goes on along the minus strand of NC_080020.1, from coordinate 207,897,455 downwards.
TATATGCACACACAGAAAGTATGACTTACTATGATGAAATATTTAGCTTGCTCTGAGAAGAAAAGTAAGAATATCTCATTTGCATTGGCTGGTCAGGAAGTCTTCCCTGGGGAGGTGACATTTATAGGTTAGTTATTCCATCGTTGCAGATTGAATTTATTCTCCTTGGTTCTTGTCCCCACAGAAACGAAGACTTGAAAGGCAGAGGCACAATAACAAAGCAGACAGAAAGTTTTATTTGAATAACTTCAAGGCAGGAGTGGGCCAGAGTCAAGACAGACAAAGGCCTCAATCAGTTAGGTGGGAGGCCTTTTTAATAAACACTGCCTAGGAGGTGCCTCTTTGACAAGGTGACGCCATTTGATTGACAAGTCCATTTATATACCGTCCCTCTCAAGTGCGCATGTCCTTTCTCGTGATGAGGTGTGGTTTGGGCAGTTCTTAGTTTTGTTACTTTGCCCCCCGCCGTGGTCTTTCAATTGCCCATGCGTTGTAGTTGTAATCCGTTTGCCCTGGTCCCTACAGGAAAGAATGTTCTCTTTCTGCAAACCTTTGTTATCTTCACGTGGTACCCCCTACCGGGAGAGTCTGGGCGCGGTTTCCCTTGAACCTCATCTTCGCCTTTCCTGGCTGCTCCTGTCTGTCTTCCTACCTAACACTACGATTGCTATTGAAAAGTGGATCGAGTTACTAGGATGTCACAGTTTACACCTCTCAAAAGACTCGAAAATAAATTTAAGAAAGTTTGGTTAATTTCTTGAAATAAACGATTCAGAATAAGCTGTTAGTGATGGTATAGGAAATGTATTCCTTTACAGTTTCTCTGTCACAGGTCATGAGTTACTTCAAAGTTCCCAAATCTAATTGCATTTCTATCTGTTTTCCTTATATACTATTTTTACATTCTAAGAAGAGTGTTTGCTTCTGTCCTTAAACATATCTTATGAGAAAAATATTAAAAATTGAGGATATATGGGGAAGCAAGTACTAGGGTTATAGCACAGATTTGTATATAATTTCAAATGAGAGTCATATACAGAAATTATGGATATTTAACTTAGAAGGTTTGAGACAAGCTCTATATTTGCTAGAAAGATTTGAAGAGCCGACATATCAAAAAATAAGTATGCCTATTTCCTGTAGCTCAGAATTCAAAAACAGGACTAAACTTTTAAATTATAAAGCAAAGAAATTTGGCTTATTATTAGGAAATCATTGTTTATAAATAAGCAGTTTGGAATTTGAACAGACTGTCTTGCAAAAATAGTGAATGCCCAGTGATTACAGATTTTCAACCAGAAGACACATACCTCTATAAAAACTACCCAGTTTAAAAAAATTATTATAGAAGAAATGCATACTTTGTATAGGAGATACAAATGTCTTCTAAATAACTCTCAAGTCATCTATGCCTTCATTAATACTATGTTATCCTAATTTTTCATATCTCCTCCATCAGTAAGCCCTCTCAAGTACAGCCATAGTACTTCATATTTTTCCTGTCTTTTGTCAAAGTATAATTATGAAGAGTGTTAGAAATACAACTCACATAAATGTTGAATGAATATAAGTCAAAGATTTATTTAACTTACTAATGAGGAAACCAGCTGAATGGTTAAGTTGGATCAAAGAAGAATTAGAAAAAAGGATATTGCATATGTCAACAGACAAGATATACTGAAGTAAGTTTGCAAAGTAAAGACAAAATGATTAATGTCCTAACAGCAATAAACTGTAATTTAGGTTATACTTTTACTGAACAGTGATCATTTGCATCTCAACTGGGCAAAAATCTACAAGTTATCCTATAGTATTCTAATCAATCATAAATAGCAGGTCAAACAAGCGTACATCACAGTAGATCATTTAATAGTTCTAATAGTCCTTGGGTGAGCCTCTTAGACATTGTTCTAGTATGATAGTGAAATCATATACAGTATCTCTCTGCCATATTTATAGGTTTTGGATATCTTAACATTTTCAGTTCCCACTATCAGTTTTATTCTTTGTATTACTTGATTATGCCAAATTTAATAGGTAATATTTACCTTATAATGTCCAAGTCAAGATTCATTACATTCAAGAATAATTTTTCTTTTATCTTTCTTTGAACTTACTTTCCCCAGAACAACCAGAGTATATACTGTTGACACTATTGTTATCTATCAGTTATATATGGTCAAATAGTCACTCAGCAGTTTCATTTCATTTGTTAAATCTAATATATAAATGCAATAAAAAGAAAATCCTTATCTTTTACTTGAAAAATTTGATGTAGCTGGGAAAACATAATAACAGAAATAAAAAAGAATAATAGAAATAAACTAGAGTGCATCTAAAATAATTTCTTAATGCAAAACCAAAACAGGGGCATTGGTTTTTTTGCTAATAATATTAATATAAAATATTAATAATGAATTTTGTCTGGAAGACAGAATACAGCAAAATTTGAAGTTATCTATGTCAGTAGTACTTAAGGTAAATCACCAAGTTTCAAACCTGACTGCTAGCAAGTTTTGATCTACATGTTTGTGACACTGAATCATTAGGTGGGGAAGCTGATACTATGATCAATTTTCCTCCCCACCTTCCCACATACCAAGCTTCCATAGCTATAATAGTTTAAGAGAAAAAGAGAATAAAGACAGAAGGAACGGGCTAGTTTTTGACTCTCATGAAAGAATGATGGTTAGTTTGAGGAGCCAAGATGTATTAAATAATAAGAAATGACAAACTGTGTGCTTTACCCTCCAGACAGACACTGGGATATTGAAACATCTTTTGGACAAACTTGTGGGAAAGTATCTGCCTGAAGATTAATAAGATACTTTGCATTCAAATTAAGAGAATCATAAAATTTACTTAAACATTATAAAATATAGGGAAATGAACAACCAACAGAGAAGAGTGCTGATATAATTAATCGTAACTTCCAATGTTTCTGCACATACAGATATTTGCTGTAAATGCAGTTTTTTTTATTAAGGTATAATTGATATACACTCTTATGAAGGTTTCACATGAAAAAACAACGTAGTTACTATATTTACGCATATTATCAAGTCCCCACCCATACCACAATGCAGTCACTGTCCATCAGTGCAGCAAGATGCCACAGTTTCACTATGTAAATGCACTGTTTTTATGTTTTTAAAAACACAGCTAAAATATTTACCACAGCATTCAGCAAAAAGACTAGACTACAAATAGATCAGATTCTACAAATGGTTATTCAACAGTCCAAGGTTCTCAGAGGAGGCAAAGGTTCTTCTGACCTGTCCCTTAGGCTGCCCTCACAGGTAAAATCCAACCTCACTCTGCCTCTTCTCAGGATCACAAAGTGACTAAAAAGTTCCAGCCTTCACATCCAGACTGATGACAATCCAATGAATAATGAGGCTATTTCCTGCTGTGTTCTTTTTCCTTGTATTTTGTAAACTCATCCCTGGGATCTCATGTATTTTCCTAGCCATATCTCATGATGGATGTGGATATGAGTTCTAAATCACAGATATATTTTTCTTTTTTCTTTTAATATTTAATAGAAATATAAAGTGGGTAGTTTTGTGTTAAAATTGCACTAATATTTATTATATTGCTTCATAAAAGCTAATATGTCTGTACGAAGGTAATCACCATCCAGATGAAGAACTCCAAAATCTCAAGCAAAGAAAATTTTGTTTCATGCATCTATGAGCCAAAACCCTCTTGAGAGGTAACCAGTATTCTTACTTTTTTCACTTCTAATTAGTTTTTCCTGTCTTTAACTTCAAAAAGAATCATAAGAACTTTTTGTAATTCATTTCCTTTATAAACATTTTGTCTATAAGACTTAGCCACGTTATTACATGCAACAATTCATTCTTTTTAATGCTATGTGACTATTCCATTTTTGCAAATACATCACAAAACATAAATTATATTGCTATGAGACAATTGGTTTTGTTTTCCTGTTTGGGATATGGTAAAGCTGCTGTGAATTATACATTGTTTATTTTTGCTTTAAGTTTTCAATGATCTTTTATAGAATTATTTTAAATGAGGAAAAAAGGTTTTATATTTATCTATATATTTGCCACTCACAGTCTTTATTATTCCTTTGGGCAGACTGGGGTATCCATGTACTGTCATTTCACTTCAGCCTGAACAATTTCTCCTGACATTACTTAAAGTGTAGCTCTGCTGGTGACTAATTCCTTCAACTTTATTTGTCTGAAAAAGAAGTCTTTATTTCACCTTCATTGGGGAAGTATATTTTCATTGGAGAGAAAATATTAAGTTGAGAGTGTTTGGTTTTTGTTTTTTCCTACAGTACAGATATTGTTTCTGTCATTTGTCTTGCATAGTTTCTGCAAACAGGTCAGTGGATATTCTTATCTTTGTTTCCTTATATCAAACTTGTTTTCTCTGTCTGCACTTACACTTTTCTTGTTACCTCTTGATTTCAGAAATGTGCTTTTGATGAGCTTGTGTATAGTTTCCTTTGGGTCTCTTGTTTGAGTATAGTTTCTCAGATCTATGGGGTTTATAATTTTCATTACATTTGAAAAGTCTGTTGTTTTTTCAAATACTATCTTCTTTGCACATATATATTAGACTACTGGATGTTACTGCAAGGCTCACTGTGGCTCAGTTAGTTATTTTTGACTTCTATATTTCTCTACTTCAGTTTAGATAGTTTCTGTTGCTAGGTCTTGAAGTTCACTTCTGCAGAGTCTAAACTGCCAATAAATGTATCAATTAATTTATTCAATTAATTTTTATTTCAAATATAATATATGTCAATACAATCCCATTTGGATCTTCTTAGTGGTCTGCAATTCTCTCATTCTCTCATTTTCATCTTTTAATTCTTAACAATATTTATTATAGTTGTTTTAAAGTTGCTTTTTCTGCAAATTCTATCATTACTGCTGTTTCTATGTCTGTGACTACTGATTAATTTTCTTTGTGATGTTAGATCACAGTTTGCCCTGCATCCTCTGTCCAGTATTTTTTCCCCCATGAATGCAGTACAGTAGGTATATTACATGGTTGAATGTCTGTATTTTATTATCTTCCTTTAAAGAGTGCTGTTCTGGTAGGTAATGTTACATTTAGATCAGCTTAGTACTTTCAAGACATGGTTTTATATACTTAGTTGGATGTTTCTATAGTAGCCATTAACTCAGGATTATTTAACATCACTCATAGGTTATGAGTAACGTTATTTACTTTTAGATATTCAATGAAGTATATCCATTATTGCTGGTAAGAATCTGAGCATCTCCTATTCAGGCTATCACTTCCCAGAAGTTGGTCTTTTCCTAGCCTTTCACCCTACATATGAGCAGCTTTGAATTCTGTGATAGTCTGAAGGGTGCCCCTATTAAGATTTCTAGAGCCCTTTCTCTAACTCCCTGCTCTCCAACTACCTGCTACACCATTTCAGATGCCAAACACCCCCCCAATTTTATTTCTGTCTCCTTAGCTCAGTAAGACCGTTATGCTCCACTAGATCTTCCTCCTCTGTTATACAGACTACAAAATGTGTCTCAAGTCAGAAAGTCAGGATGGTCATAGAGCTTGCTTTGTTTGGTTGTTGTCTCAGAAGTAACTTTCTTTCACTACCTGCTGACATGTTCAGAAGGAGTTGTTTTGTATATTTTGTCTAGTTTTCTAGTTGTCTGAAGGCTTAGCTCTTTAGTAGTTGCTTTAAAGTCCTTGTTTGGTAACTCTAAAATCGGCATCAACTGTGAGTCTGCTCTTACAACCTTTTCTCCTCTTGATTGCCATTCATATTTGTATGGGTCTTGTCATTTCTCATAATTTTTTGCTGTATGATGGCTATTATGTAAAAAATAACCATAGAAACTAAAAATAATGTTTCCTTTCTTGTAAGAGTACTCCATTCATTCTTTTCCTTTGGCAGAGAGGAGAGAGTTTGATCACCTTAATCTAAAGATTGAACTGGTTTGAGTGGAAAATAAGTTCTACTCGATCCACATATTTTCCAATAATCTGGAGTGCAAAATCTATCACGTGCTTGTACAACCCTATCTTCAGCCAGATCATCTCTTTCAGTGCCATGAGACTGAAGGAAATAGCATATGTCTTTTAGTCCCTGCCTGCCAGGCTCCTGTATTACTCATGCTCTCAGAAGATTTTTCCATGGGGTAAAACAGACATGAGCTTGGGTATACTATTGATTCCAAGCCATCATAGTAACTTAGTCATAAAAAGCTCCTTTGTGTTAAGATGTTGCCAGATGTTATCATTGTGGGAAAGAGGGTAAAGGTTTCATGGGATCTCTCTGCACTATTTATTACAACTACATGTACATTTATAATTAACTCATCGTAAAAAGCTTAATTTGAAAAATGTATGAATAATATATAAATAAGGATTTTTAAAATAGCAAAGCCTATTTATGTGTAATACATATTTATATAACTATATATCATATATAAAGATATGCAAGTCTACATTACACATAAGTGATTATATATGCATTCAAACATTGCCCTTAAGGTTTTCTCTATGAGTATCAATCAGTCTTACTGAGCTAATGATTTATACATCATATATATATATATCGTTTATGTGGGCCACTGTCATTATGTACAGTTTCTTGCACTGAGCTTAGTACTTTTAGAAATAAATCAGAGAATACATAAATGAATATGGAGTTGATATATGGGTAAATATATAAAATTTCAATAAATCATCTTTGTATTATATTTATTTAATTGAACAAGTTTTTAAAATTAATAACCAAAATAAATTTTCATTGAGAAATTATAATAAAAACACAAGTTCACAATGCTGAGAGGTTAGAAACTGATTGCTAACTAAATATCGTCTGTGTACTTATCAGCAATATATTGCACATGGTGGCTATAGTGTGAACACAGACATCATGGAAATCTAGACCAGATTTTTAAAAAATTGTTGCTAATCCTAACAAGGTAGATTTGACATATTATCCATTTTTTCTTTCATGGTCCCACATTTATTGTGCTTGTGAGAGCAAGCCCTTTAACTCCTTCCCAGTGAAAAATGAGAGTCCTCTACTGGATAACTGAAGTCCAAGCTATCCCCTGACTACCCAGAGTGCTCCAGGGTCTTCTGCCTTGGCCTTCTCCTGCTGCTAACTTGTTTTTTTTCTTTTCTTTTCTTTTCTTCCTTCTTCTTCTTCCTTTCGCTTTCCCTTCCCCTTCCCCTTCCCCTTCTCCTCCCCCTTCCTTCTTTTTTAAAAAATATTTTAAAGGCCCTCTAATTTGCTTTTGCAGTCATTAAATGACAAGTTATTTCATGACAAATATGTTGACTGATACCAATAGCAGGTGATTGTCAAGGCATTTAAAGACCAGAGGGACACAGGGACCTGCCATTATGGATCTTGGATATAAGTTATGAGACAGTATATAAGGAACCAGTGTGAAGGGGGAACCTGTGCCATTAATGATGCATGCCTAATAACAATACAGCATTATTTTCCAGGTTTCAATACACTTAAAATGTTATTCCTCCTGACAATACTTGTATTTCAAGAATGGTTTTCCAAAAACTATCTTTCTCAGGGACAGGTATTGGCTGATAATGAGAATTTCTTGGGCAAGTATGCCTTTTAATACTCCTCCAATTACTCTTTGTAAGTGGTTCCTACTCTGTCTAGTTCTAGGTAATGATCCTCAACCTTGTCGTCATACCACAAATATTCCTCAGATATGAGGAGTATCTGAAAATCCTGACACCTCGCCTACAGATCTGACAAATTATATTGGCATCTCTGGAGGTGTCATAAAGGCATCAGTATTTTAAAGTTCCCCCAACTGCTTCGTACAAAAGAAGTTGAAAAATACTTTTCTAGACCTTTTCCTAACTCCTGAAGCTCATTTCTAGATATTTAGAATATCATTATGTTAGAAACCTGTGACAAAATTACTTTTCAATATCTTCCTTTACTCTATATTGGTTCATCACCTAGAATTTTTTACGTGACCAGAGTTTTGTCTATATTGATTTGCAAGTGTGTGTATGTGTATGTGTGCCACTAAAATGTTCTTATCAGTTTTTCACAGGTGCTTTTTTGTCATCCACACAAGATTGAAAATAATAAACTTTTGATTGATTCAATTCTTCATAGTCTTCTGTATCTCCTGCTCCCCCATGTACAATGTGCTACATATTTTAAAGATTTAGTTGATGTCATAGGCTAAAAAATCTATCCTACCTGTCTTTTACTTAGAGATCATACTTTTGCTGAATTCTCACATGTTAAGAAAATTCCAGGGCTTGTTTGAGAATCCATTCCATTACAGCATTTCCCACAATGTGGAAGAAAAGAATTAGAAAACATGACACAAGGTCCATGACAGATTCAATGGGAGTTCTCCTCAAAATCGAAACTCTGAAATAATGCCAGTCTAGATCCTTCATGTATTAATAACTACGATTCTCTATATTTCCTTATGTTCTTCCTTCCTTCTTTCTAAACTACACTTTTATTAACATTAATGTCATAGAGTTTTCTCATTATCCTGATTGGGTTTCTTTTTCTTTTACTCCCATGTCCTCAGAATTGAAATACTTTAAATTCATGATTACTTTTTAATTTTAAAAACAAAGACTTCTTTTAGGTCTATGGTGAGGCAAGGGAAGTTTGAAAGATTACAGATTTCTTACAGATTCTGATTTAAGTTCAGGTGATTTTGAGACCATGCTCAAAGAAACACAAATTTGAAAGTATTTGCAAGTATTGATTGGCAGGCAATAATAAAGTTGAGAACTGGGAGGGGTGGAGAGTATCTCATTTCTGCCTCTTCAAAGGAAAGAAATGTAATTTCTCTAAATCACCAATCACGTATTCCTTTTAGCTTTTCTTCTATGTCTGTAGTTCAACAACTTCTCAAGTGAAGCTTTTTCTACATTTGGAATTCTCCTGAGTGTTTGGGTGGACATTTTGTACTTTTTCATATGTGCTTCCAAGTGGTGTTCAAAATTGAACAAGATAATCCAATTGCTGTAACCGGTACAATAAGATAGTTAAATGGCACTCTAAGGTCTGGATGCCAGTCTTCTTTTTGTATTTTCAAAGCCCTGATGCTGGGAGCCAGTTCTCCATGGCCCTCTCCCATTTCCACATGGCTTGCAAGCAAAGATACTAACTGCCCTTTTTGTTCAGACTATCTTCTCAAGGATGTTTGTATAGCAGATAGCCCTGGGAGATACTGCATCTGCCTCCAAAGCCAGGGCAGGTTAGTTTACTGTTCAGTATAATAAAAATAATGTCTCCCTCTGGGTCAAGAGGCAAGTTTGCTTACTATCCATTATAAACTCAGGGTTTCTGTCCTGTAATACAACCTCTTACATGTGCAGGTGTTGCCAGCCCTCTTTACCTTACCCTGTGGGAACTGGATGTCAGGGAACTTACAAATGATGATGTTTGGTCTACTATTAATGAATAACAAATTACCCTTTGTCTCTACCCAGAAAGCTCACTCATTTGAAACACTTCAGGTCCTTCCTGAATTTTACAGGAAGTGTACTCTAAAAAATTTACTTTAATGCCTTTTTAATTATTCTAATAGCCCTTGATAAGCCATATTAGGTATATTTAATGGAGGAAGTAGTTATTGGAATATGCCTTGTATTAAAAATGTATTTAATTATACAAAGACATAGTTCAGCTTTCAAAGTATTTACAAAGAAAATAAATAAAACAGGTACACAGATAATTATAATATGAAGCTGACTTTAAGAAATACCATAAAATAGGTATTACAGAAATAAGTAGACGCTCAAAGGGATTATTTTCCTTTCAAGAGAAATGAGAAAAGGTACCCGAATGGTCTATTATGAATAAGCATTGGTCAGGATGTTATAAATATGTGGAAGATAACTGGATGGATCTGTGAAAACTCTATCCATTTTTCTTCTATTCCTCTATAATTTATTCTTCTCCCTCTCCTTATTTTTCTTCAGATTTGAACATCCAATGTGTAGTGTTAAAGGTGCCATGATAATAATATTAAATTAATGATTTTTCTCAACTTAGAATGTTCAGTGAAGCAGCAGAATGACTTAATTTAACTCTAATGTATCCTAGTTATCAATGTAAAAATGTACTTCCTTCTTAAAAAAAAAACCATACCTATAGCCATTTAAAATGTGTATTTTTCCAATGAGATTGCTAACAAACTAATAACTGGAAATTTCTATGTTCACTTAGAGCATTGTCAATTCTTTATTACATAGCTTTTACTTTATTGTATGGTATTGTAGTTGTGTATTTATTTTTACATTCTTATTACCTAGACTCTGAGTAATGAAGCAGATGCTTAAAAATATTTAGATAATGCAAGACCTAAAATTAAAACAGTTTTTGGCATGTATTTCAGTAAGGACTTCACTCACTGAAGAATAAAAAGTTTTAAGAATAATTAAAAAAAAAATAAACACAAAATACTTGAAATTCAAATGGGAAACAGAAAGGAACAGATGAGGCTTTTAATCCATTATCTGACTTTTGTGAGCACATAGTACCCACCTGGTAACATGCAAAGAACTGAAGAATATTTGGCTCCAGGGCCATGATCTCTGACTCTATAGTAATGATATCATGAAGAGGCATTATGTATAAAGATCCTCAGCAGAGACAATGCAGTCCACCAGAATCCAGTCCCAGTTCTAGCGGTTTAGTCTTCTGGCCTTGGTCAAGTCATACCACCTCTCTAAGCCTCATTTATCTCACCTATAAGAATTTACTCATAATGCTATGTGAGATAATACATGTAAAGTTCTTTGCAAATTGTCTAAGACATAGAAAACACCTTGTATATATTGGCTGCTATAATTAGCCATTAACAAGCTATTTTGTGTATCTGGTAAACGTGGCCTTTCACATCATAAATACTCACTTCCAAAAGAGTATTTCAAGTTGAAGAAAATTAAAGACATATGTATAATATTAAATATTGTTTCATAAATATTAAATTATTGCTTAAAACATATTCAGCATAGCTACTGCTATATAAGCTATAATTAACACACTTCCAATCTCTTATGCATATAAATGTGTGAGATAATTCTTTCCTTAATATAAAGATATGCATTTAGTGTGCCCACAAGTATAGAATCATCATTCAGTGGTACTCAATTTATGGAGCATTCTGTTCACAATTTCTTTCATACTTCTGCTTTTATTCTTCAGGTAGCTGGCCTTATGGATAATATATACCGTGTGTCCCTATAATTGCTGGATGGCCTGGTTCACTAACAATTCAAATTAAGATAACACAGTCTAAACGTTAAGAGAATGAATTGATTTGACAGTGCTCTATTAAATCAGTGTAGGCTACCATAAAAGCAGCTGTAAAAGAATTTTCAGTATTTTATGGTGCTAAAATTCTATGACCAGTGTCTCTTGAGAAAACTGCACTTTCCTGTAGATCAATACATAAATCTGTGTGGTATTCCACATTTTGTTTCTGCCAATTTCAACTTAGAGAACACAGGCTTGCCTTCAGCTAAAATCCAAGAGAATATAAAACCTTCCTTATCTAGGATTCTCAAGGAATGCACCTTCTGGAGGACTGAGTCATTTTGGCCTAGTCTATTTCATTTTAGCGGGTGTTCAATAAACCTTCTCTGAATTATCTTGTTTGCATTCCTTTTCATAAATAACTGTACTAAACTATAGATTTAGCTGAGATTGTAGATTTCGGTAATGTAGGCTGCAAACTCAAATGTCAACAAGATCCAGGCAGGTAATGTCCATGATTAAATCTCTTTTCTTTAGCTAGATGATTTGGAAGTTTTTTTGGCTCATTTGAACAGGGATAGCTGCTCTTCAGTTCCTTTCAGGTTGACATACAGGAATATGGGTCCAGTTTTCTCAGATATGACATCTGAAGATATGCTACCTGCTCATATTTTATTGGAAATATTTTAAATGTTGTCTAAATGTAACAAAACAAAAGGATGCAGTTTGTTAGTTTGCTTTACAGAGTTTTGCTAAAGCAAATTAGCTCCCAGTTCTGTAAAATAATGTTGGTTAATATGACTTCGTCTCAGTAAACTGATGTTCTTATGAGTTTCAAGATTGGCACACCAGGTATTGTTTTCCCTGAACCCTCTACTCACCCTCCTGGCTGATACCTTGAACAACACAACCAGTAAAACAGAATCTCAAGGGATGATTTTATAGTCATTTTTTACTAAAAACAGGTTAATAAACCTATGTCAATAGATGACTTATGGCCATGAATGGAAGGAAAAAAATAATTTACAAATAGATGGTTTTCAGTGAGAATCTGAAGTTCAAAGTTTTACAGGAAAACCAATATGGCAGATGAAATAAAAAAGAATGCCAGAGTTTGGACATGGTAAAGAATGTGTGAGCCCTCGAAAATTAACCCTTCTAGGAAAAATTGGGAGTTAATCAATAACTGAAAATGATTCTAAAACAGACAGCAAAGAAAGCAAAGCAAGGCTTTCAACACTGCCTATAAAGGACATGAGAATTCAGTTTCTTGGTGGCATCTAATTAGCAACCCAAACTGCCTCTCAGTTTACTGAAATAAAACACTGCTCTTCTCTGAATGTAGTATAATGATAAACTATCAAAATAAAGACTATCCGGGGCCTATTCACTCACTTAATAAACATATATTGAATACTTTTCTGGGCCAAACACTAGATTCAGTGCTGAAAATACATCAGTGAACCCTTCCAGAAAGGATCTCTATTCTTGACATAGTTAATTCTGACAAAAAGTATAAATATGAGTTATGTGAAGATTTGCAATGCTTTATACCATGAAATAGTAGATGTTACAAATAAACCAGAATTTTTCTCAATGCATGACATGTTTATTCACCAACCAATAATTTATGTAAAACTATTTTGTCACCAGCTAAAACAAAAACAAAAAAGGAAAACCTTGCACAGGTGGATTTTTCTATTTAGCTTCTAGAACAGAAAATAAACAATTACACAAGAATATGCAGTATATGAAAAAAGGATAGAAGTTCAGAAAATACAAAGAAAAGTAAGGAGAAAAGGAATGCTGGGAGTGTGTGCAATTATATAAAAGGTGGAAAAGGAATGTCTCACAAAAACAGATGGTGTTTGAGCAGATACTGAAAAATGTGAGAGTGTAAGTCTGCTGGATGTCAGGAGGGAGGATTCTGGCTAGAGGGAAAGTAAGAATAAATGACCCTAAGGCAGGTCTGTTTGATAAAGTCGAGAAATATCAAAGAAGTAAGTATAGCTTTGAATGTAGTAAGCATAAGGGAGGGTGGTGGGAGATCAAGCCAGCAGTGGTGTTGAGCCAGATTATAGAGGGCTTATAGACCACTGAAATCACAGTGACTTTAATGCCATGGATAAGGGGGAGCTATTGGATGGTTTTGATGTGAGAAGTAAGCTCTCCTGACTTGTTTTAAGATTATCAGTCTACTGTGAAAATATTTAGAGACCAAGCATGGATAAAGGAATCCAGTTAGGCTTCGTTTATTAATCCAGGAGTGATGTATTGGTAGTTATTAAAAGTCTGGTTACAGCAGCAGAAGTTGAACGTGAGTCAGAAGTGGAGTTGACAGAATTTTCCAGTGTTTTGAATGAGGAGTGTGAGAAATGGTGGGGATGAAGGGTGACCCTATGTTTTAGCCTGAACAGTGTGAAGCTGTGGCAAGAAAAGAGGTCAGTTCAAGGCATAGTAAGTTGAGATGCTTATTAGACTTTCAAATTGAAAGGTTCATTAGGCAGAAGTCATGCAAGCCTGGATGTGAGGGAAATGATCTGGGCTGAAGGCATAATGTGGCACATAGCCACATTCACACATGTTTATTGAATCAGTGAGTGAATATCCATAGAAAGGTAAGTTAATTCTGTAGTAACTCATCCAATGTTGAACAGTAAATAATAACAGCTATGTGCCAACCTACTACTGCTGCTTTTATGCTTTCACATGCTGGCCAAGAGTTTAACCAAGCTAATGGGAAATCTGTCTGGATCACGTGCAAGAAGTGAATCTTTCACATCTCTGATTTTGGTCAGGATATTCTGAGAGATGCTATTAACAAGTAAAACTGATTTGAAGCACACTGACAATGTGATTTTCACAGAAGTATCAATTTATATTCAAGTTCTACCTGCACCTTGGTCAGGACTCTTTCATTGTTCTTTTTTTGCTCATTTATCACTACACTGGCAAGGAAAACTTACTCATTAAGGTAGTAGGTGAAGAGGACACTTACATTAATACAATTCATCAGATATGGATAATGTATGTCTTAGTCTCCTTAAGCTGCCATAACAAAATAGCATGGACTGGATGATGACTTAAACAACAGAAGTTTATTTCTCACAGTTCCAGATGCTGCTCAAGGTGCCAGCTAATTCAGTTCCCAGTGAGAACTTTCTTTCTGCTCTACAAAGAGCCACCTTCTCACTGTGCTACCATGAGAGACTTCCCTCATTTTTCCTGTGATCCTCCTGAGCTCTAGACCAGAATTAGGCAAAGGGGGCTATGATCTGATCTCTAGAAAAGAGATAAGGCTTTCAAAGAGCCTCACAGAGGAAAATGGAGTTTTGGCCATTATTTGAAATTAGGGGTTCATCTGGAATTTCTCATCCTAAAACTTCCTCCCATACATTTGTACAAAGGAAAAGCCTGTGATTAATTGCAGTCTGAGGCTAGGGCTTATCTAAACCTCCTTACCTAGGAATCCTAGGCAGGAAGAAGCAGTGAGTCTCAAAACAAGGACAGAAACCTAATACATTACCAATTCTTTCACATGTTCCCCTTTTCCCATTTACTTATTTCCCCTTACTTATTATAATAATTATTATTATTTTAGTGTAAGTTGTTCATTTTCCATAAAATTTCACATAGTGGAAAGTCTTTGGGGTAAGGTAAAAATTTGGTTTCCTCCCAAGATTTGCATTTCTTTTTCTAGGAGACAGAGGATACCAGTGCTGTAGATCATTTAAACTAATTTCTTCTCTTGAGTGTTTTTAGGCCACTGCATGATATATATTTGGCCCACAAAACTGGATGAATATTCACTTGTTTCAACTTTTTCAGGGGCTCCCCAATCATTTCTCCTATTCTTCTTAATAACTAGATTTTTAAATGTTAGGTTGTTCTTTGGTTTCCATTTGCAATGGAATGGCTTCATTTTTGCTTCCCCCACACTAATTTTGCAGACTTTCTAGTCGTAGCTTCACAGATCAAGACTCAAGACATTATCCAACTTAGATGGGCCCTCTTGTTGCCTGTGTACTTTGAGACTGTGCAAACCAACACGCAGGGTCGTATTGTTCAGCAAATGTTGACAGGGTAACAAACCTGACACAAGGCTCTGCTTATCTTCATGTAATCTTTTGATCTGAGAAATGCTTTCTTTCCTGCTAGCATATTAATACATTGAAAAGATTTTTAAAATGTTTTATCCTAGATTTTAGTCAATGTCAGTAGACAATTCAGACATTTAGTTCACTATACTACTGAAACTCAATTCTAAGTTGAGAAGGTAAAAAAAACATTCAAATGGTATCCATTTGAACATTTTCCTTAGGGACAAACATTATCGCCAGTTTTCTTTTGGGAAAGGAACAATTACAACTCTCTTATTTTTCATTCTTGTAGTCTATTAAGCTTACCAAAACCTCAAGAAGACATATGCATATCAAAGAATAAAAGCATGATGATGATTTTATAATATGATAAAAATGAGCAAATTTGAAATTATGATAACTCCACTATTAGAGCTTGCAGCAAGAATATAATAATATGGTTTGTAATTATTGTATTAAGTATATGTGTTTAAATGGATTTTTAAGATATCTGAATTTAGGCTGTCAGATATATTATGCTTGTAATTTCAGTTCAGTTTTCAGAAGAAACTAAATAAACTATAAATTCTGTCATATTTGAGAAAACATGATGCTTTTGTATTTAAGTTTTATTGCATGTAAAAAGCATTTCAACGTTTAGAAGAAAATCATTTAGTATTTTTAAAAATCTTAGTTTTGCAGTATTTTTATGGGCTTAATACATTGAATAATAAGCAATGTATAAATAACCATGAGTGCTTCCTTGCTGACATGAAAACTTTGGGATATTAGAGAGGAAGACAAGACTCAGGCAGACCACACCCTTTGAACCAACTCAAAAAGCGATTGTTAGTCTTGGTGATTTATGAAATCCTTGCAAGGATGGGGTGTGTGTGTGTGTGTGTGTGTGTGTGTGTGTGTGTGTGTGTGTGTGTGTGTGTGTGTGTGTTTTAGCAGGTGTTGGTGGGGATTTAGTGTGTTTGAGTATTTGAGAAACTTAAATTTATAAGGCCAGCCCTTGAGCGAGTTTCAAAGTTTAAAATTGGGTATCTTAAAAAATTTGGTGAAGGAGAGTTGTAGGAAAATGGGCTAATTTTGCTTTGTATATGTTTTTTTTTTATATGGCCACCAAACTGAAAAAAAATGCTAGGGTTTCAAATTAACTTTGAATAAATGCAGCTCCTCATTTTAAACTGTGGTCTGGTTCTGGGAGAGTTCTTTCATCTCTCACGTAGAGCACTTTACAGCCAACAGAGAATGTGTATAGAGATGACTCATCCCTGTGGGAGGTGCCCCACAGGAGCTCAGAATCACCCCTTTTTTATTGTTCTAAAAGAAGGTTATAATAAATATTAAGTAGTTAAACATTATTCTTCATAATGTGAGCCGAGTCATAGTATTTCATCAGATGTTTATCACAACTGAGGAATGCTTTAGTCTGAAATAACACAGAAAATTAAGAAAAATGTAACCAAGGTGAAAAATTAAAATCTTCAGGTACTTTTCTCGTGATGCTGAGCTCACTCCAATTTTCTGCTTATATGTTATCAGGGTTATCTCTGAATACCCACATTGAATATACAGCACTAGTCCCACAATTTCAGGTTATTGTTTTCCTTTACAAGGTTAATTAAGAGTTGGTTCTATTGTTACATACATGAAAGTAATAGGAGATAATCAGACTGTCTTATTATTTTCTGAACAGTAACAATACTGAATGTTTATTGACAGCTTACAATATTTTAAGGCTTCTGCTCATTTAATATCTTATTTTATTCTTCCAGGAATAAAATGAGATAAAATACCTGTCATTCTTTTACAAATGGGAGAAAACTGAGTTCAAGGAAAGTAAGTTAACTTGTCTAAAGTTCCACGGTTACCAAGGAAGGGGTCGGAATACAAACTTTGGTTCATAGGGACGCAGTGCTTTTTTTTTTTTTTTTTTTTACCACTAGACTATTGCGTTTCTTTTAAACAATATAAACACAAAGTCCGATGTTATCACTGGGGAGTCTGGAAGGCTGGTCTCCGTTGTATCGATCTTGTTTCTGGTTTTGCTACGACTTCTAGGCAACTCTGAGGCTCTGTGTGTCAGTGTGGTGCCCCTGCTCCCTGGGAAACAGTGCTGCACCCATTCTCCTGACTGCCTTCTTTTCCCTTTAAGTTGCTTTTCCCAGGTTCATATATCTGTGGATTAATGTTGATCATCTGAAAGATTATCTGTAAAGCTGTTATTACAGTGTTAGCATACAATAAGTGCTCAATAAATGTGATTTGTTGGAACTGTTATATTTTAATAAGGACCATCAATATTTTAATGGAAAACTATGGTTCCTTAACAGTAGACATAGAACAGTGCATATAGTATCTTGAAACAATATGGTCTCTGAATATCTTCTTTTTAAGTTATTAAATTAATACTAATTGATCTTAGAAATATCAAAAGTCTTATTTTATTTAACATTTGAAAATTTCAAAGACAGAATGTTCTGGTTTCCTTTAAGAAATCTCTGGAAGTTAACAGTGAAATAGATAAAGAACCAATCCCTGGAGAGAGGGGGACTCGCAGTAGGGGCGATGCAGTGCCCTTTTCATGACTCCGTTTGAGAGGCCTTTTCGTACCTGTGATGTACATGGCCTTGTGATGCCAAGAATGTAGATCTAAAGGTCGTAGTTGACTTTTTTTGTAAGAAATAGAAAATAGTGTCTCTTAGAGAAAGTAGCATGCTTCTGCACTATTTTCACTACAATGCCCCTAAAAATTTAGAAGAGCATTTATCCCTAGGGGTCAAGGAATCTAGACCAAAGCTGTCACATATCAGCATAAATTATATTTTAATTATCCTTATTTTAACTTTAAAATTAATACAAATTTTATATTCTACCCCACAATATGTCCTAGTCAGTCTCTTTGCTGTGTCATCTTCCCCTATTGACCTCAAAATACTGTAGCGTACTGGAACTCTATCCTTGATTTCTGTCTCTTATAGACTTTCTCAAAGCAAGCTTTCTAACTGAGTCCATTATATACTATTTTTTATCTGTAGATGATCTCCATAATAATATCTGTAGTTGTAATCTTTATCATAAATTTCACTCTCACGTATCTAACTCAATTCTTGACAAGAGTACTTGGATATCTAACAGGTATATCAAATAAAATATTTCCAGGAAAAAACTATCGATGCCCAGTCTATCCTCCTCACTATCCTGATACTCTTTCCTCATGCCATGAAATTATATATACATCTAGTATTCATCCAATATTGAAGCCAAAGCTCTTTGATTTCTCCTTTTTCTCCACACCTAATTCCTAATTCTATTGACTATAAAAGAGTGGCATTAGTGGCTAATATATTGACTGACTGCTTTTTTTCAGATTCTGTTGCAAGTACTTGATATGGAATATTTTATTAATCTTCATAAAAAGCTAGGAGCTATTATTGTCCCTTTTATAGGAATGAAAAACAAACAAAAACATAGATTAAGTGATTTGCTCAAAATGAAGTTTTAATGATTTAAAGCCAGGATTTAAATCTAGCCAGTTGGATTACCAGATGATATGTTTTTAGCCTCTACACTGTATGATCTCATATAATCTGTAGCTTAATCAAAAATATTCACTTTTTTGATTGCTGCTGGACTAGCCCACACCACAGCTAACTGTCACTAGGATTGAAGTTGCCCAAAACCAGCTCTCTGTTCTCAATTTTTCTTTTACCTCCTATCTATTCCTCTACTGAGCAAGAATATTTTAAAAATAGACTGTGTGATTTCCTTTTTTAAATCCTTGAAGGTTTCCGGGTATACTTGGAATAATAAAACAAAAGTTGTTAGAAAGACCTGCCTATGATTTACATGATGTATTTTCTCACATGATTTATTTTCAACCTAACACTTCAGTTTCATCTCATGCATACTGCCACCTTCCCCAGACTTTACCTGCCACATTTGCCTCCTTTTCTTTATTTGATTAGCACCATTGTCTCTCCATCTTCCTGTACTTGTTCTCTCGCCATGCAAAATTCTATCTTGGCTGCTTTATGGCTCTTTTACCATGCCTCATGTCTCAGTTCAAACACTACTTACTCAGAAAAGTTTCTCTGCTTAACTTATTTAAAGGAAATCTACCCAAAACACCCAGTACTCATTATTTTAGGTTATTTGTTTATTTTTCTCATTAACACTATAACAATTGAAAATTATTTTCTTAATGAACCTATATATTCATTATCTGGACTGAGAAGCCAAAATGTAAGCTTCTGAGAGTAAAGATGTATCAATCCCATTTATGATTGTGTCCGATTGCCTAGAATGTTATTCAGTTGTTTTCTCATTATCCAATCATGAAATATGAGTTTCAGTGTTGAGTTTTTAGTCAAAAAATATAAAACTGAAGACATGTTTTATTTTGTTTGGTTCTATTCCAAATCCATAGGTAAGGAAGGAAAGGGAAAAGGAAAAGAAAATTTTTGTTACAATGTGTATTCTCTTATTTCTTGACTCCTCCAGCTACGTACAATTTCTCTCTAAGGATAATCAATCCCTAATTTAGGAGGATTAACTAAGGAAGTAAAATGTAAAGACATAGAAGTAAAAAAATTCCTTTATGCTGTCAAGAGTCAACAAATAAAAAGAATTGATGAAGAGCTCTAAAAAACACTTGGGGCAGTCAAGATTAGGCATAAAGTCAAGCAAGGAATATGTACATTTTTGAATTTTATTGGTAACAAAATTTCTTAAATTTTTCCTTGGGTTTAAAGACAGATTAACTCTCATTTTGATATATTTATTACAGACCTTATATATAGGGATTAATCTATAAAATAATTTAAATTTATATGATTCCACTTACTTTTTTTGATACTGCTATTTATCTAATTGAAGTAACATTGATATAAAATTTTATATTAGTTTCAAATATGTACCACAGTGTTTCAACAGTTATCCATATTATTAAATCCTCACCCCCATTAATACAGTTACTATCTGTCAACATAGGAAGATATTACAGAATCATTGGCTATATTCTCCATGCTGTACTATATTCCTGTGACCAATCTACATTATGATTGAGAATTTTTGTGCCCCTTTATCCCCATCAACCTCCCCACCCATCCACCCCAACCCCTCCCTCATGGTAACCACCAGTTACTTCTCAGCATCTATGAGTCTACTGTTTTGTTCATTCTGTTTGCATTGTATTTATATTTCACAAGGAAGTGAAATTATATGGTATTTGTCTTTCTCTGCCTGGCTTATTTCACTGAGCATAGTACCCTCTAAATCTATCTAGGATTTCTTCTTTTACAGCTGAGTAATATTCTATTGTGTATTTGTACCACCTCTTCTTCATCCATTCACCTATTGATGAATGCTTAGGTTGCTTCCATGTCTTGGCTGTTGTAAATAATGCAGCAATAAACATAGGGGTGCATATATCTTTTTGAATCAGAGATATTGTTTTCTTTGGGTAAATTCCTGGAAGTGTAATTACTGGGTTGAATGATATTTCTATTTTTAGTTTTCTTAAGGAACCTCCATACCGCTTTCCACAGTGGATGCACTAATTGACATTCCCACTAACGGTGTAGGAGGGTTCCCTTTCCTCTACATCCTTGCCAGCACTTGTTATTTCTGGCCTGGATAATGGCCGCTCTGATTGGTGTGAGGTGATGTCTCACTGTGGTTTTGATTTGCATCTCTTCAATGATTCCACTTATTAAACACATCATTAGGTAAGACTGTATTATCATTAGACAGCTTTTCCCATTATCCAGTCATGAAATACACCTGCTTTCTCTGTCTTCTGTGCCCAATCCGTCTTTCACTCTGCACCTGGTGGCAGCTATAGGAATTGCTGGCATAATGCTGGGAGGGCTTCATATTTTTCCATTCTTATTCCAGTCTCTTTATGTCACTTCAACATCTCTTCTGTATCTCTCACACTTACACTACATAGGGACTCTTACTTCCTCTTCTTTCCCACTTCACAAACAATCATGAAAATAGAAAACAGAACTGTCTCTTTCACTTCCCTTTTTCTCAAGCTCAGAGAGCTGCTACAAGTATTGCTCCAGCCAAGAAAAAGGGTTATTTAAATGCAAAATTGCTTGTCTAGCATAGAACAGAACTGGGGAGAGTGAGTCCAATTACCAAATCCTTCTTCTGAATTCTGTTCACTGTATGCTATCAAATAAAATAATACCATTCTTTTTCCTCTCCACTCTCTTTTTGAAAAGGACTACCATCAAGCTGTCACCCATTTCCCAGGTTTCATCTCCTGTTGAGAGGAAATTTCAAAATGTACTACAGTCATTCCTAAATGCACTCTCCCTACCTTGTGACTCCCACCCCTACCCTCACACACAATACAGTTTAGGGAGAAACACTAAATGTACTTGTCAGTTACACAGAGTTCTGTATTTAGTGTATGCGAGCTTATTGAGTCCCAGCTAAACCTGCTGTCTTTGAGGCACAGAGGTGAGGAAATGAATCATCACTCGGTAGGCATAAAGAAGGTACCTGTGTCACAAAGGATAAGATTCATCCCTTTTATAATTTTTTTTACATTGTAAAGTTCTTATGCACTAAGTCAAGCGTTAAAATCTATTTCTTCAAAATGACACCTTTACAATACATATCATTTCAGTGGGGGAGAAGGTATCAACCAGCCAAAAATGGGGTGGTAACTTATTTTTAATTCTTATTCATTTATCCTCTAAGACATCAAATTATCATGCCACTAAAATTCCATTTATTTCATTTTGTTTGTATTTAATTTGATGACATTTCCAGTGGAAGAATTCTCAATTTCAAAGGCAGTAAATTAAGAATTGCCTTAAAAAAATTCTCCCATAGAGTGCATCAAGTCTCTTTTTCAGTGGATAGCATTCTCTTTGCCAATAATCCTAAAGTATTGCCAAAACAGACTAATAAAAGTGCTTCAACAACAGCTAACATTTCTAAAGGGAATTTTCCCTGAAAACTGCTTTTGTCTGCATCCTAACTAAAATGAATAAAACCCAACACATACTTCTTAAGGAAAAGAACTTCCAGAAAGAATATAAAAATAAAAGAAAATGGTCAGTTATTTGAGGATTGCTATATTGTATTTGAAATGATAACAGGCTATCAAATTCAAACTGTAACTTTCAATATATTTTACTTTTGAAAAAAACAGGTATTATTATTTTATTAAGCACAGCATTCTGGTTTCAATTCCTCATTTTAAGACCTGAGCAAAATCACAAGGGAGCTTTAGAAAATATGTGTCACTTACTACTTCTCAGTCAGTCCTTTCTTTGGTACAAAGTGTAATCTTTGGCAGGGCAAAGAACGTGGTAAGATTCAAGTTCTAAAGAACGTATGCACAGGGTTTCTCAATAGTTAATTTTCCTTTCTTTTATTGTTGTTGGTTTTTATCCAAAGGGCACAGCAAGATTTTGTAGAATATTGTTCAGTGCAGCATTAACAGAGCACCTGCTGACAAGTTTAAAACATTAAATCTTAAGACTTTCAGGCTCTGTAAGTAATTATTAGCAATATAAAGTTTTCTTTCATTTTTAATGCAGTGTGCATGCAAGTATGTGAGTGTGTGTGTGTGTGCATACACATGTGCATGTGGGTGTGCACACATCATTTAGTCTAAGAAAATATTGGACAGTTTCCTGTGCTTTTGTTATTATAGATTTACCAATAATTTGCTAAGAAATTGACATCATAGAGATGTCTGAACAGCTGTATCATTAAATTCTGAGTTAATATACACTGAAGAGTAAGTACTCAGCCTATCCATAGATAATTCTTAATTAGCAAGCATAGATGGGCAACTTATGGGGACAGCATCCTGTGAACTCTGCTCTGTGACTCAACAAAACCAACCAAACAAACAATCATTCATCAAGTCTTGTTTTTTTCCCTGAAAGAGCCTAGTTTCTTTGGTCCTTCCCAGGTATATTATCATATGATCATCAAAACCATTCTTACATCTTTAACTGACTCCTCTTATCTAACTGAATTCACCAAAATCTCTTATGTAATACTGAGTGGTAGTGGAGACAATGGGCATCCTGCGTGTTCCTTAGATTCACTAAAATGCCTTCCCATTAAATAATATACTGGCTTTAAGACTAAAGTGTGTCAGAACTCCAGAATGGACTAACAGGTACCAAAGGGAAAGGGACTGGGGAGGATGGGTGGGTAGGGAGGGATAAGGGGGGGGAAAGTAGGGGGGTATTAAGATTAACATGCATGGGGGGGTAGGAGAAAAGGGAGGGCTGTACAACACAGAGAAGGCAAGTAGTGATTCTAGAACATTTTGCTATGCTGATGGACAGTGACTGTAAAGGGGTTTATAGGGGAGACCTGGTATAGGGGAGAGCCTAGTAAACATAATATTCGTCATGTAAGTGTAGATTAGTGATACCAAAAACAAAAAAAAACAAACAAAAAAAGGGCAGTTCCTGTGTGGTAACCTCCAATGAGTTCTACACAAGGGTATAAAGGGCATATAAAAGTGTAGGCAAAGGGTCTGTTTGCGTTTATACAGAAGATCAAAGCCTAATTGGGCTACCCCGAAAATGAACTAAGATACGATATGAAAGAGAACTTCCAACATCAGCACTCTCTGGAAGACTCATGCCAGAAGATTATCATCAAAAAAACCCAACAAACATCCACGCACTGCTACAGCTGTAGATGCACTCATCCCACCAGCTCCTGGACTTGCCATGGGAATGAAGGAGATATCTAAGCTGGCCTGTGCATACAGTAAAACAACAAATTTGACTGGATCTATACTGTTGGAACTCAACCAAGAATTAGGAGAAGTGCAAATTGTAGCACTCCAAAATCTTACAACTACAGACTATTTACTGTTAAAAGAACATAAGGGATGTCAACATTCCCCAGGAATGGGTTGTTTTAATTTGTCTGATTTCTCTCAGACTGTTCAAGTTCAGTTGGACAATATCCACCATATCATAGATAAGTTTTCACAAATGCCTAAGGTGCCTAACTGGTTTTCCTGGTTTCACTGGAGATGGCTGGTAATTACAGATATGCTTTGGTTATGTAACTATACTCCTATTATGTTAATGTGTGTGCACAATTTAAGTAGTAGCTTAAAACCTATACATGCTGAAGTTACTCTACAAGAAGATATGTCAAAGAAATAATCAATCTTCCCATGTTTTCTTCCACCTGCTACTTCTATAGCTTTTCTTCTTCCTTCCTAATTACAACCTCTAAATAGAATTCGTGCCTCATATCAAATTTACCGAGTATCATAATTCTTCCAAGTGGTAAAGATACCTCAAGACAAATGCTGGGCATAGAAGCTACAGGGCATAAATATGCAAAGAAATAAAAAGCTAACCATTTCAAACAATAAGGCTTCTCTCTCACTTACCAACTTTACATTTCCCTGTATGGCCCCGGAAGATGACTGGTTAGCCAGAGACGGGTAAGATTCCCCAAGAGAGGAACAACCTAAGACAGGCACAGTCGCAGGGGGGTCATCAGGTGAGAAATTGGGGATCAACAGAGGTGAGGCTTAGAACCTCACCCCCCCGTTCTGAGAGAAATCTTCTGCATACATGGATGTTTTATTGCCCTTGTCTAGCTTGGATTAACACATAGTCTACAGGCACACACCTGATCATCTACATTTGCTCTCTTACAACACTAAACTATGTTTTCTACCTTTATCTTGTATCTACCTACCACTTCAGCATTTTATTAAAAATAATAATAATAAAGAGAGAAATGTGGTATCCACATATAAATCAAGTATAAAAACCAAATGAGTATTCATATTTGAACTGACTGTTTATAGTTCATAATGCATGAGCAAAACCGAAGGTTTCTGTGATGGCTGCCCTTGTACTGTTCACCATGTAACTTATTCACTATGTAAGAATTTGTTCTCCATGTAAGAACTTGTTTGTTATGCCTCAGAAAATTGGAGACTGACGAAAATTAGGCTTGGGGTGGATTAATGATTGTGCATTGAGCATTGACTCCCCTATACAGAATTTTATTGTCGTTAACAACCATTTGATCAATAAATATGAGAGATGCCCTCACAAAAAAAAAAAAAAAAAAGGACAGACTTCCAATGGTAAAATAAATAAGTAACCGGGATGTAATGTATAGCATAAGGAATATAGTCAAGATATTGTAACAGCTTGGTAGGGTGATAGCTGGAACCTAGAATTATGTATATAAATGTTTTATCACTGTGTTGTACACTTGAAACTAATGTAATGTAATACTGTGCGTCAACTGCCCTTCAATAAAAAATAATTATCTTAAAAAAAAAAAGACTAAAGTGTGTATTTAAAAAACTACCCCCAATAGTTATGACTGCTCTACTTACATCAGATTTGAGCAGTAAAACTAATGGATGGGGGAAAACATTCAGAGGATTGATGAAGTCAAAGACCATAAGAAACAATGGCAAGGAGAGTTCCTCCCAGAGAGTAGAATTGAGAGGATGCCATACAAGAGCTTATTAAGTAAGATTTCAGACTTACAACAGACTGATGACTGCCATGTCTTCCATCCTCTCCTATTTTTTGAGGGCTACAATTATTTGCTTCACATATATGCTCCACCACTGTGAACTGGCTGTATGTTGGAGGGGCACTAGGCTATTAGAAGCCACATCGGGATCTTAAGGGGAGAACTCACTCCTTACCTGGAGAGCCTGCACTTTGACTTTGGACATACTGACTCTGGAGACCCTTGGAAGGAGATGCATGTATGTGTGTTTTCCATCTGGACACACAACTAGACTACATTTCCATTGCCCTGGTTATTGACTTGGCCAATGAATTGTAGATGAAAATGTCATGGCATTTTCAGGCCTGTCCCCGAGCCCCCAAAATAAAAGACCCATAATTTGTTTGATTTCAAGAAATAAGCAAATTTAGTTGCAAATACAATTTTTATTTAGAGCAGGGAAGGAAGTCAGTGTTTCAGAAAAGGAAGGAAAAGGGTGAGGTTTTATAGATTTTGTGGAATTGGAAACAGAAAATCTTTAGTACCTTTGGAAGTGGTGTGCTAGATGCACTAGTACTTTTACTGGCCCTTGAGAATATGAAAATAATAGTATTTTGTAATATTATCTCCATGGTTTTTGATTGTTCATCTGTATGTATGGGGCTGGAGGAGTGAGTAAGCAATGATAAAAGAGAGGAGGAAGAAGGGTTGGCTTAATGGCTAAACTTATAAGTGCCAGAAATAAAAAATGTTCCAGTATATGGTTAGATTGTTTTTCAACCTTGTCCTTTCTGCCCAACTCTCAGGTAAACTGAAGCAATTTAAATGCTATCAGCACCTACTATTTATTATGTGAATTTCATAGAATACCCTGAAACTCAGAGAGATGAATGGCTTATCTAAGGTCACTCAGCTGTCATGTGAAAGAGTACAGATCAAATTTGGGTCTTTTGAGACCAAAGCTCCTACCCTTTCCACCACACTATACTGAACATCCTAGTAAGTTTATGTTCAGAAAGCTAAGGTCTGTCTCTTCCTGCTGAGTTTAAAATATAAAGAAAAGCACTAGGTAGTGCACTAGGATTTTTTTTCATCCTGAATCAATTTAGCTGTGGTATCTTATGCTATATCTATATATGGCATCAAATCGTCAATTTTCCAGTTGATGCTTTTCTCGCTGCCATCAACACTCTGCCAATCAAACTTAGAAAATAGTAGGTCTAAAATAGCTGCATGAGGCCATTTTTTTTTCATCTGCCTTGCAGAGAAAAACAGATTAACTTCATAACAACTCAATCCCATGATTTTGCACTGTCACCATCAGTCCAAGTAATACATATAAATAAGTCAGTAAAAGAAGTTTGGTCTTCTCATTCAAAACAGCATTACAGGAGTAATGCAAGTCAGGACATAGCCTAGAATTAAAAAGATTCTAAGACCGTGGTCAAATGGAGCAACCATAAACCAGGATCTGGGCATTGACAAGAGTCTGAAACAGAGTGCCTGGGAGCCAGTGTAGCAGAAAGGGAACAAGATAGGTCACCACACTGCGGTGTAGAAATGAAAGGTGTGAGGAAGGGCAAATGAAGAGATCAGATCAGGGAGAAGGATTTTCAGGAGCAGTTTCTGGTGGCTTAAAACTCTAGAGTTCCCAGATGACTTTAATCCCCTCCTCCTCTGTGAAACAGAATGAAGCTACAGAAGCTCTAAATGACCACTTTCTCCTTCTACACTGATACTTGTGTATTTGTGAGCCATTTGGAGGATGGGCTACTTTGCAGGATATATGTAAAGAGAGGCGATAGGTAGATAAACAGACAGACAGATAGATAGACATACCCTATCTCTAGATTTAATTTCCTACTACTTTGAATGCTGGCACTGCATTTCTTATTTATAAACCTAAGATTCAAAACAACAGCAATACAAAACATGTTTGTCATTTATGGTAGTGATGTTTTCTTTAAGATTAGACTAGCAGGAATGGGCATATCTTGTGAAATGGAAAATTCAAGTAAGGAAGACCAGATAGATGTAATATTCATCTATGTAGTGAATGCCTTGTAGCAAAGGGTATACAGTCTGATGACATCTACCATAATGTTCAGCTGATCATAAAATATTTAAGTGAAGAAGTTATATGTAGTTGAAAGTAAAATATAAGAAAGCATAATAGAAAGATCATCAAATACTATACATTTTAAAAGGTGTCAGTTTATAGTTCTCAAATTGACAAGTGTTTTAATTAATAACTAGTGCTTGAAATGGTGCTGTGAAATGGGTCATCTTTAATCCTGAAGTTGAGAATGAGAAATTATTAGAAAGACTCTTGACAATATGCACCTAGAACCTTAGAAATATTGCCTTTTCTAAATCCTGTAATTCTATTTCTAAAAGTCTATGCAAGGAAAATAATCAAAGATAAAGACAAATGGTTAAGCACAAAGATGATAGGCTAATATTATTTATATCAGTGACAAGATGATTTAAATATCCAACAATAGAGAGATAGCAAATTATGGTGCATCCAGTTAACAAAATATTATGAAAGTAATAAACATTTACTAGGTAACTTTAATGACTTGGGAACAAATTCATAAAATGGTAAGTGATAAAACCAAATAGTAAATATTTGGTCAGCATGTCCATGACTGTGTGAAATGACAGAAAGAAAACTGGAAGGAAATATATGAAAATATTAACTGTGATTGCCTCAAGGCAATAGTATCCTATTTCTTTATATTTTCTATACTTTAACTTTTTTATATAATGAGCATGCATTTTCTTAAACCAAGACTTCTTAAATTAAATCAATCCTTATAAACAAAGCCTAAGGTAGATTTGATATTCTCCTTCACTATACTCCCACCCACTAAATGATAAATCAAATTACGCCAGTAAAAGATCAGCTATAACTTGGCAATGATGTAAAAGACATGAAGGAAGCTCTACTTGGCCTCCTGATGGGAGGAGATCCAACTCCAACCCGAGCTTCTTGACCAAGATGGACCAGCTGCTGCATTCGAAGCTATGGAGTCTTTTCAAGCTGGCAAAGGGCTGGAGTTCCCAGAAATTTCAACCCCTACAAAGTACTATGTAAACAAAAAACTGCTGAGAAAGTATTATGTATGGTCTTAGCAATAACCAGGTGCAAAGCTGAAAAGCACTTTTCTAACAAGAAGTAATAAAAAATAAATTTCTATTTGCCACCCTAAAGGAAATACTAAATTAACTGCTGATTTTCTCTAGAGCAAAGTTTACAAAATCTTTCTTACAAAACGTATTAGAAAGTACCCACTAATACAGAAGTATACTAGGCAGTTAATTAATAGCAATGGTCACTTTTACTTTGTGATGTTTGTGTATTCTGTCAGCTTTTCAACATTTATAATTTGTTCAGTTTCTTCTCTTCTAAATACATACTCATTTACGTACTATATATAGTACCTGTGATGTTAAATTCTTTTTCTTAAAGAGGACCCTCCAAAAGAGTATAAACATCAAGGATCATAAAACCTGAATCTTTTCTGACTTCAAAAGGGACCTTATAGGACTGAGGCCAGAGACCTTGGACTCACTCTAATTACATTAACACAGTCTGAAAGGGGTCAAGGTTGGGACACATAGAAGGTTAGACATTGGGTGTATCATAAGCTGTCAAGATGTGTGCTTTCCTGATTATGTATTATACTTAGGTTGAAAACACACACACACAAAGTTTTTAAGGAAATTGTTAACAGTCAGTAAACACCAAGTGGTACCTGAGGAAGAAACATTGGGACCTGTTAGGCCATGGTATGATGTTATAGATTGTTTTGTACTTATACGGAGGCATGACATTTATGGAATTATTTAATTCAATGGCTCTGAAATCTTTTAAGCTTTGTTTTCCTAGAAGTCATCATTGATGGTATTCACTACGTAACAAACTGGGATGGGAGTGATCAGGGTTAGACCCAATTTTTAGAGCAATACCTGTAATTATACCTACCCATTTCTCTCCCATTTAAAAAAAAAAACCTGCATGATAAAGATAAATACATGGAACTCTTTTTCTCCAGTGGTTATGTGGCTATAATCTTTTATTTCATTGTTTCAAACTGATTTATCTCTCATTGCATTGGCCAAAATTTTTGAACAATGTTATATAATTATAATGATTATCTTTATCTTGTTCTGATTTTAGTAAAGATGGTTTTAAGAATAATGTGATAATTTGCTTTAGAAAACATTTATTTTTATCATTAGAGGTGTGTATTTCTATCCTACATATATGAGTTTGTTTTGATCTTTCTGAAACAAAGGCTAAAATACTGCTAATGTTCTTGCAACGTATCTTTCAACCACCAACATGCCTATTATATGCTGTCATATGCATGTACTATCATAGAGATGTCATATGATATAGCAAGCATCACACACTCCTTTTAATCAGCTTGAGGCTACATATGTTAACCACATTATACCACATAATATACTGATTTTTATGGCTTAAACAGTTTATTTTTTCTATGGTCATTTCAAATTAGCTTTTAATTTTACAAGGAAGATGTTAATGTTTTCCTTATTAAAATCTAGGCTATGTCAGGTAAGACTCAAGTCCTCACTTTCTCCCAAGTTTCTCTCAAAACGTTAATTAGCTATGTAAGCTTATATATATATTTTCTTTCTATATGCTTTTTGCACATTTACACATATAGCCATTGAACATATGTTTCTCACTGTGATTCTTTACATTTTATATAAATTATAGGTAAGTTTTCTACAACTTTCTTTTTTTCCAAAAATACATATTTTGGAAATCTTTTCTTGACAGTACACATAAATCTTCCTTACTGCTTTTAATTGCTGCACAGCATTCTATAGGATTAATCACACGAGAGATTTTAGGGCATTCCCTTATTTAGGCTGTTTCAAATAATTTACCATATATATTATTTTTACAAATTAACCTCCTTGTTTATACTTTCCTATGCATGGGATCTAGGACAGATAGCAAGAAATTGCTTTAAATTTTTAGGTCATAGGGTATATTAATTTTTAAAGTTATTAAGGTATCAAAATTACCTCCAAATTTGCTGCACCAACAGCTGTGAATGAGAGCGTGAGCATCCCATGTCCTTACCAAATGGGAGTTCAGTGACTCTAAAACCTATGCTGGTCCAGTGGATTGAAAAATGGTATCTCACTGATTTAATCATTAACATGATTTTTATTACTACTACTAAGTTTCAATCATATTTTCATATTCATTTGCATTTTCTCTCTGAATTGATTATTCCTACACTTCGCCAATTTTTAAATTGGACTCTGCCTTAAGTAAAATTTTGAACACTAATGATTTTTCTGTTTCAAGTATTTTCTTTAACTAATCCCCTTTTACATACTGCATGTAAATGCAATATTTTCATATTTTAAAAGTTTTAAATATTGAGGTATAATTTATCTATTTTCATCCTTCATGTATTTTCTTTTTTTTTTTTCCTTTAGAAGTTCTTACCTTCCATAAAGGCCTTAAGCATTCTATTTGGGTTTTTTAAATAAATTTTATTTATTTATTTATTTTACTTAGGGTTTTCATGTTAATGTTTTGTTTGCAATTATTGTTATCCTTTTAAATTGCTTAAGCTGTTTATGTATCTGGAATTTATTTTTGTGGACATCTAAGGTAAAAAGCTAACTTAACCTCTAATAGAGAGGTGATTTTTCTAACATGATTTATTGACTAATTCTTTTCCATACTAACATTACATGCAGTGTTTATGTCAAATCCCTTATAATTATGAATTGCTAAGCTCTATATTATATATTATATTAATTGCTTTTTTATGTATGAATATAAGTGCTAATAGTACAACTTTATTTGCAATATACTTAGTACTAGGTACAGTAAGTCTTTCTGCTTTCAATGAACCCATGCAATTGCTCTCCCCACAATTTTCCCCCCAAATTTTTTGGCTGTTATTACTCATCTATTTTCCCATGTATTTTTTCAAATTAGATGTCAGGTTACATAAAATCTTTCTGGGGTTCTAATGAATACAGCCCCCACTGAGGGGGATGGGACAGGGAAAATTCCACATGAGAGAGGAACATCTTGTCATGCCGAAAGGTAACAAGCAAAAGGATGAGGGCATGTCACAAGCAGGGACTTAGAAGTCAACCTGAAAGACGCTCCAATGGGCAAAGGCAGAAAAACTTAAGCAATAAAATAAATAGCTTAGTACTGGATTATATTCAAAATCTAAAATAAATATATATGGGTCCACCCAGATATGAATAAATGAAATCATAAATATATAATTATAAATAAATAATAAAATGTTCCTTAGAGAATAATCTCAAATAATATATGTAGAGACCTCACCTACTACAGGTTAATTCTCTATTATTCTTGAGAAAATGTAGACTTTATTATTTTAGCAGGCAATTAACTTAGTTGGACTCAAACTGTAAACTCTGTTCTTGGGGGTCAACTCAATTCTCAGTTCAATTGCTTTGTCTTTAGCTAGGCTGTTGGGAGCCCACCCACATGTCTGTGGTTCAGGATTCATCAAGAGGTTTGGGCTGAGTTTATGTGCAGAATTTGGTGCTTTCCTTCTGGCTCTCTCCTTTTCAGGACCTTGCCTTTTACATTTCAGTCTAACTGTAGTTTCCTGTACCCTGTCCTTTGGTTCTTTAAGGCCAGGAAGAGGTGACTGAGGACATTTCTATTGGAGTGCCAGTCACTCTGCATTAGGTCTGTGGCCCTTCCTTGGGCTGAGACATGGGTAACCCTCTGTGTCTTCCCCTTTCCCCAGGGTTAGTGCTCCTTTACAATCTGCTTACATTCATTCATTCTGCAGTGCCTTCAGGCAGTCTTTACTCTGATTAATTTTGTGCAAGTTTATAGTTATTTAGGAGAGGATCAATCATACTGGAAACAGATTCTATTAATACATATTTTTAAACAAACTTTTAATTTTAGAATAGTTTTATTTACAGAAAAGTTGCAAAGAGACCACAGAGAGTTCCCATATACCTCATCCCAATTTTCACTATGGTTAACTTCTTACATTAAAATGATGTGTTTGTCTCAACTAAGAAACCAGTGCTTTGTGCATTACCATTAACTAAACTCCAGAATGTATTCATAGTTCACTTGATGTTCAGGTAACAAAGTTTTTCTGTTCTGGGATTCAAGCCAGGATCCCACATTGCCGCTTTAGTCATTATACCTCCTTAGTCCCCTCCAATCTCTGACAGTTTCTCAGTTTTCCTTGTATGAGGAGTACTGTTCAAGGATTTTGCAGATTGTGCCCTCAATCTGGATTTTGTGTAATGATTTCCTCTTGGTTCTATGGGGGTTATGGGTTTGGGGGAACAATACCACAGAAGTAAAGTGGTATTCTTTTCATCAAAATATTTTAGGGGTAAATGCCATTGTTACAACTTATCACTGATGATGCTATCCTTAATCAGATGGCCAAGGTTTCTCCACTGTTAAGTTTTCCCCTTTTCAATTGCTAGCCTTTGGAACTAAGCCACTAAGTGCAGCCCCCCACTCAAGGAGGGAAGGGAGAAAGGAAATTAAGCTTTGTGTTGGGTTGGGGGTAAGGGTAGGAATCTATATAAATTATTTAGAATTTTTCTATAAAGAAGCTTTGTATCTTCTCCTACATTAATGTATCTATTTTATCATTTAGTTATATCATATGTACTCCTGTATGATTTATTTTATATTTCAGGCTATAATCCATTATCTTTTTGCTCAAACTGTCCAGTGTTGGCCACTGGGAACTTTTACAGGTTGACTCTAATATCCTTTCGACATCCACCCATCCCTTTCTTTTTTTTTGAACGCTTCCTTACTTTCTGACACTATCTCTCTATGAAATGGGCTATTAAAAATACTAAACCTAAAGATTGATTATAGGAACAAAAGACCAAACATGTGAAGTACAAAGAAGAGTCCCTAGCACACAGTAATCCCTCAATAAACATTAGCTGCTATAACAACACATGTCTACTTCATATTTACTGTTTGTTGAATCATCATTTTCATCTCTGTGCTTTTTAATTACAGGATAGCTTCCTCAGCATATGATACAAACTGTTACTTATATGGTCACAAAGTTAATTCTTCTACTCTACCTTTTCAATGTGGATTTTAATTATATTCCTTTATTTTGTATTTCAGTGCAATGTTTTTTTTCAACCATATTCCTTTTTCTGATGTTCTTCTCTTTCATAAAAATTTTGTCTTCTGGCATTTTTTTCAAGATGCCAAGAGATTTCTATATATTTTCTGTTCATACCTTAAATAAATAATGTTCAGGTTCTGCTATTCTACCAGACTGTCTCAATTATAATATATCTCTCTTGTCCTGCAGTAGTTTCTTTTCATAGATCCTACATTGCTGCTAAATTTTCCTGGACTCATAATCAGTCAGGATGTATAGTTTTTTACCCTAGCTATACTTCCTGCTGATTTGGCTATTGCTGCTTTCTCTTACTGGATTAACACCTGCAGGGCTAATAGATGTATACTGGTTCTGGCCCAGTTTCTTGGGCCTAACAAACATTTGTCTTCTCTGGCTGTCCTCGGTTAAAGTGGGCTAAAATTCACTAGAAGCATTAGATGGTATTAAAAACTACAATCTCCAATGGGCATTGCTTGTGGAAACTTTTCAATCTCCACTGTTGCCTTTATTTAACATACATAATACAATAAATCATTCCCCCTCAATTCTACCCTAACGGCCTGCTCTTTGATTTACTGACTTTGTGCTTTCAGAATGGTATAGAATGGAGAGTATTAATGAACTACAGGGTTTGAGATAGAGGGAATAATGATTGATAATAAATGAGGCTCAAAAAGCTGTGCTTATGCAAGAAAGGATCATGTTTACTCTTCTCTGCTGAGTCCATTGGGAAGGTGGGCAGCATGGACAGTATGTGACAGGAAGTGTCCTTACACCCAAATTCAGGCCTCTAATTTGCCCGATTTAGTGATTTAAACACCAGATATCACTACAGCTCAAATTTCTTGTCCTACTATTTGGCATTTGAAAAATTATTGGTACTATGTTATTGCTGCTAGAGAACTAATATTTCTATTTCATATTTGAAATTTTTAGTAACCTCAAAATAATGTGAAAAAGTCTAATTAAAAACCAATAAAGACTATTTTAGTCTTTGGTAGACCTCTGGTACATAACATTTATAGATGATCAACAATACAGCATGGAGAAGAGACATTAAGTTATACATATACACATAATAACTGATAATAATAGTAATATGTAATGTTGTAAGGATTAAATGAGTTAATATATTTAAATTCCTTAGTGTCATGTCTGGTATGTAGATGCCAAATATATGTATAGCTATATTTTTTTAAAAGTAAAACTGTACTCTCTTGCCCTTTTATCACAGGATATTTTAGTGAAAATGTGAGATTTTAATGAAAAAAATACTTCAGAGGTAAAGGAAGCATTTTTCTAAGAGCTCTTGTATTATGAGTTAGCAACCCACTGTACTTAGGTGTTTGGTCAGGTAGATAATTGTTATTACCATTAACATGAATGATGTTAGAAAATGTTTACTTAAATCCTAGTCTCTGCCAGATACTGCATTAGGCAGAGTATCTACCAAGCAGCCCTCCAGGAAGTTATATTTGATTGATGTATTATTTCATTCTATTGTGCAGATAAGGACAATATCTTGTCCTGGTAAAGTCCTCATTTTGCAGGAAAAAAGTATTTTTTAATGTTTGTTTCTGTTGATCACCAAAGCCTTAGAAGAAATGCTCCTATTAAAATGCAGAATGTCTCTGTCCAATGTAATGATAACATCAGCAAATTTTAGAAGCACTGGGGCAACGAAAGCTAGAGAATTGATTAACTCTCTTACAAAGTAGCTCTAATGCAACTAATTAGATGTTGAATGGGTGTTAAAGTTCAGTTCCAGTGATTCATTGCTTTCGTCAGGAGCTCTACCTATCTCATTTAAAGTTCCTAAAACTTGAAACAGTCCACACAAATACTTATAAACATGAGGTCTCATTGTACTAGAAAACCTATCTATAATAATTCTAATATGCATGCAGGAAGCTATTTGCTAGCTTCAAAGCTTAGTATGCAGTGCAGACCTGTGGTCTTTGCCCATTAATTTACTGTCATTTGGAGAGGCCATTCTCACTGTCATTTATCATTAAACACCAAGACCTTGACCCATTTTAAATTGTGACTGGAAAGTAGAGAAAGCACACAGCACACTACATGGAGGAAGGACTCTAGAGAATCAACTTTTAACTTTCTACACTAAAAATGTCTTCGGGCCAGTAACCACTAGGAGATAGGAAAGCAGATGCAAGCTGCTCACTGTTTCTATTTCTAGTTGTATATTTCTCTCTTCTTTACTGTAGTAGAAAAAATAGAAGATAACAACGTTTCCACATTCAAATATTTTAATATCAATAGGCCTTGGTCAATGAAGAAAATAGGCAGCAGTTATGGTTTTATTATCAATAATAAATACATTAATAACAATAAACTGTTTAAATGCATGTTTCCTATATGCTGGGGAATATTCTAAACCCTTTAGACATTTTTATTGATTTAAACCTTACCTTTACTCTCTCTTGTGGGTATCATTATCCTCATTACAGAAGAACAAACCAAAATTCAAAGTCCAGTAAGTGA
The DNA here is from genome assembly GCF_030020395.1 of Manis pentadactyla. Classification (NCBI taxonomy): domain Eukaryota; kingdom Metazoa; phylum Chordata; class Mammalia; order Pholidota; family Manidae; genus Manis; species Manis pentadactyla. Next base: position 207,860,940 of record NC_080020.1, on the reverse strand, counting down.
AGGAACAGAATCAAAGGCACATACTTTCAAACAATATACTACAAGTTCCTCATTCCCTAACTCCACGTCACATTTGAGCTGAACAGCAGAGAAGGAATAAGAGAATCTGGACTGGAAATCTAAGAGTAAACCTCTGTATTAAGATGTCAGTGCCCATGCCATTCCAATTGGGATTTCATATACAGTTGCCACAAACACTGGCTGTATATTCCAATAGGAGTCAATTTTGCATATTTCTACTGTTCCCATTCCGTGTTCTCAGCTTTCCCACTTCTAGAGATGTGTTTTGGGGTTCTTGCCTCTATTGATACTGTGCACCTCTCACCACACTCCTGAAATAAATTCTTATTTACTCTTGATTCCTTGGGCTGACACAAGCAAACCCCACAGATCATAGTATCAATTTCCTCCTCATTTATTTATTTATTAATATGACAGCCAGGGGCTATCTGTTTTTGCACCTACCATCATGATGGAATTTTCATTGCCAGCAGGATTTGGGTGCTCTTTCTACAAAATGACACCTAAACATACATTTTCTTAGACTATTCCAGTCCCCAACTCTAACAAGAAGCAGGACTGAGATGAAGATTAGCATGTAATGCAAAAGTGCTCTTGGGATCAATACTTTGGGGAAAGGAAGGAAGCAAATTAGAAGGATAATTTAGGTTAAGCAGCAGTCATAATTAGACTTCAACCAACCTTACATGGAAATCTGAAACCAGAATAGCTCTTCAGAATTGTCTCAAGTTGGAGCAAAGGACCCAGTCCTTTATACAACTTATTGACCAATCATTAGATGGGGGCTGCCCTGGGAAGAGGGTGTAGCTTTGTAAAGGGGGACTCTCTTTAGCCAAGGGCAATTTCTTGAGAGGTCTGACAGCTGACACCTGCCAACCTTCTTTCCATAGGGAATGAAAGGAAGGATGAGCTCTTCACCCTTGAAGAAATACCTGAGCTGACACCACATCCCTGACACTTTCAAACATTGCTTTACCAGGCAGGGACAGGGATTTTAAGTCAAGTTTATTTGCTTATTCATTATTTTGTTTTAACACTGAAACCTTTGATTTCTACGTCAACAAAGTTATTTACCTTTCTATAAGTACTATTAAAAAAAGTCAAAATGTTTTCCAAAGGCAGAAATGTTATATATATAGTCATAATCATTATTGACATGCAATTTTTATTCTACTATTCTCACTTAAAATGGTATTTTTAAAGATATCCTTTCACAAAACAATTATGTTTATTTTCCTCTTTGATATATTTTTGAAGTTGAGACTGTAGAACATTTTTATCATGTTTACATTATGACTGTAGTCAGGTAATTCGGTGAATTATGTGTAAACAGCTGCTAAAGAGATTATAGATCCAAAGTGAACATAATCAAAACAAATCAATAATTTTATAGTCAATCTACCTTTTTTTTTATGGAAATTGCAGATCAATGAATGATTGATTAGACTGCCACAGGATCACTTTGATTTAGTTTTGGATTGATTAAAATCACATGAATCACTCAGAATCCCCATAACTTCCATAATCTATTGTTTGCTCTGAGGGATACAGAAGGTGAGGTAGTATTCCACCTGAAAGGGTAAAACCAACAGCCCTCTCACAACCACTGCGTAATCGGGATCAGGCCCAAGAATGAGCAGAGGAAACTGAGCTTTGTCTCTTTTTATTTCTTAGCTAAGAGGTCAGAAGAGACTACGTCTTGGTCTGAGCCACTTCTATTTCTCTGAGTTTTCAATAGTATCTAATTTTAAGTGTTGTCCTGAATAAAAGTTTATTTCATTACCAACACACCAATCCCTGAGTTGTCTTTTATGACTATTATGAATGCCATTATTTACCTTTGTTTCCTTGGCCAGAGGAATTTCAAATTTTAACGTAAGACCTAACTTTTAGCATTACTTTATTTTTTATGATACCTCAACAAAATATTTGCAACTTATTATAAATAGAACATGGGAGGTACACTGTTTTGGTGATAAGCCATATAGTAAATGGTTTCAGCTTTGTGGGCTACATGATTTCTGCTGCAAGGACCTAATTCTGCTGTTGTAGCAAGAAAGCAGCCATATATAATGCCCAAATGGGTAGAGCTGTGTTACAAAACAGTTTTTATTTACAAAAGTAAGAGGTAGGCCAGTTTTGATTCATGGACCATAGTATACCCTTAGATAAAGTCTGCCAACTCCTAATTTATATAATGCCAAAGAAAGAGTTAGGTGAGAAATGAGTCAAACCATTAACTGCATGTTTGGTTTACTGAAATCCTGAATTTTGATGCCTGAAAATACTCAACAGATGGAGTGAATATCCTTAGCTTATATCTGACTGTCTGACATTGTATAAGTAGAGCCACCTGATCCATCACAGAACAGACTGTGAGTGAAGAATGCAGACAAACCAAATTTTTGACCTTCTGAGTGTCCCTGTGAAACTTAGCAATAAAGTCCATTGACCATAAGTTCTAGACACTGTTCTAGAAACAGGGGTTTAAAATATAGGAGTAGTCTATATGGCACATCATTATGTGCTTATTTTTGAGCATGTCTAAAATCAAGTTGATCAGAACACAATTTTTATCATTCTAGCCTTTCCCCTAGGCATTTATTTATTTATTTTTTCCTTTTTGGTAATTCTTCTGGAAATATAAGTTTGTTAAATGTCTCTAAGAGTTAATTTTTTACCGTGAATAATCATTTCCTTTAATAACCTACCACCTTTGCATGGGTTTTTCTTTTTTCTTATATGACTGGTTGATCTATTGGATCTGAGAATTTAAAAATCCTGTCACATTTTCCTAAAGTGATCTATCATTTCTCTTTTGAACATATGGAGATAGCTTTTGAGGTGGAATGGCTCTTGGATTTATTCATTATTATATTTAATTTTATATTTTTGGCACATCAAATTCCAAGCTAATGTTTTATGCTGCTTCACACACAACTTGCAGTTCAATTGATGTCATTAGTATATCATTTCTCTCATCTGCTAAGTGTATCTCAGAATGTTATATGACTTTTCTCCAGATCTCTGAAATCATCACTGTAGTTTATGTGAAGCATGAAATTTATCCATTTTTGACTACTTCACCTCTGGAATGTAAAGTTTTCTGCTGGACAGCAAAATCTGAGACAAAATTATATCTGACAGTTAATAGTGCAATCCATCCAATCCTTGTGCTTTACATATTTTCTTTGTTTCTGCTCCTACATATAAAAGTTTATATACATCAAAAACATGATTCCCTTTCTAATGCTGCATTTTCCCCATATTATGCTTAGAGTATTGTATTACACTTAATATAATTAACAGTAATAACTGATTGAGGTCTCATCCTCAGCTACGCGTTTATGTAGTATACCTAGAGCTTTTGGATTTTATTGAATTGAAATCTAGAGATTATTTATATGTAGTCCATCTTTCTTACAGTACTTCACATATTTTTTTCCTATTTGGCAGTGTAAAACAACTCCGTGTATGCCTGGTAGAAGAACAACATGATAATCTTACTCTTAGGAAAATAAACTACACAGACAATATTAATTTATCAATCAGGAACATTTCTTGAAACAATCAGATCTCTAAAATTTGACATCACTTGTTAAAACTAAACATTCACTATGACAGCTGCAGAGTATAATTCAAGTGTGCACATGTTCAAGAGAGTTCGTGGATACCCACTGAAGTGCGCTGAGGATCGGACAGCAGGTTATACTGCAGCAATGTGAAACTAGGGAAGCTCTTCAGATGAGCCACCTTTGCTGTCCTCATCTGCAAAGACCAGACATTGAGCTGGACCTGTCCATTGGCTATGGGACCTTTGGTGCTTTCTGGTTGAAAGAGATACAAATGACACAAAAAGAAAAGGAAAAGTTCTACATTTCCTTAAAGGAAAGTCTAACATTCTCCAGGCATTAAAAGTCATGAGAGAGAGAGAGAGAGAGAGAGAGAAAGAGAGAATGTGTGTGTGTGTTTGTGTGTGCAGAAGAGAGGGATGAACTAGAATGAACATTTGCTCATTTATTTAATTTTATCAGTTCAGAAAACCTCCTCCTTTCAGTTGTGAACAATTCAGGCAGTATTATTAGAGTCTGACAGTCATAAATGCTTCTTCCTGTTCAAAAGAATAGTCATGTGACTCATGTTGAGCTAATCACAGTCTCTCAACCCATGGTGATGGTGATTTGTTCAGGGACTGGGAACCAAAATTGGTAAAAAGGGATCTTTTTCCTGGGACCTAAAAACTCAAGTTGAATGTCCATCTTTCTTACTAGATCTCTTGTCAGATGCAGTACAAACAGACTGACCATCTGATGAAGCTGACCTGTAGCGATGGGTAGGGACAAGAAAGAAAGAGAAATAGAGGGAAAGAGATTTTACTTAAAACCTACCAGTAATAGTTTCCTGGAACTGCCAGAAACTGGGTGGCTTAAAACAAGAGAAACTTATTGTCTCACGATCTGGAACCCAGAAGTTCAAAAGCAAGGTGTCATCAAGGCCACATTCTTTATGGAGGCTCTTCAGAAAAATGTATTTCTTGCCTCTTTAACTGGCATTTCTTGACCAGTGGCCACACCACTCCAGTCTCGGTCTCCATGGTCTCATTGCCTCCTCCTCTTCCATGTGTCTGTTTTCTTCTGTGTTTCTCTACCCAATCTCTCTATCTATCATAAGGTTACATATGATTGCATTTAGGGCCCACCAAGAAAATCCAGGATAAACTCCTCCTCTCAAGATCCTTAACTTAATCACATTGGAAAATATCCATTTTACCAAATAAAGTAACATTCAGAGGTTCCAAGGATTAGGACATGGACATATTTATGTAGGAACCATCACCCAGGCTCATACACTCCTTCCATGACTTGGTTATACAAGTCAGAACTCTCTCTCTTTCACTCTTTAAAAAAAATTTTTTTCACTTATTAACTTAGTTGAAGTTATATTTCTGTCACCAACATCATACTAGTTTCCCATGTTTGAGAAATAAAATGTTGTAATAATAATTATATCTAGTTTCTTATCCTGTTTCTATGGCTCTGTATAGTGGTAAAACTTAACTGATGGTCAGTTTCTCAGTACAAAAGGCTCTAAACTATATACATGCTATTTGACCAATCAATTTCCTTTCTGAATTATTCTTAAAAATCTATTAAAAAATGTGCACAAAGATTTAGTAGTGTTTATAATAGAAGACTGGATATATTGAATGACTCTTGATTAAAACAACTAAAATGTTGGATGTATTTTTTTAATACAGCATTAAAGCAGCAAGGAAAGAAGCACTCTTCAGAGGCCAAATACTAAGTGAAAGTTAGAATCCAGAGAATTAGAGCAGTGAAGCTATGTTTGCCCTGTGGGCATTTTTCAATTCCAAGTAATTTCAACATTGCTTTCCATGTCCTTGCAGCCCATGAGACATAGATATAGAAAAGTCTAGAAAATGCTCTTCATAGAACTGGTACCACAATGGTCTAATCTCTCACTTTCTGGTGAAACAAAAGTCCCATCAGCCTCCACACCCCATACAATATATCCTTAGAAGAGGAAAATGGAAAACAAGAAAAAGCTTCATTAATACCTTGACTTTTGTTCCTGGTTAGAACGTCAGAGAAATCTTTTTCATGCAGTTGTGCCTTCCAAATTCACACTAATTTAGTGGCCTAAAAAAGATCAGACAACCCACCTTCAACAGAATTCTCAAAGTATTGCCTCATTTAAGACTCTAAATGATAGGAGCTTAACAACTGAGAAAAAAAAAAAAGAGTGAAGAAACAAAGCACAAATGAGACTAAGCAGGAAAGACAAACAAAAATGAATTTCCATAGGCACAGAGTATAAAAGAAGCATTTTTATTCAATGTAGAAACATTTTAAATGAGGAATTATATATGTATAATTATATATAGTGTATATAATTATATATAGTGTATGTATATAATTATATATATAATTATATGTATATATATGTATAACCAAACAGAGTGGCAAACTTTTTAGCAATTAAAATGATTGAAATTGAAAAGTCAATAAATGGGTCAATAACAGATGAGATCTAGGAAAGCCAATTAATTTCTTTGTGCCAATTTCTTGATTTATGCAAATTAAAATACTTTAAAAATACTTATAAATTGATATCTCACATACTATGTGAATCTAATACATTATATGCAAAAGCATTATAGAAGAAATGAAGCACTATTTGCATTCAATTATTTGTTTACTATTACATAGCTACATATTAGTTGCTCTCTATAAGCTTCCCATTAACCGCCAGTTTTGGCAGACCAATATTCTACTCTCCTTGTCCTAGAAAAGATACAAGAAGGTCAAATAGCATAGGAAAAAAAATCAAGTTTAGATCTTGGGCATAAGATCAAAGATTTGAAAGAATATATAATTAACCCTAGCTATTCTGAATAATTCTGTAAAAAGCAGTAAGAACTCACTGCTCACTGCTCTTAGCGTAGAGCAGGGAGAGGGGTAAGAGGTGACAATGGTTCTTAGGCAGAGAGAGACTGGGACACGTCAAAGCATTTCCTTCTTGATCCAGTAATGTGCTATAAGTAGGTGACTGGATTCCAGTGTGCTAATATGGGACACAGGTAAGACTTGCAATTGTGAAGAAGACTTTAAATGGGGACAAAGGCCCACAAATGAAAACAAGATTGGATTGGATTACAGACATCAATATGGATTCCAGCATGAACATATGATGACAGAGTACTAGAGTGATCTCATTTGTACCAAACTACTTGGTACTTTGAAAGCGCCAATATAATTTAGATTTGTTTTGAGGAATGGGTAGAAATAACTTTAAGTTAAATGAAATTTTATTTTTTCCAGGTAGAATGAAAGATGGAAATGACTGTTAGGTTTGATTATCAGTATCAGGGAGTAAGTTTTATATTACTAGCATACTTGAATTAGTGGCTTAAGATTCATATTCACCACATATGCATTATTTATTAAGTCTTTAGTATAGTCATGATAGTGTATACTTAGTTGTTACATAAGGATTAAGTGATACAAAGATAAGCAACTCAGAGAATGTACCTTCAAAGACTTTATAGTCTAATAGAAAAGCAAGCCTTATTACTCAACAAATTTTATTTAATAGTAGAAAAATGTAAACATCAATTCATTATACCTTTCCAAGTCTAGTATTCTACCCACCTATTCAGCTCACATTTGATATATTTTTATATGCATCTCATGCATTACATAAGAATCTTTGCCTTAGAAATAGTTTACTTGTTGAAAAGCATTCAGCAAACTACAGAAAAAAGAAAAATGCCCAGTGACTATTTCAGAATCAGCAGTTTTTCAGAGGTCAGCTACTTATATTAAATGCTTAAATATTTATATTATGTAGTAAATATTTAAAGACTACAATCAGGTTGAAAGGTTTGTGTGAAATAGAAACTAGAATGAGATTTCAACATAGGTATACAGACCAGACAATGTTTCCATCTCAATGGGAGTTGTACTGAATTCTTCAATATATGTCCTTGGTTGTAGCTGCATATATGAATAAAAAAAAAATAGAATCAAAATACTCTTATAGATAGATGAGTGGTCAAACAATTTATATGCCCTCAAATAATACTATTGTTGAAGAAACTGTAATGGTCAAATATGCCTGACTAATGTGAGCTGAATAGGTGGGTAGAATACTATATTTGGAAAGGTATAATGAACCGATGTTTAGATTTTTCCAATATTAAATAAAAGTTCTCAGAAAAATGATACCGTTCATGGAACAATAAATAGCCAATATATAAAAGTAAAGAAAGGTATTTTAACAGCTAATGAGGGTGAAATTTGAAGACTAGAGAAATGTTTACTAGATTATTATTTTTAGTCTTAATTAGAAATAAATGTTATTCTACCTTCCTCCCTTATTTCAGTTTTTAAACCATTTATCAGTTGTTTATTCAACATATATTTCAACATTCTCCTAGTTATTTATGCTTAGAGTTTTGGTTTCTTCAGATAAACAAAACATAAAAATCTCAACCATATCTTTTCACACATTGTTTACGCACTACAATAAAAGTCAAAGAAAGTTAGCTCATTTACGTGATCCTCCTCATTCTGTTTACGCACTACAATAAAAGTCAAAGAAAGTTAGCTCATTTACGTGATCCTCCTCATTCCTTTCTTTCAATGTATTATAGTTACAGTATTTCTCATATGCTCTCCAACATTTATAACTTTAAATAATATTGCTAAATCTTTACTTCTCAGTTTATTAGCTTTCTAATCTTTACTCTCCACTCTATAGGATAAAGCTATTATTGCTCCTATTCTAGTTTTCTAAACCCTGTCATTTTCTGATCCTTCCATCTCACTATGACCAACACTGTCATCATTATTAATAGATTATTATTCTCATCTAATCACAGATCTATCAGTCAGATTGGTTTTAGCCACATATAATGGGGGTGGGAGAGTGGCATTATAATGGACTAAAGAAAATAGAAGTGTATCTGTTTTACTTTATGAAAGAAATCTAGATGTAGACAGTCCTGGGTTCAAGGCCAGATGCCCTTTTACCAGGGTCTCAGTCACTTTTACAACTCTGCTATAATGGTAATATATAGGGTCTCAGTCTCTTCTACAACTCTGCTATAATGATAACTCTGGTGCATAGACACTATTTTCAAGATCAAACATAGTCCAAGGCAACTAACATAGCTATAGTTGTCAGGAAAGCATTGCAGGCAGGAACTAAAATACAAGGAGAAAGTGGAAAGTCTCTTCTTTAAAAAAAAAAACTTCCTGAAGTTTCATCACACCATTTCCACTTTCATTTTATTTCTTAGTCATATGGCCACACTCACACAATTGCAATATGTGGTGGGCAACCTGTTTGTCTAGCAAGATAGATTATAATAGTGAGTAATTAATTAGTAAGTAATAGAACAGAATAAAGATATGAGGCAAATAGTACTCCTTTATCCAACAATCAACTTTAGTACTTAACTCATTGGTTAAGTTTTAAAATTGGAAGTAAGGAAATAACATTTTCAATACTAATTTAGAAAAACATTTTCCAATGCCAGGTTAGACAGTTTTCTAGTATTATATTTTCTTCTTCCTGAGTTCAATGTCATGACTCCTAATCCACTCAAAAGAGAATAGTCCTAATGTCAGATTAAATAATTATTTTCTTATATCTAAACAACTGCCTAAAATTATATCATGTCTTTGCTCCATATGATAGTCTTGTAATAATTATGTATTTCCTGTAATTTCAAATTATCTCCTTTTGTTTTATATTTAGTGCCTTTCCATCTCTTCAAATAATTTGTACTCTAAGTTTCAATCATATTATATATACTGATAACTTTGTTTTGATTTTTGTCTTACTTATGTCCTCTTTTTTGTCATTTTAATTTCTTCCAGTACTCTCATTCTTCCTACAACAATCTGGATTTGTTATCTAAGATTATAATATAGATTTCATCCTAAGACTTTTGATCTTTGATCTAGAGTTGAATCTTCTGTTTCACAAGATCTGTCTTTCTTTTTTCTTGATTTTATATATTTTGTAATTTTGGAAAGTACCTCTTCAAGTAACTTTCTTATAAAAATAGTAAATAAAGCAATTTTTTATAATTAATTAATTTATCTTTATTTTTTTGAAGAACATTATGTTTACTAGGCTCTCCCCTACCCCAAGTCCCCCCCACAAACCCCATTACAGTCTCTGTCCATCAGCATAGTAAGATTTTGTAGAATCACTACTTGTCTTCTCTGTGTAGCAAAGCCGTCCCCTTTCCCCCACTCCCCACATTATACATGCTAATCATAATACCTCCTTTCTTCTTCCCTGCCCTTATCCCTCCCTACCCTCCCATTCTCCCAGTCTCTTTCCCTTTGATAACTGTTAGTCCATTCTTGGGTTCTGTGATTCTGCTGCTGTTTTGTTAATTCAGTTTTTCCTTTGTTCTTATACTCCACAGATGAGTGAAATCATTTGGTATTTGTTTTTCTCCGCTTGGCTTATTTCACTGAGCATAATACCCTCTAGCTCCATCCATGTTGCTGCAAATGGTAGGATTTGTTTTATTCTTATGGCTGAATAATATTCCATTGTGTATATGTACCACTTCTTCTTTATCCATTCATCTACTGATGGACACTTAGGTTGCTTCCATTTCTTGGCTATTGTAAATAGTGCTGCGATAAACATAGGGGTGCATCTGTCTTTTTCAAACTGGAGTGCTGCTTCCTTAGGGTAAATTCCTAGAAGTGGAACTCCTGGGTCAAATGGTAAGTCTGTTTTGAGCATTTTGAGGAACCTCCATACTGCTTTGCACAATGGTTGAACTAATTTACATTCCCACCAGCAGTGTAGGAGGGTCCCCCTTTCTCCACAACCTTGCCAACATTTGTTTTTGTTTGTCTTTTGGATGGTGGCCATCCTTACTGGTGTGAGGTAATATCTCATTGTAGTTTTAATTTGCATTTCACTGATAATTAGCAATGTAGAGCATCTTTTCATGTGTCTGTTGGCCATCTGAATTTCTTCTTTGGAGAACTGTTTGTTCAGCTCCTCTGCCCATTTTTTAATTGGATTATTTGCTTTTTGTTTGTTGAGGTGCATGAGCTCTTTATATATTTTGGATGTCAAGCCTTTATCGGATCTGTCATTTATGAAAATATTCTCCCATTCTGTAGGGTATCTTTTTGTTCTATTGATGGTGTCCTTTGCTGTACAGAAGCTTTTCAGCTTGATATAGTCCCACTTGTTCATTTTTGCTTTTGTTTTCCTTGCCCAGGGAGATATATTCATGAAGAATTCGCTAATGTTCACATCCAAGAGATTTTTGCCTATGTTTTTTTCTAAGACTTTTATGGTTTCATGACTTACATTCAGGTCTTTGATCCATTTTGAATTTACTTTTGTGTATGGGGTTAGACAGTGATCCAGTTTCATTCTCTTACATGTAGCTGTCCAGTTTTGCCAGCACCATCTGTTGAAGAGACTGTAATTTCCCCATTGTATGTCCATGGCTCCTTTATTGAATATTAATTGACCATATATGTTTGGGTTAATGTCTGGAGTCTCTAATCTATTCCACTGGTCTGTGGCTCTATTCTTGTGCCAGTACCAAATTGTCTTGATTACTATGGTTTTGTAGTAGAGCTTGAAGTTGGGGAGTGAGATCCCCGTCACTTTATTCTTCTTTCTCAGGATTGCTTTGGCTATTCGGGGTCTTTGGTGTTTCCATATGAATTTTTGAACTATTTGTTCCAGTTCGTTGAAGAATGTTGTTGGTAATTTGATAGGGATTGCATCAAATCTGTATATTGCTTTGGGCAGGATGGCCATTTTGACGATATTAATTCTTCCTAGCCAAGAGCATGGGATGAGTTTCCATTTGTTAGTGTTCCCTTTAATTTCTCTTAAGAGTGTCTTATAGTTTTCAGGGTATAGGTCTTTCACTTCTTTGGTTAGGTTTATTCCTAGGTATTTTATTCTTTTTGATGCAGTTGTGAATGGAATTGTTTTCCTGATTTCTCTTTCTATTGGCTCATTGTTAGTTTATAGGAAAGCCACAGATTTCTGTGTGTTAATTTTGTATCCTCCAACTTTGCTGTATTCTGATATCAGTTCTAGTAGTTTTGGAGTGGAGTCTTTAGGGTTTTTTATGTACAGTATCATGTCATCTGCAAATAGTGGCAGTTTAACTTCTTCTTTACCAATCTGGATTCCTTCTATTTCTTTGTTTTGTCTAATTGCTGTGACTAGGACCTCCAGTACTATGTTAAATAACAGTGGGGAGAGTGGGCATCCCTGTCTTGCTCCTGGTTTCAGAGGAAAAGCTTTCAGCTTCTTGCTGTTCAGTATGATGTTGGCTGTGGTTTTATCATAGATGGCCTTTATTATGTTGAGGTACTTGCCCTCTATTCCCATTTTGCTGAGAGTTTTTATCATGAATGGATGTTGAACTTTGTAAAATGTTTTTTCAGCATCTATGGAGATGATCATGTGGTTTTTGTCTTTCTTTTTGTTGATGTGGTGGATGATGTTGATGGATTTTCAAATGTTGTACCATCCTTGCATCCCTGGGATGAATCCCACTTGGTCGTGGTGTATGTTCCTTTTGATATATTTTTGAATTTGGTTTGCTAATATTCTATTGAGTATTTTTGCATCTACGTTCATCAAGGATATTGGTCTGTAATTTTCTTTTTTGGTGGGGTCTTTGCCTGGTTTTGGTATTAGGGTGATGTTGGCTTCATAGAATGAGTTTGGGACTGTTCCCTCCTCTTCTATTTTTTGGAAAACTTTAAGGAGAATGGGTATTATATCTTCTCTGTATGTCTGATAAAATTCTGAGGTAAATCCATCTGGCCCAGGGGTTTTTTTCTTGGGTAGTTTTTTGATTACCACTTCAATTTCTTTGCTGGTAATTGGTTTGTTTAGATTTTGTGTTTCTTCCTTGGTCAGTCTTGGAAGGTTGTATTTTTCTAGGAAGTTGTCCATTTCTTCTAGGTTTTCCAGCTTCTTAGCATACAGGTTTTCATAGTAGTCTCTAATAATTATTTGTATTTCTGTTGGGTCCGTCGTGATGTTTCCTTTCTCATTTCTGATTCTGTTGATGTGTGTTGATTCTCTTTTTCTCTTAATAAGTCTGGCTAGAGGCTTATCTATTTTGTTTATTTTCTCGAAGAACCAGCTCTTGGTTTCATTGATTTTTTTCTATTGTTTCATTCTTCTCAATTTTGTTTATTTGTTCCCTGATCTTTATTATGTCCCTCCTTATGCTGACTTTAGGCCTCATTTGTTCTTCTTTTTCCAATTTTGATAACTGTGACATTAGACTATTCATTTGGGTTTGCTCTTCCTTCTTTAAATATGCCTGGTTTGCTATATACTTTCCTCTTAAGACTGCTTTCGCTGCATCCCACAGAATTTGGGGCTTTGTGTTGTTGTTGTCATTTATTTTCATATATTGCTGAATCTCCATTTTAATTTGGTCATTGATCCATTGACTATTTAGAAGCGTGTTGTTAAGCCTCCATGTGTTTGTGAACCTTTGTGCTTTCTTGGTACAATTTATTTCTAGTTTTATACCTTTGTGGTCTGAAAAGTTGGTTGGTAGAGTTTCAGTCTGTTTGAATTTACTGAGGCTCTTTTTGTGGCCTAGTATGTGGTCTATTCTGGAGAATGTTCCATGTGCACTTGAGAAGAATGTGTATCCTGTTGCTTTTGGATGGAGAGTTCTATAGATGTCTATTAGGTCCATCTGTTTTAGTGTGTTGTTCAGTGCCTCTGTGTCCTTACTTATTTTCTGTCTGGTGGATCTGTCCTTTGGCATGAATGGTGTGTTGAAGTCTCCTAAAATGAATGCATTGCAGTCTATTTCCTCCTTTAATTCTGTTAGTATTTGTTTCACATATGCTGGTGCTCCTGTGTTGGGTGCATATATATTTATAATGGTTATATCCTCTTGTTGGACTGAGCCCTTTATCATTATGTTATGTCCTTCTTTATCTCTTGTTACTTTCTTTGTTTTGAAGTCTATTTTGTCTGATACTAGTACTGCAACTCCTGCTTTTTTCTCCCTATTGTTTGCATGCAGTATCTTTTTCCATCCCTTGACTTTTAGTCTGTGCATGTCTTTGGGTTTGAGGTGAGTCTTTTGTAAGCAGCATATAGATGGGTCTTATTTATTTATCCATTCAGTGACTCTATGTCTTTTGATTAGTGCATTCAGTCCATTTACATTTAGGGTGATTATTGATAGGTATGTACTTATTGCCATTTTAGGCTTTAGATTCGTGGTTACCAAAGGTTCCAGGTTACTTTCCTTACTATCTAAGAGTCTAACTTAACTCACTTAGTATGCTGTTACAAACATAATCTATATGTTCTTTTCTATTTCTCCTCCTTTTTCTTCCTCCTTCATTCTTTATATATTAGGTATCAGATTCTATACTTTTCCTCTATCCCTTGATTGGCTTTCGGGATAGTCAATTTAATTTTGCATTTGCCTTGCAATCAGCTGCTCCACCCTCCCTACCATGATTTTACTACCTCTGGTGACAGCTATCCAACCCTAGGAACACTTCCATCTATAGCAGTACCTCCAAAATAGACTGCAGAGATGGTTTGTGGGAGGTAAACTCGCTCAGCTTTTGCTTATCTGGAAATTGTTTGATCCCTCCTTCAAATTTAAATGATAATCTCACCAGATAAAGTAATCTTGGTTCCAGGCCCTTCTGCTTCATGGCATTAAATACATCATGCCACTACCTTCTGGCCTGTAAGGTTTCTGCTGAGAAGTCTGTTGTTAGTCTGATGGGCTTTCCTTTGTATGTGATCTTATTTCTGCCTCTGACTGCTTTTAACAATCTGTCCTTATCCTTGATCTTTCCCATTTTAATTACTATGTGTCTTGGTGTTGTCTTCCTTGGGTCCCTTGTGTTGGGGGATCTGTGGATCTTCATGGCCTGAGAGACTATCGCCTTCCCCAGATTTGGGAAATTTTCAGCAACTACCTCTTCAAAGACACTTTCTATCCCTTTTTCTCTCTCTTCTTCTTCTGGTATCCCTATAATGCAAATATTGTTCTGCTTGGACTGGTCACACAGTTCCCTCAATATTCTTTCATTTTTAGCGATCCTTTTTTCTCTCTGTGCCTCAGCTTCTTTGTATTCCTCTTCTCTAGTTTCTATTTCATTTATTGTCTCCTCCACTGTATCCAATCTGCTTTTAATACCGTCTATCATGTTCTTTAACGATTGGATCTCTGACCTAAATTCATTCCTGAGTTCTTGGATGTCTTTCCGTACCTCCATTAGGATGTTGATGATTTTTATTTTGAACTCCCTTTCAGGAGGAGTCACAAGGTCCATATCATTTAAATCTTTCTCAGGAGTTGTATTAACAATTTTACTCTGGACAAGGTTCCTTTGGTGTTTCATGTTTGTATATGGCGCCCTCTAGTGTCCATAAGCTCTATTCTGGAGCTGCTGAGCCCCTGAAGCAATGTTGGGAGTCACAGGGGAGCAGTACTGGGGGTAGGAAAGAGCTATTCTCCGCCTCCTGGCTGCTGTGCCTGTCTCCACTGCCTGAGCCAGTGGGCCAGTCACACAGGTATAAGTTTTTGTCCCAGAGCAGCCAGATATGGATCCCTGCTTTCCACAAGCAGCCGGTATCCCAGTCTCCCCAGGAACTCTGCCTGTATTAACTTTCCAACCCAGTAGTCATGCGAGTCTCATAAAAGCACCATGAAATGTAGGTTTGTGCTCCCAGTGCAGATTTCCGGAGCTAGGTATTCAGCAGTCCCAGGCCTTCCACTCCCTCCCTGCTCCGTTTGTCTTCCTCCCACCGGCGAGCTGGGGTGGGGGAGGGACTCAGGTCCCACAGAGCCACAGCTCTGGTACGTTACTCCGTTAGCTTAGGTCTGCTCTTTTCTCCAGGTGTGTGCAGTCTGACTCGTCCTCTTTCCTGTTGCTCTCTCAGGATTAGTTGCGCCAATTAAATTTTCTAATTGTATCCAGTTTTAGGAGGAAGCCTCTGTCTCTCCTCTCATGCCGCCATCTTTAATCCAAGTCAAATAAAGCAATTTTTGAGTTGTGATGTAGTTCAAAATGTGTGTAGTGTGTCCACATAATATATGTCCTCATATATTATTCATAAGCTGACAGTGATCAGATTTGTCATTGAAATTTGTTTCCCACAGATTATTCAAAGTATACTTTCTGTTTTTTAATATCCAGTGTTACTTATGAGCAGTTCATTGCCAACTTGATGTTGTTAATTTGTGAGAAACCAGATTGCTTAAACAAACAAAGGAAACAAAAATATAAACAAGAACAAAATACACCCTGTATTTTGGTATTCAACTAAGGGAAATCATTTCCATTTTTTTTAATCTATATTTTTCATTGTCTTGGCTTTTTCTTTGCAAAGTTCCTAGACATGGTGTGTTGAACTTCATAACCTGATTTTCTATAGGTCTTATCTTCTTCTGTAATTTTTGCCTCTGTAACTTCTTGCTCCTGTAGTTCTGGGAAATAGTCTTTATTTTCCAGGCTTCCATTAATATTTTTTTTAAAACTGTATTTTAACTCTCGATTATTTCTTTTTCTCATTTAATGTTTTACGACATTTTGTTCTTTTTAATGACTACAATATATTTACAAATATAAGTATGCTAATTATAAATTTCTTTTTCAAATGCTTTCTGTTTACCTTATCTATACAAACTTGATGATCTGCATGACTGCCAAGTCCATATCTCCTCTATACAGTCAATAACTCAATTGTATGTTTGTAGAAATTGAAGAGATGTTTCTAATATTCATATGGAAATTCCAAAGGCCAATAGTAAACAAAATAACATTGAAGAA